>NW_025963890.1:65305603-65905603 GCF_023055435.1 Haliotis rufescens
ATTCGCTGTGCAGAGTTGCGTCCCTTGGGCACGCCAGAAACCAATGATTGTGGGTTCGAATCCCGGTTCGCCCCGATTATGTTTCTAGGTTTGTCAGCACCATACCCGTGCTCGTGGGTTTCACTGAAGTGGTAAACGTCTGAGACCTGCATCACTTCGGGCTTTCCTCCCACATTAAGCTGACATGCCGTGATATAACTGGAATACTGTTAAAAGCGGCTTAAAACCCAACTCACTCACTCATGGAGAGTATGTTTGAAACATAAAAAAGTTGATAAATGTTGTTTTAAGTTTCTTTTTTCGGTTTATAAGTTAGATATAACACTTCCCCTCGGGATTTTAAAATATTTAAAGCCCTTATCATTGGCACAAAACATCGGGTCTGGGGCCCCTCGGTTTTATCTCGCGGATGCGGGTTTTAAATATCATAAACTCCCTTGGACGAGCATACACATAAATACCAGCATGGGATAGCATCGCGCATCATGTTGATAAGCAACCCGATAGCAAGGGAAGCAAGTTAGTTTAGAGAATACACAACAAGATTTTGCTGGATGAAGACAGAGAAAAGACCTCTAATATATATTACAATACCACACCGAAGACTTTGGTTAACGCTGGGTAATATTATCAAATGCAACCTATAGCTACACTTTTAGGGAAGATGAGCTGCATCTCTCTGTGGAAAAGAACGACTCTTCTACACTTTCATCAATGTTCGTGGAATCATATTCGACGCCACAAAGTCTGTCTGTGATCTGACACTTGTGCGTGCGTGTGTATGTGTGTGAAGGGTGCGTGCCTGTGTGTCTTTGCGTGAGTGCTGGGGGACGTGTGTGCGCGTGTGTGTGGTTGCGTGTGCGTGTGTGTCTTTGCGTGTGCGTGTGTGTGTTTGCGTGTGCGTGCGTGAGTGCGTGCGTGCGTGCGTTTGGCGTGCGGTTGGTATCGGAGAGGTGCGCTTGTCCTAATCCGGACTATTGTGATTGTGATTGTTTTATTCCCTGAATGCCGAGCGCTAGGTAGGGTTACAATAATTACCATCTTGTTTGGTTAAATTGTCCTGTCAGTATTCGTGCAGTCTATTCAAATTTACGTCCTTTTGTCCTTGAATAAACAGAGTTTTCTGTTTGTGACTTATGGAATCGCGAAATGTTAGTTGAGCTGTTACCATATAGTCTTTCACAAGCAATCGCGATGATGCATAGATAATGCCGTAGTTTTTCTTATATTCACTCTTTCTGGAGGAGGAATGCAATATTAATAAGTAGTGATGTTAAACATACTATGAACCAGAGAGAAAGAAAGTGTTTCATAAAGAATCGAGAGTGAGTGAGGGCATTTGGTCTAACGACGATTTTAACAGTATTTTAGTCATATAGTTTGATATATGCAGCGTACCTATCACTTCGGTGAGGGGGGAAAGCCCGAAGTGATGCAGGTCTCATACGTTTATCACCGTGATAACATGCACGAGCACAGCTTTATGCAAAGCAACTAAGAAAACACACTATATATACAACAATGAGTTCTTAAGTGAAGAAGAGAGCCTTAAATAATACATAACAAAAAGGTAAGAAACTGTAAAATGTAAACAGATTGTTTCTACCATGTGAGAAAGGTATTTTTCAAGATTATATTGATTTTGGAAATCCTACCAGTGAGATTCGAAACATTGAAAAATTATACAGGCAATGCCAGTATATTAAATGCAATTATGATTATATTTACATGATCACTTACTCGATACTCGATACTCGATAAACATGGCGATGCTTGAAACTGGGTGTGTTCTTGGGATCAGGACAATCGGAAACCCAACTGGACTCGCTTGAACAACTCAAACCCGTCATATTCGTAACTATACATGTATCAGGCATGGACTGGGATCCGATATTTGCTCCCTCTTACTGCACCTTCACATCAGGATATTGCACCTTCACATCAATATATTGCACCTTAAAATTAGGATATTGCACCCTAACATCAGGATATTGCACCTTAACATTAAGATATTGTACCTTAACATCAGGGTATTGCACCTTAACAATAGGATATTGCACCTTAAAATTAGGATCTTGCACCTTAACATCCGGATATTGCACATTAACATCAGGTTTTTTCACATTAACATTAGGATATTGCACATTAACATCGGGATATTGCACATTAACACCCGGCTTTTGAACCCTAACATTAAGATATTGCACCTTAACATCAAGACACTGCACCTTAACATTATGATATTGCACCTTAAGATTAGGATCTTGCACCGTAACATCAGGATTTTGCACCTTAACATCATGATATTGCACCTTAACATTAGGACATTGCATCTAAACATCGGGATATTGCACCTTAACATCAGGATAATGCACCTTAACATTAGGATATTGCACCTTAACACCTGGATATTGCACCTTAACACCAGGATATTGCACCTTAACATCATGATATTGCACCTTAACATCATGATATTACACCTAAACATTAGGACATTGCACCTTAACATCGGGATATTGCACCTTTACATCAGGATAATGCACCTTAACATTAGGATATTGCACCTTAATACCAGGATATTGCACCTTAACTCCAGGATATTGCACTTTTACACCAGGATATTGCACCTTAACATCCGGATAATGCACCTTAACATCAGGATAATGCACCTTAACATTAGGATATTGCACCTTAATACCAGGATATTGCACCTTAACACCAGGATATTGCACCTTATCATCGGGATATTGCACCTTAACATCCGGATATTGCACCTTAACATTAGGATATTGCACCTTAACACCAGAATATTGCACCTTAACATCGGGATATTGCACCTTAACATCAGGATATTGCACCTTAACATCAGGATATTGCACCTTAACATTACGATATTGCACCTTAATACCAGGATATTGCACCTTAACACCAGGATATTGCACCTTAACATCAGGATAATGCACCTTAACATTAGGATATTGCACCTTAATACCAGGATATTGCACCTTAACACCAGGATATTGCACCTTAACATCATGATATTGCACCTTAACATCCGGATATTGCACCTTAACATCATGATATTGCACCTTAACACCAGGATATTGCACCTAAACACAAGGATAGGATATTGGCATGTAGTGGTTCTGAAGTATTCACCTATTCAGGCAAGGTTTCATGTAGATACAGATGAGGATCATCAGGCCGTATTGAAAGCAACCACTCAGAAAAAACTGAAACAGGTACGTACCACTGTTTGACTGTGGGTACAATATATGTACGTACAACTGTTTGACTGTGTGTACAATATGTACGTACCGCTGTTTCACTGTGTGTACAATATATATGTACTTACCTCTGTTTGACTGTTTACAATATGTACTTAATTCTGTTTGACTGTGAGTACAATATGCACTTAACTCTGTTTGACTCTGGATACAATATGCACTTAACTCTGTTTGACTGTATGTACAATATGTACTTAACTCTGTTTGACTCTGGATACAATATGTACTTAACTCTGTTTGACTCTGGATACAATATGTACTTAACTCTGTTTGACTGTGCACAATATGTACTTACCTCTGTATGACTGTGTACAATATTTACTGAACTCTGTTTGACTGTGTACAATATGTACTTACAACTGTTTGACTGTGCAAAATGTGTACTTAACTCTGTTTGACTGTGTACAATATATACTTACAACTATTTGACTGTGCAAAATATGTACTTAACTCTGTTTGACTGTGTACAATATATGCTTACAACTGTTTGAGTGTGCACAAGATGTACTTAACTCTGTTTGACTGTGTACAATATGTACGTACCTCTGTTTGACTGTGTGTAATATATACTTACAACTGTTTGGCTGTGTACAATATATACTTACAACTGTTTGACTGTGCACAATATGTACTTACCTCTGTTCGACTGTGTACAATATGTACTTAGCTATGTTTGACTGGATGTACAATATGTACTTCACTTTGTTTGACTGTGAACAATATGTACTTACCACTGTTCGACTGTGTACAATATGTACTTAACTATGTTTGACTTATGTACAATATGTACTTCAGTCTGTTTGACTGTGAACAATATGTACTTACCGCTGTTCGACTGTGTACAATATGTACTTAACTATGTTTGACTGTATGTACAATATGTACTTCAATCTGTTTGACTGTGCACAATATGTGCTTAACTGTGTTTAACTGTGTACAATAAGTGCTTAACTCTGTTTGACTGGATGTACAATATGTACTTCACTCTGTTTGACTGTGAACAATATGTACTTAACACTGTTTGACTCTCGATTCAATATGTACTTAGCTCTGTTTGACTGGATGTACAATATGTACTTCACTCTTTTTGAATGTGAACAATATGTACTTAACTCTGTTTGACTCTGGATACAATATGTACTTAGCTCTGTTTGACTGTATATACAATATGTACTTCACTGTTTGACTGTGCACAATATTTGCTTAACTGTGTTTGACTGTGCACACTATGTGCTTAACTGTGTTTGACTGTGTACAATATGTACTTAACTCTGTTTGACTCTGGATACAATATGTACTTAACTCTGTTTGACTCTGGATACAATATGTACTTAGCTCTGTTTGACTGTATATACAATATGTACGTACCTCTGTATGACTGTGTACAATATGTACTTAACTCTGTTTGATTGTTCCCAATATGCACTTAGCTCTGTTTGACTGTATATACAATATGTACTTCACTGTTTGAATGTGCACACTATGTACTTAACTCTGTTTGACTGTGTACAATACATACTTAACTCTGTTTGACTGTGTACAATAAGTGCTTTACTGTGTTTGACTGTGTACAATATGTACTTAAATCTGTTTGACTCCGGATACAATATGTACTTAACTCTGTTTGATTGTGCACAATATGCACTTAGCTCTGTTTGACTGTATATACAATATGTACTTCACTGTTTGAATGTGCACACTATGTACTTAACTCTGTTTGACTGTGTACAATACATACGTAACTCTGTTTGACTGTGTACAATAAGTGCTTAACTGTGTTTGACTGTGTACAATATGTACTTAACTCTTTTTGACTCTGGATACAATATGTACTTAACTCTGTTTGACTGTATGTACAATATCTACTGAACTCTGTTTGACTGTGTGTACAATATATATTTACAACCGTTTGACTGTGCACAATATGTACTTAACTCTGTTTGACTCCGGATACAATATGTACTTAACTCTGTTTGATTGTGCACAATATGCACTTAGCTCTGTTTGACTGTATATACAATATGTACTTCACTGTTTGAATGTGCATACTATGTACTTAACTCTGTTTGACTGTGTACAATACATACTTAACTCTGTTTGACTGTGTACAATAAGTGCTTAACTGTGTTTGACTGTGTACAATATGTACTTAACTCTTTTTGACTCTGGATACAATATGTACTTAACTCTGTTTGACTGTATGTACAATATGTACTTAACTCTGTCTGACTGTATGTACAATATGTACTTAACTCTGTTTGACTGTATGTACAATATGTACTGAACTCTGTTTGACTGTGTAAACAATATGTACGTACCTCTGTTTGATTGTGCATAATATGTACTTAGCTCTGTTTGACTGTGTAGAATATGACTTGACTGTGTGTACAATAAACACTTACCACTGTTTGACTATGAGTACAATATGTACTTAACTCTGTTTGACTGTTGGCACAATATGTACTTAACTCTGTTTGACTGTTCACAATATGGACCTACATGTACCTCTGTTTGACTGTGTACAGTATGTATTTACCATGCTTGACTGTGAGTACAATATGTACTTACCACTGTTTGACTGTGTGTACAATAAACACTTACCTCTGTTTGACTTAGAGTACAATATGTACTTAGCACTGTTTGACTGTGAGTACAATATGTACTTACCACTGTTTGACTGTGAGTACAATATGTACTTACCACTGTTTGACTGTGAGTACAATATGTACTTACCACTGTATAATCACTGCTTGCTGGTATAATATACAGTAACAACTGCTTCATTGTGTGTATAATCACAATTGTGTCCAGAACATCGAAGTTTTGTTTGTTTGTTTGTTGTTTAACGCCGCACTCAGCAATATTCCAGCTATATGACGGCGGTCTGTAAATAGTCGAGTCTGGACCAGACAACCAAGTGATTGACATCAAAAGCATCGATCCACGCAATTGGTATACAATGACATGCATCATTAACCAAGTCAGCGAGCCTGACCACCCGATCCCGTTAGTCGCCTCTTACGACAAGCGTAGTCGCCTTTACGGCAAGCATGGGTTGCTGAAGACCTATTCTACCCCGGATCTTCACGGGTCCAGAACATCGAAGTACTCCCATATCAAAGCAGTTGTGATAGCACTGCACTGGCTTCCAGTTGAGTCCAGGGTCGACTATAAAGTTCCCTGCCTCACCTGCACATGTAAACAAGGCCTATAACCAGTATACCTGTCGACACTTATTTACCATACAAGTCACAAAAATCACTTTCATCCGAAGATTTACACCAGTTGTATGTTCCACAATATAAACTGAAAGGATATGGATACAAATCTTAAGGCACGCACGTACGTTTATATATACAAACAAGATGACATGAGAAGAATCATACATGGATGTAACGATACACGCTGACATGAGGCCATTCTTTGAAGGTACTTTTCGAACGGAATTATACCTTAAACATGTAACAATTGCAAAATTCCCCATGGCCATGGCACAATTTCGTTGCAGTCCACATCGTCTCAAAATAGAAACTGGCAGGTATTCCAACATTCCCAGAAATTAAAGGTTGTGCACTCTTTGTAATGAAGGTTACGTCGAAGATGAATACCATTTTTTGATGGTTTGTGTCTCGTATAAAACACTGTGAGATGTCCAAACCTACTAATTTTAAATCATACCCTACACGTAACAAATACTTTATGCTTTTGGCATCAACGGATACGAATAAAATTCGACACCTGACTATGAATATTTATCATGCAAATTGCTTCAGAAAGATGCATGTTGACTGCTAATATATAGTGTTACATATACAGTAAACTACGGTTATAACGAACACGCTTATAACGAACTGACGGATATAACGAACTTATTTTTTAGTCCCGACTATTTGCTGTAGTTATACCGTATATATGCTTATAACGAACTACGGTTATAACGAACTAAAAACAGTAGTCCCTTTGAGTTCGTTATAACCGTAGTTAACTGTATTGTATGCTGACTGACCACCTGTATGAAGATGGGCCGGAGGCTTACATTCTCCATAAATAAAGATCAATGACATGAGGACATGCGCACGTTGACATAAACACATAAGCTGACATGAGAACACATGCTGACAAGAATACACGCGCGTAGACATGAACTGGTACACGCTGACACGAAAAACCATACACTGATATAAGCTGGTCAGGAAGCAGCGAGTCAGTTGTCTAATGTGTATGTTGATACCTGACACACATTCTTCTCATCTAATGCATGCATTTCAACCGCACAGCGCGTAGTTTTTTGTTTTTCATAACCACAATTACTGTACAATCTATGTTCAATTTTTTTTTCTCTCTCTATGAATGCACAAGACCAGTTGGAGAAATAAGTTATTGACAGCCAAGTGATATCAATAAAAGTGTGGCATTTTATATATATATATACATCACTGAGGGAAACAAGGGAACACGTGAAAATACAAGTGCTCCTTTATTGTTTTCCAGGTTTTGTTCCCAGCTATGGATGTCAGTGTGGGTAAAAATCTGGGAATAATTAAAGGGACACTGCAATGAAATGGTGTTCCCTTATTTGTTTCCCTCAGTATATATATATATATATATATATATATATGAATCCAAGCTACATTCACAAACAGGATTATCGACAATCTAAAATGAGGTTCACTACATTTCCCTCATCACAACAACTATGTTCACAAAAGTAAAAAAATATGTTTTACGATCGTTACCATCTGGAAATGTTGTTCTGTGACTACTTAGGATATATGTGGTAGGCAGCAATACTTCAGCAATAACACAGCGTCCCGGGAAGTTGGTGATCACGTTCAAAAAAGTGTTGGCTTGTTACTGGCAAAAGGAGGAAGTATCGGTGTACCACACCATTGTGCAAAACTGCTTATACAGCTAGATCTGTAGATCGGAGATGATTTCCTTTCAAAATGATATGGTTTTCTTTAGGTTCAACACCGCAATGTTCCAGCTATATGGTGGCGGTCAGTACGTAATCGAGTATAGATCAGACAATCCAGTGATTGACAGGATGAGCATCGATCCACACAACTGAGATCCGACGACAAAGGAAGTTACCGAGCCTGACCACCCAATCTACTAAGTGCGTCTAAGGAGAAGCGTAGGTCACCGGGTCCCTTTATTCTCACCCGGTATCCCCGGAATATATTATTAAATATGTAGTGGGTCAAGTGTCGGATGAACGCGCGGGGGAAGTTCACTTGACTACTTCCCTTATCAGAAATTCTCCCCTTCTTCATCATACTTCCTGATCCAGAGTATAGCCTGTTAACGCTCACAACCCTCAAGTATACATGCATTTTGGGGTATTGGCTATAACAGCATCCGTTAGTTTCCCGGTATATGATGAGTGTGCAGTACATCAGTAATATTATTGTCAAAACTTAAATAGAGTTTTTTTCTTCTGATATCCATTCAATCCGGAAAACTCGCTCTTTCAGAGAAAAGGTGTTGGAAAACCTCGTTAACTCGAATCGCTTTAACTGGACATGTCGCTTTAAACGATTTAAAGACCTTGTTGGCATCAGTGTGTACTTGTACTTGTGTAAGTGTACTTCGTTTGTATCGAATCACGGATAGCTCAATACAATTCGACGGTCCACAGAACTTTGATGTAGAGGTTATAGCATCCTATGTGTCCACTTAGTATACAGTTATACGACTTAACGTTTCTTCTAAGTGAGTAGGGGCGGTCGGGTAGCCAAGTGTTTAAAGCGTTCGCTTGTCACGGCGAAGACCAGGGTTCGATTCCCGACATGGGTACAATGTTTGAGGCCCATTTCTGGTGTCCTCCGCCGTGATATTGCTGGAATATTGCTAAAAGCGGCGTTAAACCATACTCACTCACTCCATGTGATTGACACTATCAGGCGCATACACAACAGTTAATTCATGTAGGAGTCATCAAATCTGTCTGAACATACACACTGAATTCTAATCTGTATTTAGAAATGTAAAAAAGTCCTTCTAAGATGGATAACTTTTTAAATAGTGATTCATTAACACCTGCACATGATACAGTCGGAATCGTACAATCGACTTAAAAAGCAGTATATGTGTACTATTAAATACCTGTTGGTCCACTGAAGAAAGTATGCCTCCCCTATGTGAGTGAGTGAGTGAGTGAGTGAGGTTTGCGCCGATGTGAACAGTATTCCAATTATATTGAGGCGTGTCAGCTTAATGTGGGAGGAAATCCCGAAGTGATGCAAATCTCAGAAGTTTACCACTTCGGTGAAACCCACGAGCACGGGTATGGTGCTGACAAACCTAAAAACATAATCGGGGCAAACCAGGATTCGAACCCACGATCATAGGTTTCTGTTCAAGGGACGTTACTCTGCACAGCGGATTGTGGCGCCTTAGCCAACTGGGTCATCAGTGTCACCCCATTTTATGTTAGCTGTCTATAGGTTTCAGTTCAGACATAAACCACGTTATCATTACCGTACACCTGGTGTTTTGGCAGTAACGTGACCTAACAACATCAACTGACACTTAATGAAAGAATACTTGCTCACTACATATTTCTAACACAAGCACTCGAAATCCTGAAAGGTTCAGTTAAATAGTATTTAGACACTGGCGTTACAAGCATAATGGAGTAGTGGGTGCATTTCACAGGTTGTATATCGAATATAATCATGACCTTCCCTTAACTGTAATAGATCTAACCATCACCGTAACTTACAGATATACCTCGTTATCGTCCTCTTTAACTCGATATATCATATAAGATCATTTTGTTTTTGGCTCGCAAAACCTGAATATAATAACATGTTTAGTTCATCTCATGACCAGACAAAGATGTCATGTTCCCTCGTGGCTGTTTATCTCACCCCGTGACATGACAAATTAACATGTTCTCATGTAAATATCAACCATGTCAGGTCACTAGTTGAGATAAATATGTAACTTGAATGTTACAGACAAATAAATATCCCCTAAACATTTTCGAGCGTACAATATTTTGACAGCTCTTTATTGACGTTGCACAGTCGGAAAGGGGAGCAACTCGTACGAACTCTGCATATGCTAATTTCAGTCGCTTGTCAGTCTACTGGAGCCCCGGCCGCCCTCTAAAACCGTGCTAACGGTAGTCGCTCAATGTCAGTCACAGTTACCGACAGAAAAGTATAAGGGGAGCAACTCTGTGTACCATGTGTTCGCGAAAAGTGTAAACATGTCCTGATCGACCGATAGCACTCGCTATTCAACCATCAAGTCTATTACAGTATCATGACAATGCAGTGATGGCGAGTCCGGACCAGACAATCTAAAAGTTAAAGTAAAAGAAAAGTAAAGTTTAAAAAGTGAAGTAATTGTCATCGATACAACATGCTCGTTAGTATCTTACCCAAATGCTCCTATGCCATTCAGGGCATTGGGGTAGCCTAGTAGGTAAAGCTTTCGCTCGTCACAACGAACACCAAGGTTCGATTCCCGACATTGGTACAATGTTTTAGGCCCATTTCTGGTGTCCTCCGCCGTGAAATTACTGGAATATTGCTAAAAGCGGCGTAAAACCATACTTACTCACTCCATGTGATTAAGAGTATCAGGCGCATACACAACAGTTAATTCATGTAGGAGTCATCAAACCTGTCTGAACATACACACTGAATTCTAATCTGTATTTAGAAATGTAAAAAAGTCCTTCTAAGATGGATAACTTTTTAAATAGTGATTCATTAACACCTGCACATGATACAGTCGGAATCGTACAATCGACTTAAAAAGCAGTATATGTGTACTATTAAATACCTGTTGGTCCACTGAAGAAAGTATGCCTCTTCTATGTGAGTGAGTGAGTGAGTGAGTGAGGTTTGCGCCGCTGTGAACAGTATTCCAGTTATATTGAGGGTGTCAGCTTCTTATGGAAGGAAATCCCGAAGTGATGCAGGTCTCGGACGTTTACCACATTGGTGAAACCCACGAGAAGGGTATGGTGCTGACAAACCTAAAAACATAATCGGGGCGACCCAGGATTCGAACCCACGATCATAGGTTTCTGTTCAAGGGACGAAACTTTGCACAGCGGGTTATGGCGCCTTAGCCTAGTGGGTCATCAGTGTCACCCCATTTTATGTTAGCTGTCTATAGGTTTCAGTTCAGACATAAACCACGTCATCATTACCGTACACCTGGTGTTTTGGCAGTAACGTGACCTAACAACAGCAACTGACACTTAATGAAAGAATACTTGCTCACTACATATTTCAAACACAAGCACACGAAATCCTGAAAGGTTCAGTTAAATAGTATTTATACACTGGCGTTACAAGCATAATGGAGTAGTGGGTGCATTGCACAGGTTGTATATGGAATATTATCATGACCTTCCCTTAACTGTAATAAATCTAACCATCACCGTAACTTACAGATATACCTCGTTATCGTCCTCTTTAACTCGATATATCATAAACCTGAATATAATAACATGTTTAGTTCATCTCATGACCAGACAAAGATGTCATGTTCCCTCGTGGTTTTTTATCTCACCCCGTGACATGACAAATTAACATGTTCTCATGTAAATATCAACCATGTCAGGTCACTAGTTGAGATAAATATGTAACTTGAATGTTACAGACAAATAAATATCCCCTAAACATTTTCGAGCGTACAATATTTTGACAGCTCTTTATTGACGTTGCACAGTCGGAAAGGGGAGCAACTCGTACGAGCTCAGCATATGCTAATTTCAGTCGCTTGTCAGTCTACTGGAGCCCCGGCCGCCCTCTAAAACCGTGCTAACGGTAGTCGCTCAATGTCAGTCACAGTTACCGACAGAAAAGTATAAGGGGAGCAACTCTGTGTACCATGTGTTCGCGAAAAGTGTAAACATGTCCTGATCGACCGATAGCACTCGCTATTCAACCATCAAGTCTATTACAGTATCATGACAATGCAGTGATGGCGAGTCAGGACCAGACAATCTAAAAGTTAGAGTAAAAGAAAAGTAAAGTTAAATAAGTGAAGTAATTGTCACCCGTCCCCTGCCGAGATATAGGAATATTGCTAAAAGCGGCGTAAAACTATACCCACTCAGTCACTATGCTATTCAAAGAATAAACATACGGTAAATACAAGAAGTAGTTTTATTTTCTGTCAGCATCCCCCCACTCCATAACACTTTATATCATTGTTACCTTCCATCAAATAGCAATCACGTTCTTACATATAAAGCAAATATACATGAATATATAATGACACACAATGCATAACATACTTATGCACTCACTTCCTGCATTCTACTATGTCCTCGAGGGTACTGGCGGGGCGCCGTGATTCACTGTGTCGAATGCGTCCCTTTATCGTGCATAGATGCTCACATCATTTGTTCGTGTCTCAGATGCATCACCTTTATAAATGGTTTGGTAGCACCAAAAATAAGTTTGGTTTATTTTTCCAAAGTGGTAAACAAATACAACCTGCCTCGCTGTTACACATTACACAAGCAATGTAATTTAGCTGACAAAATGTTCAAAGTGGCGTTTAACTCACTCACTCACTACTATCAGCGCATATTTGTAAAAATGATACAAAAAAACAAAACAAACTAATTGATATAGTTCAGTTATTTGAAAGATATAAGCTAGTTAATACATATCTAATCGGTGGACTTTGCAGTTATATATATCATATTTGACTTGTAGATATAATACAAACTACGCGATTTTTGAAGTTTCTTAAATATCATACATAAAGTGAATTTAACAATACTAACTCTGGTCAATATGGTAAATCCTAACTGTGAATAATAGTCAAAATTGGAAATTCATGTTTCTATTCATTGATGAAAAATAGCTTTGTTTTTAAAACATATTTACATATTTTGGTATAAAAAAATCAAGAAAAAATAATACTTGAAATATGTACACGTTTGTCGGGATAGGCTTATATGATTCCGATAGGAACATAGGACTCTGAAACTAAACAGGAATGAATAACAATTCAGTGATGTAGAAGAAGGCTGAACATGATCTCCACAACCTTTAAAAATACAAGGGTGTTATTTTCATTAAAAATATATACACTCTAGAACAATAACCACTTTACTTTCAGTATCAACACAAACCACGTTTCACAAGTTTACATATGGACTCCAGTTTTGAGTTGATGAAATATTTGCCTGTCATGAAGTACGGATTTGTTAATTAATGGTATTTAAAAACATAACAACATATTTTCTATGCTGCTATTAACATTATTCCGGAAATATCATATTGAGTCACTTAAGAACAGATTAAATATATAACGTCAACACGAGAGAATAACCACTCTGGATTCCACTGTGGCCTAAAGGGCACATCCCGAGAAATGATTGTTTTTTTATCAGAAACCGCCACCCGGCTGAGTTTTCTAATGTCAGCAGTTTGTATAATTAAAAACTGCAACGATTTTATGCATGTATGTCATCATGATAATAAGATTGTTCTGTTGTTTCCTTAAATGAATTGGAAAGTTCAGTCCAAATGTAGTCAAGTGTCAGTATGTATACATCCCCTTGTTTGTTGAATCTAAATGTCATCTTCGGAAGATGGAGGATCTGGTTTCCTTGGCATTGGTTGCCCGGCTTCTGAAGAAGGAGGATCCGGTTTCCTTGGCATTGGTTGCCCGGGTAACCTCATTGCAAGCTTCTCCTGGAGCTGCTTCGTAACTTGTGAAAATGCCATCACATTGATTGCAGTAGGGCCAGGCTTGGGTTTTGCAGGTGTTTGCGAAGTAAGTTTCGAATCCTTTCTTGGAGGTGGTGGTGGTGGACCGCCTTTGCCCGCTAGTTTCAGTGATGAGGAAGTTGGCCGTTGACCAGTGTTTTGATACTCTCCTTCAAAGCTTTGCAGATCATCGCTAGATGTAGAGCCTCGACTGTCTGAAAACGAACTATCTCTGTCACAGAACTTCTGATCAGCTGGCTTTGATTTGATAGGTTGTGATGGTATCGAGGGTGCTGCATGGTATGTTTGTGACTTATCTGGCAATGGCAGTGGTGGTAGTGGGCGTTTCTGTATTGGTATCGTATCATTTGTAGACAATTCACTTTGAAGCCCAGAACTGCGTGGGGAAGGAAGGGATGGGTAGTCTGTCACATCAGGTTGGTTTGATGGTTTATCCTTTTCTTTGAAGTTACCAGGACTCTTGGAAAATTTTGGTATTGGTGGAAAGGACAAGTCTTCTTTCTTAACACCCTTCTCCGGCAATCCAAGTAGTTTGTCTTTATTTTCAAAGGTATCTGATAATCTTGGTATTGGTGGAAAAAATGTGTCATCAATCTTAGGCGTTCCATGACGTGAACGGCGAGTATCCGAGAGATTCCGTGAAAGTTTGCTGGTTTTCGATTTTGATTGCAGTCGTGGAAGCGAAGCTGTTCCAGCTGGATTCACGTGTCCACGAGTATCAGAGGACTGCTTATTCAGGGACTCAGTGTTAATGCTTGTTAATTCATCATATCCTGAGGACTGGGATGTTCTAGAAGCACGTCCGAAATTAGTACCATGTGTCGTGGTAGTTTCTTTGGATATTGGGTGCACCTCGAGCAAGTTTCTTGAAAGAGGCAAAGTTTTCGTTTTAGAAGACAAGCGTGGCATAGCAAATTGTCCTGCTGATCGTGACTGATCATCAAATGGGTCAATATTATTCTTGGAGGAAAAGTTATTACTGATCATGTCAATGATATTTTGTGACATTTCCTGGATATTTGGCACAGCACCTTCCAATATAGGATGGGCAATATCCTCTTCGGGTATGAACATCCCCTCTGTTTCCTCCAAGGAGACACCCGAGCCTGCAGATGCATAGATGGACCCAAGGTCCACATCTGCAACAGGTTGCATGTTGAGCCAGGAGGTTCTGAGGAGTGTAGACATTGAAGATTGACGAGTTTTCCCATCGGATGTTTCTCGAAGGAGAACATCGTCCCCCTCTTCTGGATTAGGTCGATTGAGCACAATATCCATGTTCTCGTCTTCATCGGGTACGAATACGTCTGCTTTGTTAGTATTGGATAGGTACGCCATTTTGCTAGTTTCAAATGTAGAAGCGGTGCTGTCTCCTCGAGAATCGTCTACAGGAACGTAATCATTTGTCAGATTTGAACTAACACTTCCTCGTGCCAGGGCTCCTTTGTAGCTCGATTTAAAACGATTACCACTTTTACGCCATCCACGACCAATCTTCTTCAGGAGGATTCCGCTCAATGTTGAACATTTCTTAGGGGGCTGAGGCCTACCAGTTACTGTAGTGTCTGCTACTGTTTTAATAGGCTCCTCACAACCTGTTGCACCGCAAGTAACATCTGACACGGGCCGGACTGCACCTAAATCTTCATACGAATGGTCGTCACTGTCACCGTCACTGTCACTGTAACTCGATGATGAGTCTGAGTTCCGGCTTCTCTTCTTCTTTCTTAAAGGAATAGGATCTCCCTCGTTCTGGTAGATAGCAGCAATGTCCAATATGCTGAAAGATAGGTCAGACAGACTGTTGCCTCGTTCGCACCGTCTCCTTTGAAAACATTGAAACATAATTCATCTTTAAAAAAACAAACAAATATGAAACATTACGTTTCAGTACATATGTCACTAGGTAATAATTAATTTATTTTTTAAATTATACCGATATGTACCGATATACATATACACATATGGTGATTAGATTAGGATAGGTCCCAGTAACCTATCCATGTTCGAGACGACTAAAATGATTGAGTGGTGATCTCTATGGTTGTGTGTAATTATACCCCGCCATTGGGCATTTCACAACAAACAATCGAATTTTCACAGAATCCCTTCATGAAAGAAAAACAAAATAATTATATGTGTGTAATAATCGAGTCTCGACTGAAAAATCCAGTGATTGACATCATGAACATTGATCTGCGCTTCTGGGATACCATGACATGCATCAACCAAGGAATCGATCCTTACCACCCGATCCCGTTAGTCGCCTCTTACGACAAGCATGGCTTGCTGGAGACCAATGGTATCCCGGATTCTCCAATAACAACATATTTCCAATATTTTTCTGGAACATTATTTCTTTCCAAAAGTTCAAGCCCGTGCAGAAAATCTTTTATCTTATGAAATGCTTTCTGTACTTACTTGGCGAACAATAGGACAACCGATATGAAGAGTAGAAGCAGGATATATGCGCCAATAAAACCCAGCGATGTATATACTGGAAAAAAGAATAAACAGAAACATACGCGTGTTTAGATACAGTCTGAATCGTACAATCGACTCTGCTTTCAGGGTCAGGGAAAGGGTTTTGTTGCTTTATTAATTTGCACTGCCACTTAATAACACTATTTAATTCGAAATTACTTATATATCCGAATGGTCAAAATATCCTTATGATTAATCGCAGTTTAGAAACAAGAGATATTTGTAACTTCCCTCAGTTGCTTAAGATAAAAAACAAAAATGAAACAAACAAAGATGATTCTTATGATGAGTTTATGATTTTTCTTTTCACACAGAATGAATATAATACAAAAACCTTGGAACAATATCCCGTCAACTTGTAATTTTAACCGTGAAATTGATCACCCCCAAAGATATATGAGTTTCTGGATTGCCGCAGAAACACCAAAGTCGTACTTATTGATGTTGATGGTGGATTCTCAGATTGTCTGGAGGCGATATCTGGATTAATACGGTTCCTAACTTTAATTCAGATTTGTTCTTAACCAGCAGACCATGCTCTCAAAAATGACAATGTTTATCTTTTCGAGATCCTTAGATACCTTATTCAGGTAGTCCAGTTATATCTCGACGCGTCAGCTTCTTGCGGGAGGAAAGACAAAAGTGATGCAGCTCTTGGACGTTACCACTTTGGTGAAACCCACGCGCACTCGTATGATGCTGATAAACCTGGAAACATAATCGGGGCGAACCCCCATCATAGGTTTCTAGCGTGCCCGAACTATTCATCTCTGCACAGCGAAATGCGCGCTTAGACGACTGGGCCACCTGTGTCCCGCCGAAGTAAGAAGTTTGCACTGTATATTATTGAACACTCGTGAACATCACACTGAATGGTAATTGTAATTTGAAAATATTATTAAGTAACACTTTCCCAAACCATCCAAAGCCCGCCACATTGTCACTTGGTCATGAACAGCTATGCTACACAGAACACTGAATAATGCGAACCGAACTTGATGAAACAACATATACGACAATGCGAAATCCAAATCATGTTTAGTTTCGTTAACACAGTGTGCTACATGCCACTTTATAGATGAACATGCACAAGCACTAGACTGATTGACCATGATTAACATTTGGATAACTGTCACCCAAAACTATTTCTAGACTCTAAGTTTTGCGGGTACTTTAAATACATACATACCCCAGGTCATATCTTTAAAGGATTAGGTATCCTAACACGTCCGCCGGTCATCTTCACTAAGGTTAGTGTATGCGGCATCAAGGTTGTGATTTCTTATTCAGTTCAGTTTTAATCATATGTAGCGTTAATTTATTTCCTTCTTGAAATGAGTGTTACCGTTCACATTCCGCCTTACAGGGAAATAGAGCATTTATGTTAACGCGACATATAGTGAGTTCTGGGTTAGAGTAGGTCTTCAGCAATCGTTAGAGGCGACTGAGGAGATCGAGTGGTCAGGCTTTCTGACTTAATCGATGCTCATGATATCAATCACTGGATTGTCAGTCGCTATATGGCTGAAATAATGCCGATGCGACGTTAAATTTAACCCACTTTCTGGATTGTCTGGTCCAGACTCGATTGTTTACAGACCACCGTCATATAACTTGAAAATTGTCGAGTGCGGCAACAAACATACAAGCGGATGTATAGATGAAATGAAAGTTCACGTTTTCTTTAAAATGTTACTTTTAGATATAACTTAGCAAAAGTCTTCAGAAGTTAGGTACCGATTTTGAAAAAGGTTTAAGATACAATGTACGCCAGTAGGTAGGTAGTGCGACAAAAGCTAATATGATATTACTTTCATTGAGATGATCAATAGGTTTGATCCTGGAGGACAAAGGGTAGTTTTTTTCAAGGTTTGACACGGACATGTTTAAGAAGTTAAAGTCAAGTTTTGGGAGAAATTCATCCATTTGTTGTGTCACACTGAACGGCCAACATGTTTGGTGTTTTCAGCCATTGGACAATTTCCTTATGTAATGTTCGCCTCCTAACTCGATGCTGTGTCACGGGTCAAGGAACTAATCTAAATCGAAACTGTCGCATTAATACTTTGACATGTGAAAGTGTATGTGCGAGAAGGACAGAATTAATGTTTAAAACGAAATGATATTGGTGGATAAACGTTATGTTCTTACAATATTATGTTACGCCTTTATACAATGCTTGACTATTAGACTTCAATGAATGCACACAAAAATATTCCTTAAATAAGACTGCATATGACCAGGTATAGGATTTGTTTGTTGTTGTATAACGCCGCACTCAGTAATATTCCTGCTATATGACGGCTGTCTGTAAATAATCGAATCTGGACCAGACAACCCAGTGATTGATAACATGAGCATCGATCCACTGAAACTGAAATAATTACAAACTATCAACTTTATAACAGCAACGTGTATTGTAGATATCCCTTACATAATTCGCATGACAATATTCGTAGTCCTGATCGTTGCATGTTTTATGAATAAGTAATAATATATGAACTAAAAGAATGAAGTCTATTGGAGGTCAGGTGAAATGGGGTTTAACGTCGCGTCCAAGATTATTGCACTTATATAGCGACGTGCATGCACGTGTATGTGTTTGTGTGGCTGCTTGTACTAGTCCGGACTGATGCCGATTTATAGTGCTAGCTCACTGGGTCACCATGCCGCAGTTTAACATGAATATCCCACTCAGACACAGTATACTGACACTGAGCCGACAAGTCCTTGTTTTAGCCTCATAATGCCGAGCGCCAGACAGGGTAACAACAAGTACCATCTTTTAACGTCTTTTGGTATGACGCGGCCGCTCTCCGGGCGGACGCTCTACCACTAGACCACGGAGGCGGTCGAAGTCTATTGGAAATATGTATACTCGATGTATATTCGGTGAATATCAGTACTAAATGAAAATCGCTGAACAGAAACATACAAGTTCATGAAGGAAGATTCAACAAACAATATGACGTAAATGTTTTTTACTTACAAACTCTGTTCATGTAAGAAAAGATCAAAGAAACGCAACCAACCAAATATCGCATTGCATTGCATTTTCTTTTTGCAAGAGATATTGCTTCAAATGTTATTCATAAAGAGCCAGATATCCAATCCCATATTATTAACACTCTTAGCAAACATCGGTTGTGCAGAGTTCAGAAAAGCACCTCTTTTGATCGTTTTGATGAGATTGCACCATGCCGTGTCTCAGTGACCATGCTCAACAGGACAACCACGTCATAGACCGTCCCCGTAGTGGTCGCTCGCCTGTGACAACCCCTTGTATAGACATATGGATTCGAACCACGACCCGGCGACACAGGTCCCAGACATCGGCTACCACAGCCTGTGTCATCCCTGGCAACAGTGGCGTATGTATGAGAACAGTCCGACGACGTCCACGCATCTCAATGTCATCCGAGCTGGGCGCCCAGAAAGAAGGCAAATCTTGACGGCAGTAGATCAACGCTGACGTCTCCAGTGGTGCATAGCATTAGTGGAGGATAGCACATCAAGGAGAAGGGTCGTCTTCACCGATGAGTCACGTCTTCTTCCTCACCAAAACTGGACACGTGTCTACAGGCGTCTAGGTGAACGTGACTTCACGCCTTGTCTTCTTGAAGGCGATCACTTTTTTTAATGTGGTGGCGTTATGACTGCCTCAATATTTTGACCTTCATAATATGTTCATGTGTTATTTTCAGATGAGTGAGTGAGTCAGTGAATATGGTTTTACGCCGCTTTTAGCAATATTCCAGCAATATCACGGCGGGGGACACCAGAAAGGGGCTTCACACATTGTACCCATGTCGGGAAGCGAAACCCGGGTCTTCGGCGTGACGAGCGAACGCTTTAACCAATAGGCTACCCGACCGCCCCTTTTTTTCAGATGAACATTTGACTTCCTTTGATGTATTTATGACGCGTGCCACCGGTGGGGCAGGCTAGCTCACATATTTGTTAACACCTGTTGTCATCACTGTTTGATAGCGATTCAAAAACACATGCTTATGATATAATCGGAAACAGACAATGGACTAATTTTAGTAGTAGAAATTTCTAATGATTATGGACATGGTTTTTGTGACTTTTATTCCAGCATGATAACGCCAGACCACATGTTACTAGATTTGTGCAGACGTATCTGACTGAGAACAATGCTAATTAATGTGTTATCTTGGTCTGCAAGACGTCCAAATATGTCACCAATGGAATACAGTTAACTACGTTTTTAACGAACACGCTTATAACGAACTGACTGATAAACCGAACTTTTTTTGGTCCCGGCCATTTGATGTATATATGCTGTATACGTGTATAGTATTCATAACGAACTACGATTATAACGAACTACAATTAGTGGTCCATTTGAGTTCGGTATTACCGTAGTTTATTGTATGTTTGAGATGAAATTAAACGACGTTTGCGACATCTTGCAGGAACGTTGCGGATATTGTCGTTCCGAGCCCTCTCTTTAGCCTCAGTGTGGCGGGGTTGTCAGACTTGCATCGGCGCACGGGTGGACACACTTGTTACTGACTGAACTTGCCTCTGAACCCCCTCTAGTGACATGATTCGTTTGCACAAAGCAGGCGTGCTTTCCATGTTGTCTGTTGCTCGTTATCTTACCTTTGCCTGTGAGAACATATCAACATATCTTATATTGTTAAAAGGAGTGAAGGGTGGCTTTTTTGTTTGGTTGTTTGTTGTTTAACGCCGCACAAGCAATATTCCAGCTGTATGACAGCGGTCTGTAAATAATCGAGTCTGGACATCTGGTTATGAGCATCGATCTTTGAAACTGGAATACGATGACATGCATCAACCTTGTCAGCAAGCCTGACCACCCATTCCCGTTAGTCGCCTCTTACGACAAGTATGGGTTGCTGAAGACCAATTCGTAATTAGACATAGTTGCAATCCGAAACGGTTTCATCAGCGCGTCTGGGAGTTTGAAACACTAGCTTTAGACATTATTTTCAATCCTATAATGACAAAGTAGGACCATGTTTCCAGTTGTGGAATAAAATAATGTTCAAACCAAGACAAATCCCCATCCTCAGCACAGCAACATTTTTGAGAATGTACCAATGACGATCTCTCCAGATCCAAAATCAAGATCACTCCAAGAAGTTTTATCATTTTTCTTTAGATTTTTTTTCATCTACGTGTATCTGTTTATCTGTTTACAATTATATGCATATGACCCTTCTGCATCCGTAGAGATGCTATCTGATAGTGATTCATGAACACAAGCTCATGATTAAAGTCGGATTTTTAGTACAGATGTCCGTGTGCCCTCAATGACATCCACCTCAGTGGAGAGTTTTTGCATGTGTGGACGGTGGACGTGGTTCGGAGTATTTTTAGCTTCAACAAAGTCAGTGGATGCGCTGCCGCGTCACCGGACTCCCGGTCCATCGATCACAATCGATATGTCCCCGTCACCTGCATACACGTCAAAGCAAGGAACGCATCACTGAGTGGCACAACCTAATTGGGCGTACTCGCATAACTGTAATTGCCTCAATATTTCAACGAGGTCAGCAGGGAAAGTCAAGTTGTACCAAGGATGTTACAAATAACGTTCACATTGTCAATACCTGTTTCCTTGAATCATGAAAACTGAAACCACAGGCAACATGTGCCGTTTCCTTACAAAATATTGGATTGTGTCCGACTCTCATTTTCACGCATCATCTCTTCCACAACATAGTTGTGGTGTAAATACAGGTTGAAATAAGTGCTGTGGAAGTAAGTACCTTGTCATATACAAACTCAATTTCTATTATTATTTCTCTGTGACCAATATGCTTATAATATGCAGTATTTCATGCTTACATCATTATTCATTATTGATAAACACATGTATATGGAATACAACTAAGAATGATTATAAATGCATCTGATTAAACCGCAGCAAGGGTACGAAACAAGATATGTTTATATTCAGGGGCCATTTACTCGCCCCGCCCCTCACTGAGTGAGTGAGTGAGTATGGTTTTACGCCGCTATAAGCATTTTCCAGCAATATCACGGCGGGGGACACCAGAAATGGGCTTCACACATTGTACCCATGTCGGGAATCGAACCCGGGTCTTCGGCGTGACGACCGAACGCTTTAACCACTAGGCTACCCGACCGCCCCTGCCCCTCACTGAGATGCAAAACGAACATTTTTCTCTCAAGGTCTTTTCTGTACTTATAAGCAGCAGAACTTCTGTACACGACAGAACAAATTAAAAATGAATTTTTTTTTTCTTTCAACAAAATCAGTAAATGCGCTGTCGTGTGACTGGATTTCCGTTGCATGGCATAAGTACTACTGTACTACTGTGCGGCGTCAGGCAACTAACACATACATTTTTAAGCAAATTGCATGAGTGGCGGGTGCAACCGGGAGGGGAGGACTGCTTCCCCTTATCGCGGACACCTTTTGTCATCATTGATTTTAACCGATCCATCATATCATTTCCCTCACTATTTTGCCTTTCACGCCGCAGAGTTGCGTCCCTTGGCCACGCCAGAAACCTATGATTGTGGGTTCGAATCCCGGTTCGCCCCGATTATGAAGTGGTAAACGTCTGAGACCTGCATCACTTCGGGCTTTCTCCCACATTAAGCTGACACGCCGTGATATGACTGGAATACTGTTAAAAGTGGCGTAAAACCCAAACTCACTCACTCACTCACTGACGCCGAATGGAATCTGTTTCGTCGGATAATCGAGGATGATTTTTCTCTGGTGTTGACGATATATGTTCCATCAATATTTAGAAATAATATTGTGTGATTCCCGTTTATTACTTTCATCATGTCATGGTATTATAAGGTCATGTCAGACATGTAGTTCCTACGTCATAATGAAACAGAGATTGGTCAAGTCTAATGATAATGGTCAATGCTTATAATAGCTGCCTATAAGCATCCTTCCTTAGTATGGTCCATTCTCATAAGACCGCATCCGTGGTCAAGTGGTAGAGCGTCCGCCCGGAAAGCGGAAGGTCTGGGGTTCGACTCAGGACGTGTCATACCAAAAGACGTTAAAAGATGGTACCCTGTCTGGCGCTCTTCATTAAGGGGCTAAAACAAGGACTGGTCGGCTCGGAGTCAGTATACTGTGTCTGAGTGGGGTATTCATGTTAAACTGCGGTATGGTATCTTAGTGTGCTAGCACTATAAATCGTCATCAGTCCGGACTAGAGCATGCACCTTACAAGCAGCACACAGGTTCATGCTCGTCGCTATATAAGTGCAATAATCATTGACGCGACGTTAAACACCATTTCACCTCACCTCACCTCACCTCACCTCACCTCACCGCCATTCCCATAATATTCACGTACTATCGGTCTCTGCATAATCCATTTGAAGAATCCACTTTTATCCTTTATTGTGCAATCTTCCTGCTTGCATACATCCGTGGTATTAACCTAAATAATCTACTTTTATTATCACTAGCTATCCTCACAGTTCGTGTAATCTTGACGCGTTATACCATTTAACTTCATAGAAAATATGATTTTTAAAAAGGATACTGAGTTCAAGGTTCTACTATAATGGAACAGCTGATGATGAGTTATGAATATAATCAATTTGGGTTCCTTAACACCGAGTCAATAATACAGCAAATGATCAAATATGTGTTCATCAGCTACCACGAATCCCCTTCCTGTTATAATAATTTGTGCTGTTCAATAATAATAACACCTCTACTGCCCACTTGCGTGCCAAACACTGTGCTTTTTATAAAGTCATTTTCAAATTCATCAACAGTGTCGCCCTTACCAACAAGTACAGTTAAACCCGAAACAGGTAAGAATGATGTCGCTTTTAACTTACTATTGTTTTACGTCGTTATTTTATAATTGTCTAAGAAATCGCTAAATAGAGGGTTAAACATGTGAGCAAATGTAATGGACATTTATTTCAAATCATACTTTGATATTTACTAACGAAAAAAAGTAACTATGCTTCATATCAATTTCAATAAGAATAAGTTTATTCTGAAATAAATAATGCATCTTTTAATACATATTCATGAAGACAGCCGTGTGTGGATCGATGTTCATGCTGTCAATCACTGGATTGTCTGGTCCAGACTCGATTATTTACAGACCGCCGTCATATAGCTGGAATATTGCTGAGTGCGGCGTTAAACAACAAACAAACAAACATGGCGCACAATTTGGATGTTTGCGTGGTTGTTGGGAGCATGAGACTAACACACCTTGTTTATTTAATGTGACAGCAAGCAATGATTGTTTACTTATCATGTGCTCATAAAAACACTTTTGTTTATCCGTAAATAACGCTTACGCAACGCCTCGGTTTCCTGGGAGTGAACGTCTACGTGCCGTAGGTATACTGCGTACAGGAACTGCTCAAAATGAAGTATCCAGACATTTTAATGTTCATCGAAATACAATATCATCTCTTAGGAGACGTCATCTACAGCAAGGCAACACTCATGACTTGCGACGTGCTAGTCGTCCCCGTGTGTGGGGCGGTCTGGTAGCCTAGTGGTTAAAGCGTCATCCCTCTTGTCATACAGTCTTGTGAAGAGTGTTAAAGTCGCTTCATATGAACTCTATTAAAACTACACGTAACTAGTTTTCCGCTCCTTCTACGAGGGAAGACACACTGTGAGCAGGGTACGCTCGCACACATTGTGTCATTGGGGCGATAGGGTAGCCTAGTGGTTAAAGCGTTCGCACGTCACGCCGAAGACCTGGGTTTCGATTCCCAACAAGGGTAAAATGTGTGAAACCCATTTCTGGTATCCCTTGCCATGACATTACTGGAATATTGCTAAAAGCGGCGTAACTCCATACCCACTCACTCGTCTCCGTGTGACATCACGTCAACAAGACGACCATCGACACTTAAATTACCAAACTGTCCCATTAACAGCTCAGACAATTCCTGGGTTAAGGCCACTTAGTGGAAGAACCGTACGCAATCGGTTGAGGGAGCACAACATCCGACTCCGACGTCCAGCGATACGCCCAATTTTGCTTCCACGTCACCGTCAGTCACGCACAGCTTGGTGTAATCAGCATGTGAGGTTCAGAGTGAGAAAGTGAGTTAAAATTTAAAATCACATCCGCAATTTTTCAACCATATATTGACTGGAACATGTTAATGATAATACATTTAGTCGATATAAAACCTGTCGCCAATGGACAGTAAAACAACTAGAGTATCACTGATTTGTAATTAAAAGTATCATTGGGCGATAAAATGGATGACTGTACATAACAACACAAGATAAAAACGGGCTATAGATCAGCAACTAGAGTTGAGCCACCACACGAGGGGCCATGGGGACTCTGCTAGTGGGGTTCAGAAGACAGGACCGGGACACGATACTGTTCTCAGATGAGTCCATGTTTCATCACTCGAGGCAGTAAACATGGCTGTACTGGCATGGTCGGCTGTTTTCCAAACCTTACCCCCCATGGAACATGTCTGAAATGAAAAGGAACGACGATTACGATATGATCAGTACGGCAGGTAACGCAAGCTCAGTTGGATCAATCTGTGGTTGACTATATCCGGGCTCTTTTCGAACATCGTGTGCATCTTCATTGCGCCGCAACTTGCTCGCCTGTGTCAACGCAAATGATGGCCACACCCGATAGTGACATTGTTAATAGAGTTGATAAACTACCACTCTTTCAGGGCGTGTCGCTATTTCTCCCGTGACGTGGTATGGGTTTTGTCGATGAAGTTAACATTTTATAATTTGCACCATTTTATGTGATATATAAACCACAGTTACTTTTTTCCGTTTGTACTTATATTTTTAGGTGGGTGGTAATATATATTTAATAGGTATATTTATTTTCATTTCCAGATGTTAACCTCATATTTGCGTGGACAATTGCTGGGATTGGAATGGTCCTTGCCTGTCTTTTCCTAGTACTATTTTTATACATGAAATGGTAAGTATATCGGGTTTGAATAACTTTCAAAATGGTTCATGAGTTTTCATGAAATAGGTTTGGCCTTAGGGGCATCTCAGAATGACATTCGCACACTGAGAATATTACTAAGAAAGAGACAAACGTTTTAAATAGGTTATTTTAATGTAAAAATAGGTGACAAGCCATTTCAGTTTTTGTTTGTTATTTCTCTAGGTTGGTGGTTATAATAAAAGTCCTATTTATTATTTATTTATTTATTATTCCAGTAAAGATTCGTGTCGTGGATGTTCAAGATTGGTATCTGCGTCTCCATCAGATATCGCTTCCATCTACAGACAGAATAATCGAGTGGACTGTGATCACGAGTATGAGCGTATAACTTTACAAGACCAAGTCGAGGAGAACGAGTCTGTGTGCAACAGCGAACAATCACCAACAGATAGGCGTCCTGGTGGGGAAAGAGCAGAAGACTATATTAATCCTCGAGCTTCATCTTCAACAGACCATGTCTTGGATGATGCTAGGATATCTAGGTTATCCCATCTTCTGAGTACATCGTTCTGGAGTGAAACGAAATCGGAGGGTTTTTTGGAATCTAAGAGCATTCCAACGCGTGGAAGCTATGGACAAAAGAGAACTCAGAGTTGCCGCAAGGTAAAGTCAGATGACGTATGTTCGGATTCTCTTACTGCGGGGCACTTTGTACCAGACTCAGGGGAGTTTCGTGCACAGAGATTCCCTGCAGGAATAGCAGAAACCAAGTCGCCTGTCACGGACAGCATGGTGGACATTTTTCAAGAAATCTTCAAACCTTCCAACAGCAATCTTAGAAGCCTGCTTCTCAAAACAGTTCGGCCCACAACAGAAACAAATGAGAGCCTGTCCCGACGTCTCTCAAAATCGGAGACAGATGTCAACATGGCCAAACTTTCAGAAGCCTTTGGCGATATTTGGAACGATCCTTTTGCAGACCGACAAATCAAACCAAATGCAGATGATGATCATTATGTTGCTGTAGCCGATATCAGAATAACACCTAAACCAAAACAACGGAAATCTTTGTCTAGGAAAGGACGCAGCCTTGATGCTAAACAAACGGAGTCGGAACTCGACATCCAGAACAGAAAATTGCCCGACATAAGTGTCTTACAATGTAACACAATCCCATGCTCCCTAGATAAAAGGGTACCTGTTCCTCTTCCGAGATGCAAACCTATGAACCCCAGTCAGTATCAACCATGCAGCATCTTAAAGACTTCCTGTAACAAGATAGAAGGGGATGAATCTGTCCAAGACGGGACGACAGAGGCAAACCTACGAGCACCTTCGATGCCTCTTGACAATTTGGATCAAAATCAATGTCCAAGAAGCAACAATGCTCAACAAGTCGATCCACCAGGTTATGGGTCGTTAAGGCGGAGCGTTCAAAAGGTAAAGAAGGCTATATGTTTAGATGGACATGCAAAAACAGGAAAGGAACATTTGAACGTTAGGATGGTCGTGACGGATTTGGCATGCTCTGCTGAAAATGTCGGATTGGATTCCGAATTCTGGAGCTCTTGAGTTATATATTTTCACTTCGTTGATATCCATGGGTAGAATAGGTCCTCCGTATCCATAACTGACCCTTTTCGCGAACACCTGTTCGCCGCTGTTTTGTATTTCAGCTCAATGGTTTTTGTTTCGTCGACCAATGAGGAACAGGTGGTCATACTATTTTGTTTTGTTTTTGGTTTGGTTTGGTTTGTTGTTTAACGCCGCACTCAGCAATATTCCAGCAATATGACGGCGGTCTGTAAATAATCGAGTCTGGACCAGACAATCCAGTGATTGATATCATGAGCATCGATCCACGCAATTGGGATCGATGACATGTATCAACCAAGTCAGCGAGCCTGACCACCCGACCCCGTTAGTCGCCTTTTACGACAAGCATAGTCACCTTTTACGGCAAGCATGGGTTGCTGAAGACCTATTCTACCCCGGAATCATACTATTTTGGACATGGATGATTGTGTTTGATTTTGCCACGTAGATCGTTAGTCGTACGTTTTACCTGCCTTCCGCGATAGGGCTGAAACACTGCTAACCACATCACTTTTTATAGTGCTTCATAAACACGCGCTCATGATATAATCGGAGTCATTCAGTAGACTATGCTTTCAGAAGATATGTCTTATCTTTATTGAAATACGAATAGCTCTGTCGCTTTTATATCACACGTTTTTAATATATAACAGTGTATATGTGAAACATAGCATTGATGACACTGTTTTGTATGAGAACGAGATGGTCGAGACGGGCATAGACTTGTCATTATAAGATGCAATACCCTGCACGAACTTTAACCAATTAATTGTACCTTACAGTACATTATACAAATTACAAGTGTACTCCCCATCAAAAAGAATTTCGCGTGAACTGACTATTTACTTGTGACCTGGTTGTGACAGTGACGTCGGGTTCAAACAACCTGGGTTAATTTACTCACACTGTCTGTATGGACATACTTACACCAACCCGAAGGATTAGGATTTAGTTAGTGACCAAACATGAACACTATCGTCAAAAGCATGCATCTATCACCAAGGCACATAGATAATCGAGTCTTGATCGATAAGACAAATAATGATAGCATTAGGGACGACCCAAGCCATCGGGATACGATACCACGATACTCTATTGACCTGCAATTGTTTCCTGTTTCGTTAATTTATCACGACACCACACTCCAGAAAGCAGGAAACCAAAATCCCCGTTTTTCTAGCGGGACTCATTTGTATTTATTTCCCTGTGGAGTTTGACGGACATACTGCGTTTGTAGCCCAAACAAGGAAATAAATTGTTATATTTGACATTCTGGAATATGAGCTCTCTTGTACTGACACTTGAAACGCCCTATTGTTTTCACGTAGCATATTGTTAGATATATTCCAAGTAGACTTAACTTGAATCAATTCACTTAAATCATTATTTATTTATTGCATTCTCAACTGTTCTGCACTGGTTAACCATTGTATCAAACAGTGTGACAAATGATCTCTATTTCAAAACAAGACAGGCTATATAGCTACTTGCAAACCAAGCAGGAAACGTAAGAAACATAAACTCATGTATGACATTGTTCTCGTATATACAGTTAGTCTTCTCTTCGTTATCCATCGACTTTACACACATCAGACAACACTTCTATAGTACTGTTTATACCTTATCTGAACTTTTTCGAAACAGTTTCTAACAACCAGAATTTAGCATTTTGATATAATTCACTTTCTGTGAAGAATATAGATCTTAATTTGAACCGTCAGTTTATTCCCTTTGAATTTGATACTTGAGTTGGCATTTTCACTTGAATTGTTTTTGTTTACATGTATGGTAAGACTGGAGACTGCACAGCTGCATCACTCACTCACATACTCACTCGTAATCCACAGGAGGATGTAGTCCATAATCTAATCGTGGTGAATCCTCTGTGTGTGTGTGTGTTTGTGTGCGTGTGTGTGTGTGCGTGTGCGTGTGCGTGTGCGTGTTTGTGTGTGTGTTTGTGTGTGCGTGCGTGCGTGCGTGCGTGCGTGCGTGCGTGCGTGCGTGTGTGTGTGTGTGTGTGTGTGTGTGTGTGTGTGTGTGTGTGTGTCTGCTTATACTAGTACGGACTAATGCCGATTTTATAGAGCTAGCCCATTTAGATACCATGCTGCAGTTTAACATGAATACCCCACTTAGACACAGTATACTGACTCCGAGCCGACACGTCATTGTTTTCGCCCCTTAATGACGAGCGCCAAGTAGGGTAACAACAAGTAGCATTTTAAACGTTGTTTTTTATGACGTGGCCGGGGATCGAACCCACGGCTTTTCGCTGTCCGGACACGAAGACCACGAAGGCGGTCTGTCATACAAAAAGCGTTATACTTGGCATACTATACATCGAATAGTCGGATAAACATGGAGTCATATTTGAACTGGGTAACTATAAACCTTTGATCGTAGGTTCGAATCCAGGTTTCAAGCCGATGATGTTTCTAGGTTTGTCAGCACCATACCCGTGCTCGTGGGTTTAACCAAAGTGGTAAACGTCTGAGACCTGCATCACTTCAGGCTTTCCTCCCACATGAAGCTGACACGCCGTGATATAACCGGAATACTGTTCAAAGGGGCGTTAAATCCAACTCACTATCTCATATTTGAACTGATTGTTCACATGCGAATACCTTAAGAAGACAGCATTAAATTTGGATTCCAGCTTCTTTTATTATTTCAAAGCGACTTTCACTGCATTGTGTCACTGGTTTATCTGGTCCAGACTCGAATATTGAAAGGTCACCTTCATACAGTTTGAGGCGCGGTCGGGTAGCCTAGTGGTTAAAGCGTTCGCTCGTCACGCCGAAGACCCGGGTTCGATTCCCGACATGGGTACAATGTGTGAAGCCCATTTCTGGTGTCCCCCGCAGTGATATTGCTGGAATATTGCTAAAAGCGGCGTAAAACCATACTCACTCACTCACTCATACAGTTTGAAACTTTCTACCTACGACTTACAACAGCAAACAAATTGTATGTTTTCAAATATTGCCTTGGCATAAAGCTGTTTTGTACTTTTGTAATGACATATACGTATTTTTCAAATATTTCCATTGCATAGCTGTTCTGTACTTTTAATGAACATCTAAGGAGGACGTTAAGTTATGATGTTGTGTAAGTATTCCTGAAACATATTTATAAAATAAATTATGTTTCTACATTTTTTAAGTGAATGTGTGCGTCTGATTTGTCAGTATAAAGTGAAGGGGCGTTTTATTATACCCTACGGTATGGATCGTTGCTCACAATATCGATTTCTGGAATGTCTGTCCAGAATCAATTATTTACAGGCCGCTGTCATATAGCTGGAATATTACTGATTGCGGCGTTTAACAAACAAACAATCAAACAAAAACTCCACCCTTCCTTCCTTGTTAAAGTACAAGACAGGGAAAAGTTATTGTCAAAGGGAATTTGTGAATGTATAAACAGTAAACCAACATAAAAATATTTGTAAAAAGTGACGATACATGTCAGGTCGGAGACCAGGACCCCGTCCCACAAAGCGGTCTTAGTTTTGCAGCTGATCTAAGTCAAATTTAAAGTATGGGAGTTGCAACAGTGGTAGCGTTAAGATTTGCTTTGTTGAACGGGGCGAATGTAACATATTGTGTTCAGGCTATGCAAATGGCTTGGTGTGGGTAAAATACTCACGGACGCATCTTATTTTCAAGTTTCGAGAGTCATATAGCCATTATTAAATATTTCCGAATTCAGCGTTAAGCTATTGATATGAAAACCTAACTGTGAAACTATGTATGGTTTGCTACTGATATACAGCTTCCTGCCATCAACCTTCCTGTAGATCACCTCCATTATGGCCCCTCGGATGTATTTTTGATTATATATCAATTGCGGAGTTCTGTCAGTGATGAGGGACAAGACTGTATAAATAAGTTCGCTTGAGCAGTCTATTATTAACATGTGACATGTAAAATACATTTCTGTCCACAAAACTCATATTTACGTTCAGATAGACATATGTTTATTTGTTTATTCTTTAACGTCGCACGTAGCGATATTCCAGCTATATGACGGCGGTCCGTAAATAATCGAGTCCAGTGATTGATGTCAGTAGCATCGATCTACTCAATTGGGATACGATGACATGCATCAACCAAGTCAGCAAGCCTGACCAACCGATCCCGTTAGTCGCCTCTTACGACAAGCATGGGTTGATGAAGACCAATTCTAACCCGGATCGGGGCGGTCGGGTAGCCTAGTGGTTAAAGCGTTCGCTCGTCACGTCGAAGATCCGGGTTACATGGGTACAATGTGTGAAGCCCATTTCTGGTGTCCCCCGCCGTGATATTGCTGGAATATTGCTAAAAGCGGCGTAAAACCATATTCACTCACTCTAACCCGGATCTTCACGGGTAAGATAGGCGTATGGGGCCTTGATGAAATATAAGTTTCAGACAGAAGTACTTGCGTAAGGTCAGCGTCCGTAGATACAGAAAATACCAAGACAAGCACAGACACACACAAACGCCGCCATCACAAACACACGCACACACACGCATATACACACACGCGCACAAACACACATAGACTCACACATATGCATTTACACATGCGCGCGCACAAACACTCATACACACACGCATACACACATACACACACGCATACACACAAACACACATACACACACGCATACACACACATACAGTTATCTAGTATGCATGTCTATCTATGTCGGACAGTTTTGAAACAATGCACCAGCATACAGAGCCTCGGTGTCACTTGTGTCCTGTGTCTGTTTCCGGGCGTGGTTTCAATTGTCTGCTTTAAAACCTCATCAAATTATCTTTCGGTTGATATTCTAGACCTCGAAAATAGATCATATGCGAGGCGTGCATAAAGGGAAGTTGAAAAGTGTCACTTGAGGTATAATGCGTCAAAGCAGGTCCATTGTTAAACCGGAAACTATAATATCATTTTGCCCGAAGCAACAACGTATATAATATGTTCACTACCCTAGCTACTGCGCATGACAACACTGTTGCCTGTTTCATATACTCTCCACAAAAAGTAGGGGAACGTGAAATATGAATGGTATGATCGGTTGTCAGAGTGAGTGAGTGAGTGAGTTGGGTTTAACGCCGCTTTTAACAGTATTCCAGTTATATCGCGGCGCGTCAGCTTAATGTGGGAGGAAAGCCCGAAGTGATGCAGGTCTCAGACGTTTACCACTTCGGTGAAACCCACGAGCACGGGTATGGTGCTGACAAACCTAGAAACATAATCGTGGCGAACCGGGATTCGAACCCACAATCATAGGTTTCTGGCGTGCCTAAGGGACGCAACTCTGCACAGCGAATCGCGGCGCCTTAGACGACTGGGCCACCCGTGCCCCCTGATCGGTTGTCAGAAGAAACATCAACTTTGAAATATGGCTGTAAGAGATAAAACCTAAAGCCCCAACACACCCGAAACAGCAAATATTTGATAACTTAATCGCGCCAGTGTACACCTGCGGCCACGAACTGGAACAATCAATGTTCGTTCCGTGTAGAGAGTATTACTGCGACTAAACATCTCCAACATTTCGGTTGTGGCAAATATCAGTATCTTTGAATTATCGACCGTCAGTGGTCTTAGACCAGGAACCGCCCAAAACAACATGTGCACGTGTCTGTAACAATGCTGGTATTTTATTCCACCGATGTCGATATAGGCTGGACATGGCCTTTGTGCATGAATATGCTGTGGCAAGAGAAAATATCATTAAGACTTGGGCTATCTTTTTCATAAACAAACTCGCTTTGTACTTCATGTAAATCAGACTAAGCTAGTGTTTTAATATATCAGCAGTGCCTATCAGTAAATACCACGAAGAATAGATTGAACATTTGAGGTGATCAGATTATAAGGTGATCGGTGCATTATCAACTTGGACTTTCTGAAGTAAAAAATAAAAATATGTTGAAATTGTTTTATGTGTAGGGAAACTTGGAAGTAAATTGCATTTGATGTTTTTGTGTAAACGGGTACGTCAATAACTACTGGTACACCAATACACAACCACCGAACAGGACATTGATGAAATCAACTTTGCAATAGTCAACTTTCCCCTTATGTTGAGCAATATTCCAGCAGCTCCAGCCTTTGGAGTGGACATTTCACAACGTTTTAGGTACAAATGAATGTGTTTGTGACAGGTGCCTCTGGTGGGGCACCTTTTCGCATACACCTGGTATCAATACTATTTGATAGTGATACATAAACACCTGCTCATTATAGAGTCGGAATCGTAAGATCAACTCTGATTAAAAATAACTATGGATAGGACTCTGTCGCTTTTATTTTGGTAAAGATGAAGGCACTTTGTGATGCAGGGACAAACCGCGTGTGTATTGTTTTTAGATATGACACATTGTCGTTAACTGTTTATTATACTAGGCTCAAAGTTACATAAGTTTATAACGGATGGATTGGGAAGGGATTGTTGCTTGATATACTAAGAAGGAATCAAAGAAACTGACACTTTTGTGAGTTTGTACCGACAATTAACGGCTATGGACTTTCAGGACTTCATATACAACTTGTGACAATTTAAGGGATACACAGGAATTATTTTGTTTATGCCCAGAAGCTGATATTTCTTTTATAAATGTGTATATAAGTGGGACCCTTCCAACTTCACCATATACTTAACAGCTTGGCGTTGATGACCTAAGGCCAGGAGCATGTTTTCGAAATTTCAAGTGGATTCTTTCAATGACATCTAGCGTTTCGTAGCCAATGACTTCGTATCCCTACAACAAAATGGGAGTAACTGTAACGAGAAATGCCTTAAAAAAAATCTAATGGTAGGTTAATATTTCTCGCTTTTTTAAGCAAGCTAAACATTGCGTTGTATGCGATCTCAGTTAAACTTTTTTTAAACTAGTTTTTCTATTTTAAAGAAATTTTGTTCCAAGGAAATTATTACAGCAACTATTTCCAGCTTTTTGACATCACCAGATGAAACTAACAATTTTGTTTTCTTTACTGCACTTCTTCCAAATATAACAATTTCAGTTTTAGATACTGTTAACGTCAAGTTTCCATTTGCCACAATACGACTTATTTATTGAATTTTTAAATGATATTGGGTCTACATGTATATCACTTGAACATAGGAGAAACAGAAATTGGACACACAGGATCACATTAAAATTATCACTACTTTGTATGTCAACACCACTGCATTCCTTCAGTTGGGATTCCAAATCAATCAAAAATATTTAGAAAAGCAGAGGTGACAGGTTGTCTCCTTGGCGAACACCCCACTGACTTGTCATTGATTTGATAATACTGTATATGTTTTTCACGACTTTGAGAAACCATTCAACATATACCATGTTCTAGCATTTTATACCAGAGCCCGACCCTCTAGACGTTATTAACATTTTTGAACAAAAATGTCAACAGTGTAATTCAAGTTTTCTATTAGTATAAAAAGATATAAACATATATAAAGATATAAACAATTACACTCTTCCCAAAAAAAAAGAAACGCACACGTAGATTTTTAGTAAATTTATTGGACCTAATAAATTCGATATATTTAATTTAATATCATAGATACAAATGTGAAATTTTGGAGCTCCATAGTCACATGTTGTCGAAAGGCATTGACAATTGTTCATTGTCAACAGCTCCCTCTGGCGGTCAATGATTGAAAGAAGGTGAGGTTGAAGAATTTGATTCATGTAGCGATTTGCTGTCAAATTTCCCTGAACCACAACCAAGTCAGATCTCGTGGTGTAGGATATGGCTCCCCAAACCATGACACTACCACCACCGAAATTGTCGAATTCACGTACACAATTTGGGGCAAAACGCTCATTTCGACGACGATAAACACGTTGTCTTCTATCTCGCCGGTGAAGAAGAAATCGTGATTCATCGCTTAACCACACTCGTCTCCAGTTTCTCAAATTCCAAGGCTGTAAGGTATGGCACCAACACAAGCGTTGCTATCGATGGATCTGTTGCAAAAAAGGGACAATAACTTCGCGAAGAAGGTGCTGCAGTGGACGTTGAAGTGGCGTGTTAAGAATGCCATAACATGCACATACATTTTGCTTTACTGCTTTCCTCCATAAACGTTTGAACAAGTGTGAAAACAATGCCGTTTAAGACATTGCAAATCGTCAATGGCTGCCAACAGTTTCCAAAAACATATATCCAATTTATATACAGGATCTCTTGTGTAGTCAGGTTCAATTAACTACATGCGAGTGTATTCTGCTTGAAATGATGATATAAGCTGGATGATATATCGAGAAATTGTGTTAATGTATGCACGTAAACTATTTTCCCAGACAACTTAAAATAGTTACTGGTTGATAAACAGTTTGTTTTTTACATCAGTTATTTTTCCTTAGAAATTTGTTTAACAATGCCTAAACCATGTTTCGGTTGACCTATTGTTTAAAGTTGCCCTAAAATATCAAAGGCGTCTATAAGGTGATCATATTTATATTTGGTGATATATGACGCTTCAGTAAGGATACTGAATTATGTCCGTCACTGGCCACAGAAATCGTCGAAGTATAGTAACATTCTACAAGGCAAGTGCCGTTCAAATAACCTAGTTATGAACGTCTTGATACTTTCGTCGACAACGGCTCCCCCTCAGCCTCCTAATGCTACCGTCCAATACTCAGTGTCTAACTTTTTCTTGTGGCAAAAAATAATTGTAAGACTGATGTATATCGTATATCTTTTTTATTAACAGTCTTCTTTTCTGATTACAGTAAGTAACCTGGAACATCTGTGGCTGTTACATTCTGCATTATCGTCCTGTTTGTGGAAATTTGTCCTAGATATAACATTTAAAAGTCTATAAAATCTCTGTTAAGACAGTAGAGGCAATAGAACGGAAATAAAATATTTTAGGCATCATATGTTGTGATTTAGCTGATTGTTAAGGCCCCGAAATGTTATAATGTTAGATCGTGTGGGCGAAACATTTTATGATACACAAGAGTGCACTGGCTGGTTTACACCTAAACATGGAGTGTGAAATCAGTAACTGACATGATCAATTAAGTTGACCTAAATAATAATTCATAAATAAAGAATAATAGAAAGTAATAGTCGAAACAAATTGAATTGGCTTTCTACCAAGAACGATTGTGCATAACAGCTTGGATGTGCACAGGCGGTGTTCAAGAATATGATGTTGTACAGAAAATACAAACTTTGACCGATTTAAGTTGTTGTAGACTGATGAATCGCATGTGTTTTTCATCCTACGCGCACGCTTCCATATACATGTACACACAACAAATGCAAACATACCACTTGTGTGAAACATTATGAAGCTAAAGGCTGACGAGCCAAGTATAACGTACATTCCCACACGGAAGAAATAGTATTCACTAGAGTATTTGAGCATCCCTCTAAAGGGATATATCACTAAAGTATTTAAAAGAGAACAAGAGAAAACAAAATTAATACAAATCAGTGTTTATTCGTGATTCAATAAAGACGTTATACTATGGAATATATTGCTCAGTTAAAGGAGCTTTACATTATATACACTAGACTAAAATCTAGTCTCTGAAATGAACATATCGTACATAAAAAAACAGTTGTTTAGTTATCTTAATAAAAATATAATAAAAAGGAGCCCAGTGACTCTCTTCATTCCTGATACTGCAGTGATCTAGACTTGCCAAACATTATAGACTTGCATGGGCTGTATTTGATATATATTTGTATCAGGGTCTGTAAGACAGACTATATATACACGAACTAAACAAATTAAACAATACGTCAAATATATTGGTTTTGAATGGCGCATATCCATGGTAACATACACGAGATGATATATCAACAACGAATTTCAGCTTGAAAAAAATGTAACGTTGAAGAAGAATGTGGCAAATATTGTACAAGCAGCTCTATTTTATAAATCCACGTAATGTATGTATTATCTTTGGTATAATGTATAGTATATTATTGCAACATTTTTCTCATCTCTACCAACACAATTGAAAACAGTATATATATATATATATATACCACAACTAATGTATATATAAACATCGACATGTAAAACAAACGAAAATTAGCAAACATATAAAATCGCTGTACAGTTGAAGATCTGCTGTTTTCACTTTAATGGTAACTCAATATTTCAGTGAAAATCTCTCTCCTTGACAATATGTTGAAATGACATGGAGAAGCAAATTGTATCTGTGACGCAGTTTGCTTTCCTCAACAGTGAAGTTAGTTATTAAAAGCGGCATGTTACGGGATAGTGTGTTTGGAGCCTCGGCATATGCGAAGAAAAAAAGTCTCATTTTAGAACAAGGAAGATATTACATCTAGGCTCTATATCCGTTACTGTACAAGTTATTAAGAGGGGCGCATCCCAACAACCACTGTCACATGGAGTGAGGACATCAGGCAATGGATGTATGGGTCATTTGTGTCATTCTTTCTTGGATTACAATTATAGGATTACCTGATGTTGAATGTGAGTACCAGTTAAAGGGAACTAGGCTCAGGCTAATTGGTAGCCCCTGCTAGTTTGATTCAAGTCTTCCAAAACTAACTCTTCCCCAAAAGCCTAATGAGGTACATCAGTCGAGAAGGTAGTTCATACCCTTGTTACTCGGACATTTTTCTCAAATTCACACAGAGCTCTACATACGAAATCTGGTCTTTGGAAATACATGTTCAAGAGCATGTGTGGAGCATTAGCCCTCTAATGTTTCAGCGTGTACGCGTGTGTGTGTCTGTTTGTCTCCGTTTCCCTACTTCTTGTGTGTGTGTGTGTGTGTGTGTGTGTGTGTGTGTGTGTGTGTGTGTGTGTGTGTGTGTGTGTGTGTGTGTGTGTGTGTGTGTGTGTGTGTGTGTGTGTGTGTGTGCGTGTGTGCATGTGTACATCCGGGACCTTTCATGTTGTAGGATGTATCTGTTTTACTCTGTGATTGTGATCACAACTTTCATTTGTGTTTCTGTCATATGTGCAAAGTATATTATGTATCTCATTGTTTACCATGGACACGGGTGGCCCAGTCGTCTAACGCGCCGCAATTTGCAGTGTATAGTTGGGTCCCTTAAACGTATCGGAAATCGTGTGTTCGAATCCTAGTTCGCCTTGATTATTTATCAAGGTTTATCATACCCGTGCTAGTGGGTTTCCCAAAGTGGTAAACGTCTTAGACCTGCATCATTTCGGGCTTTACTCCTTTCCTACTCCAAATCTGACACGATGGTGTTTTACTGAACTCAAGGACAATGCGTTCCGTTTAAACCAAACTCGCTGCCTCGCTTATTGTGTACATGTGTCTCTAGTTACTTTTAACTTACTCTTCAATATCTGCCTGAATAGATTTCACGGGACGTCAAAAGGCAAAATAGTGAGGAAAAATTTATGAATGGAACACTGCAAATCAGTGATGACATCAGGTGTTCGCGAAAAATGTATAGCTAATACTACCATGCCTAGCTTAATGTAAGCGCTCCCTGAGGTATTCAAATCGTTCATTCGAATATGAGTGGCCATAAAACGTCACAGCCTCAGGAGAATTCACACTCGAATATCAGTTTCATGCAAAGGCCCATTCCTAAAAAAAACTACACATAAGAGACACAAATGATTGTAAAACCATACCAATGACCCCATTTTCCTTTTATGTATTTCTTAAGGGCAAAGGAATTGACATCGTCTGTATTAGGAAGACAAACAAAACTACAAGTGTGTGTTTCCACGTTTAGTAGAACCAGATCTTAAAAGGTTGAAATTCTGTCCACGTTACCAAGAAAAGCTCTTCTTGGCGATCACCTTCAGAAGGAGTATGGCTGTTCCAAAGCGTCATATTTGTTTGTGCTACACCCATCTAGTTCAGTTCAAGTATATTCTACTCAAGGGTTGACGTATGTCATCGAGTTGTTGGAAAACGGACACTTTATGGATCTGAACTCTTCAACTCCCAGTTGAATGCTTGAGTGTAATATCCGACTGAATAGTGCGGTGTAAGTACATCCCTTTCCATCTTGCGATTCATAAGGACGCCTCGTGGTGTAGTGGATAGAGCGTCTGCCCGGATAGGGATACCAATAGACGTTAACGGATTGTACTTGTTGTAACCCTACCTGGTGCTCAGTTTTAAGGAGATACAACAAGGACTGCGCGGTCCCTATAGTCACAAGTAAGGTGGTCTAGCTTTGGTTGCTGATGGTCTATAGCCCGTGTTTTAATCATATAAAGAGGATTAACGTTGAATATGTTGATTTGAATGTTTTATTATTTAATAGTGTTAATTTTAGTCTACTGCTAAAGTTTTACTGGCCTTTGTGAATGGTATTTATCAGTATCTGTTGGAGACACCGCCGACGTGTCTTTTTAATTTTAACCCACTCACTCATTCACTGTTCGGCTCGGAGTCGGTATAATGTATCTGGTTAGGATATCCATGTACTGCGGCATGGTATCTCAGTGGGCTAACACAATAAAAACCGGTATAAGTCCGGACTAGTACCAGCAGCCACAAATACACTTACACGTGCATGCACATTGCATTATTAGTCCACAAATCTTGAACGCGACTTAAACCCCATTTCAAGTCATGTCAAGTAAAGGAGTGGAGTTGATATGAGGTGAAATTACATTATATTGGAGTCAGCTGTGTCCTAATAGCAATGAATAGCTAAAATGAAGACACTAGAGAACACAGTGTTGAATCACTACTATTTCTGCTATACACCAACGACTGATGATTTTCGATGTTTCAAAGCCCCCTGGAAAACTGGCTGTCGAGTGGTTGTGTGGTAATTGCATGTCGCGCGGCACTTGGCCAATTTCTGATTTTGCAATTTAACAGAGATATAGAGTATTGAATGTTGATTGAATAACCTCATGGTGTAAAATAGTTTGTTGTAAATAAACACGAAAACGACGTTATGACTATACCCCGCCACGGGGCACATTTAAATTTGGTGAATAATATGAACTTCATGTTGAAAAGCATGGAGGAAGGTCTTTAACTCTGCATATTTTCATTCATGTAACTGTAGTGGTTTCTGAGAAAAGTTGCCCCCATTGCAGACACTATGCACTGAGTAAAAAAGAAAGAAGCATAAAAGATATTTTTGTTAAATACCTAAAATTAAAAGGCCCCAGCTCAGCAAGTTTTTGATACATATGCAAAGTTTCATAATAAAAGATTAAACGTTTTCCGAGTTATGCTCCGGAAACGAATGCTACACATTATTTGAGTCTAAGTCCAGTTTGTTACCAAGGAAGCACACAGAATACGACGAAAGGTTTTATATGGCGGCTTTATGTAAACTTTGAGAGAGACAAATACGACCTTAGATAATATAATAAGTATAAAAGTACATAAAGACCTATCAATTAGAATTGCATGGTTTGTATAGCGTTAAACATTCGATGCGGAGAAAGAAAACGGGGCACAACTCAAGTTATCGTACTTTTTTGTTCAAATGCTGTCAAACTTATCCCACATAAATATCGACATTGAAACCATATATATTTTGGATCTATCACATATGATAAGAAACGATGAAATTGTTACTGTAAACAAATCAAGTTAATAGATATATTTAACCTCATTTCCATTAATAGTACAGAAAAAACGATTAAAAGAACATAATGTCACGCTTTTTCGAAATTACAGAAAATCATTTTACGGGGTGATTTTTGTTACATAGTCATTCACCTTTTACTATTAATAAAATAAAACCATTCTTAACGAAGAACATTTTTTTTTTTTAATGAGACTTGTATGCATTTCATTAGACCGTGGTTCATTATCGTTTCACACCAGTGTCATGCATTTACTTTACAAACAAAAACACCCTTCTTAGAAGAAATTATTGTAGGAGTTTTAGATTTTTGGTAGATTTGCACTGGTATTTTACTATTTTTTTCACACATATAGAAATACAGTAAGTTTAAAATATCTTGTGAATGGAGGAATTTCGTCAAATAAGTGATCAGATTATTTAAAAAGGAGAAAATCTTTTGATTAAAGATGCATCTGGTGACTCTTGTGGTATCAATGTCCATCAGTCAAACGATCATAAACAAGTTTAAAACAAACGTTTAATATTCCTTACAAATGTGTAATTTATATATAAAGTAAAAATGTGACAAAATTTCTTCAATGAATATATTTACTGTCAAAATGACAAAAATTCAATGAAATGGATTTTTTTCTGAAGCGAAAATGAGTTTATTGGAGACATATCAGAATGACTGATAAATGGCAAACCTGCAATATTTTTATAACTATCCCTTTTGTAGAAAATAATAACGCTGAGAACGGGGAATTAGAAGAATGTCGAAAATGGCTATATTAAGGTTTTATATAATTTTCAGAAGTTGTTTAATGTACTTAACATATAACATAACACACATATTCCCTGCAGAATCCAAAGCTGTAAAGATTATTTGTGTACGTGATGTATTTCGTGTTTTGGAAATGTAATCATAGAATCTCATTACAGTCACAAAGTCTGCTCATATCACACTGTGAACAGAGTAACGGAGAGACGTAAACCGATGACAATGTCAATAATGATCATTTGCTACAGCGTTGCTCAACGAACCTATATTGCAAGGGTCCTTTAATTTATTGGATGTTGACATGTGTCGGTGGGATCTTCATTTGTCATACGTGCCATTTGTCATACGGTTTAACCAAGCAGAGCTCCAGATAACTTTTTGAGCAAATGAGTTTTTACTCAAAGGTTTCTATTTTTAACTGGGTTATTACATGTTTAATTGGGTAACGAATATTATTATTATATTAGCATATTATTATGCTGAAAAAGCTTAATTGGGCATTTGGTATTTACGCTTGGTGTTTTTATACATTTTAGTTTTTCATTTAATGCATGCGTTTCTGTACGCAGGTAAATTGTGTTTTAAACATATCTTTTTCCTTTTCTTTTTTTTATTTGTATTTATTCTTATTATATATTTTATTTATTTAATTATTTTAATTTTATTTTATTTAATATATATATATATATTTATTTATTATTTTTTTTTATTTTTTTTTTTTTTTGGGGGGGGGGGGGATTTTACGCAAATACGTAGCTTATCTGTAGCTTATCTGTCAAGATAGGTTATGGTTGAATGCATGAGAAGTCACAATGATGATACCTTACTAATTGAATGGTCCAACACATTTGGTATAAAATATAACACATTTTGGCTATCTGCTACTTTATATGCATGTACGAAGGATAATCACAATGACATTAAAATGGAGATTCAAACTTATACACACATGAAAGAAACACATGATTTAATAATTACCGAAGCGAGACTGTGTCGCCATCTTTGCTTACAAATCGACGTGTAATTATCACGTGATTCTGATACTAATTTCCATAGGCTGCAAACATACAACTTGTCCAGCATGTCCGGCAAGTGTATGACATACAACTCACGTTCAACAAATTGCATGCGTAAAAAGGTTGGCACACTAGACTAAGCATAAACAGAAGACGTTCGTTTCGTCAAATAGCAAAAGAAGCCTCGAAATGACTTTGCTAGTTTGTAATCATCCAGACAAATCACAAAACAAAATCTAAACTTTAACTATAGACAAAACAAAATCTGAACATAATATTTACCATATACATGCACATCTGCACCTGGAGTGTCTCCCTATTAACACATAAATTATGAAATACTTTTATATCTTTCATAATATATTGGTGTATATATGAATACACAACGGCTTTCAGAAAGTGGTCAAATGTAACATTGTTATATTTGGGATAACTCTTTTTTAGTGAAGTACAAATTCGAATACTTTTTTAAACTACTAAAGTGCAAAGAAGCCACTGAACTAAAATAGAAAATTCGAAGGACCAAGGCACTCCAGCACACGGAAGTGCCTTTTCCGACCTCTGTTGGGGTTCATAAATCCATATAAGCCTCTGGAGATGGATGTCACTCTAACACAGCTAGTCCATGGGAGTGGACGTTCCTCCCGTCCCAGATCCCCAGTTGAGCCGCCATGAGCAGCTCAAGTGAAATACTTCAATGGAATTGCAGAGGACTACGGAATAAATATAACGATATCTAATTATTACAATAATATTTCAGTCTTCAGCACACATCCTTGAAAAATACCATTCAGAGGCTATACTTCTTACCAGGCCACTGGAGGTTCTTCATGCATATACGTACAATGATTTATGAATTGCAAATTCAGCTTTTCTAAATGAATTTGAGTGGTTAGGTCACGACGACCTCTGTGGAAGTGACCATTTCCCTACCATGTTAAAGTCTGTTACCCCATCTGGTGTTACTCCATCATCACGATGGAACTTAAATAAAGCTAACTGGCCTTTGTATGAAACTCTTTGTGCAAACCAACTTAAGCCTTATTTTTTTTTATTAATGTTTCAGACCCCATAAAATGTTTATCTGATGAACTGAACAAAATAGCGGATGAATGTATTTCAAACAGTCCTCTGCAAGTCCACACATCCGTGAACCATAGTTTAAATATTCTTGCAAACAAACTGGAAGGCACCACGGAAGAAGGCTGGGCATTTTTCCGTTGCCATCCTACGGTCCACAATTCGATAAATTAAAAATTGTAAACGCTAAAACACGACGTACATTTAAAAAAAATAAAAGCACAATTATGTCTCCAAGATACATTCACATACGCCTATCTCTAAGGTATGGACCATGATTCAGAACATTAAAAGTGAGGGATCTAAATCTGGTATCCACCACCTATAGTATTTCGCTCTGTTTCGATCTAGAAACACGGTATTTTAAAAGATTTAAATTATTTTGGATTGCCAGGCCGATTTGAAGTCCGCGTCGGTTCTACCCTGTCTAATTATATAATCAGGATCATGGTGTCCCACAAGGCAGTAGGGCTGGAAAGCTGTCTCCAATTCAAAGAGGGGAAGAGATCAGAACAAAACCTCCAACTGTACAGAGCACTGATCCGTTCAAAACATGATTACAGCTTCATCGCTTATGGTGGAGTTTGTAAAAGCAATATAAAATCATTAGATTCTGTTCATCACCAAGGCCTGAGGGTTTGCCTTGGGGCTTTTAAACTTCACCAATTAATAGTTGAGGGATGGGGGAGGGAGGAGGGGTGTTTGAAAAGTCCTAAGTCCGACGGGTGAATTGTGCACCCTGAACAGTTTGTATGTATAAGGGCCAGTATGTTAACTGAGGGAGAAATGTGCCAATTGTTTTGCAATCTCAGAAAAGCACCAATTTCACTTGTATCCAATCATATGATTTTTCAAACTTTATACTCTTATAGTGGTGACCTTGGATAGTCACATCTCTGTCTTCAAAGGTTCAAGACAGTGTCAGTATTGAAAGTTTACTGATATTGTGAAATGCTTGGCTTCCTCAGAGCTACCATGCATCTATGCGAATTTTGGGGATAGGACATTTACGCAGGATGTAAGCATTCCCATGGGCACCAATTGTGCTCCCCATCCACCTGATCATTTTCTTCATGCATACGAGTCATAAATTATTTTTAGATTGGCTAGATCAAAACAAATGAATTTAACTTCAGCTTCATGTGTATCGTTGATCAGATAATAATAAACTGTTCACTTATGGTCAAATAGCCAATTCCCTTCCACTGATTTACCCACCTGAGCTAGAACATATTAGAGATCAGTGAAACCGCCACAAGACTGTATGACAAGCGTTTCAAACCGTTTTATGGTAGACATATGGGGGACATTTCCAAATTTGACACATCAGTGATCAAAATGATGTCCGATGCAATTATCAATTTTGACTTGTACCATATGTTACCGTGCTCTTTCAGGTGAACAGTTGACTTGTCCTTGCAAGTGTTTGTGACGGGTGCCATCAGTGGAATCGTACAATCGACGCTGCTTTGAACAGATTTCTGTTGAATGTGGAAAGGATTTTGTCGCTTTTATATTAACATTCATTTCAAAATTCGACATAGGAATTAAGTTTACAGTGAGATTTTTTCCCTATTTCTCTATATTACAGCGAACCTTAGCCTGGCCGAAAACTCGAAAGTGCTCGATGAAACAGGCAAACCTATAAAAAAGAATGTTAAAAAAATATTTGATGAGAAGCCTAAAACCTGTGTGAAGATCAACGGCAACTTGAATATTACGTTTGCGGACCGTTCATTTAACGTTATCAGGATTGTTGTCGAGCCACGAGGTAAGTAGATGTATGCAGTGACTTGCATTAAGATACCTGGGACAAAGTCTCAAAACAAATAACTTTAAATTACCAATTGTAATTTATAATGGGGATTATTGTTATTTATTAACATATCTTGTGTCATCAAAACGGGTAAATTTGAATTTTCTTTGTCATGTTTGATAGCCGATATGCCTATAACGACATACTAAGGAGTTAATATGTGACGCTTGCCCTATATATTATCATATTATACTATGTTGTATGTAATCTTGAACTTGCTCATTACGACAAATACGTTTTTATATTACAGTGCATAAACTCACCCAAAATACGTTTCTTATCAATTAGCTGTCATTAAAACATCTGACCGTTTGAAAGAAAATTTGTAAGTGGTTCCTGTTTCAGATATAACTGTGACGGTGGGTGGGACGAACCTACACAAGAACTGTTCTTGTGAAACGAGCAAAATAAAGAAGAAAAAAACTAACGTCACTCTCACTGCCGTCAACTTTACTTGTCCACTGCTAACATCGACGAGCCTCCAACTGTTGGGTGTGAACCGACTGTGTGATGTCCAGCTGTATAACACGTCGGGTAACGGTAAGACAGAGTTGGTGGCGATTTTAGCCAAACTACATCACTCATGGCATTATATACAGCCTCATATGAATCGAAAAGGACTTTCCGGCTTTAAGTGAGTGAGTGAGTGAGTATGTTTTACGCCGCTTTTAGCAATATTCCAGCGATATCACGGCCGGGGACACCAGAAATGGGCTTCACTCATTGTACCCATGTCGGGAATCGAACCCGGGTCTTCGGCGTGATGAGCGAACGCTTTAACCACTAGGCTACCCGACCGCCCCTCCGGCTTTAAGAGGAGTGTTTTATGAACATTGATAGCTGAACCTTTATCTAACTTTTGATTGGCATTCTAGAAGTTGGCAAAAAAAAAAGTAAAAACGTACAACTTTATGGATAACAACTTCTGTTTTTTTGCTTATAGCGACGTTTCCATGTAGATTCATACATCGTTATCAAGTTGGAGTAAACGGTGTAAGAATCTACATCGAAACGTCGCCAGAAGTTGTTATCTATAAAGTTGTAAGGAAGAGAATTTATGGATGTCAACTTTATGGATGTAAAAAAAAAATTATGTGCATCACTTCTAAATATCTTTCAAAGACTATAAAATTGTACGTTTCTCTAACTGAACCTTTATCTGTATTTCTGGGGTTCTTGTACAACGTTTCTACATTCACCAAAGGCTAGAGAACGCAGGACTGGAAATTATTATTTCCTATGACATGCAACTTCAAGATAGTCATCAACACAATGTATATGGGAATATTTCATAGGTATATCATAAGTATATCATCATCTCTGAGTAGAAGTCAGACCCATTACAAATTGATGTACATGTATAAATCACAATATCATTGAAGTATGATAACGCTGTTTCAGCTGCAAAAGGTCTGGAATGCACAGAGTGGAATCAAAAAGAAGAAAACATCACCAACAAGCCAGGTAATCACCGATTAACAAAACATATCATAAAAAAGATCAGTGATATTCCTCATGTACCTCAGGGGTAACGTATACAAGATATTGGTTTCAAAACGGATGGATTCGATTTTCCGATCGTGAATTTCCACCTTCATATCCTGTAACATACCATCCGCTCCAGCTTATTGCGTCTATCGCTTAACCTTTCAATCAAGGTTGCATCATAAAAGGCCTATTTAAGTTATTCCAGAAATTATATGGTCAACATGTTGTGTGGTGCCATCCCATATGACCCTTACGTGGAGTTTTCTAATCTACTTATATTTTAAATAACAAAATATGAGTGGCGAACTCGGTACCGAGTGTCATCACTTGTTTTCAGTGATCCATTCATATAATGCGCATCACTAGTTGGTCTTTAACACCCAGTGCCACCCGTAAAGGCCCGGTTAGAATAGGTCTTCAGCAACCCATGCTTGCCGTAAAATGCGACTTTGCTTGTCGTTAGAGGCGACTAACAGGATCGGGTGGTCAGCCTCGATGACTTGTTTGATGCATGTCATCGTATCCAAACTGCGGAGATCGATGCTCATGATGTCAATCACTGGATTGTCAGGTCCAGACTCGATTATTTACAGACCGCCGTCATATAGCTGGAATATTGCTGAGTGGCGTTAAACAACAAACAAACAAACAAACAAACAAACAATAATTACACCAAATGCAATCTGTTTCGGCAATTTTTGGAGACTGATTATTACTGCAGCGCGTTTTGAAATCACATGTCCCGTTATTGTAAAACAACCTGGACCTGTCAACCATTTTTCACCCGTTATGTCCATTGTCCGATCTTACACCTACAACAGCTACAACTCCATCAGCATGTAACCCCGGTACCTTTGGCGCCAGCTGCACTGACACGTGCGGAGATGGATGTGTCAACAGCACCTGTGACATCAGAGAAGGAACTTGCTCCTGCTTGCCCGGATGGAATGGATCAAGATGTGACACTGGTGTGTATTATTGTTTGGCAGTACATATGTACGTAAACATACATCATGTCATACCTAAATAGTTATTATCTGAATGAAAATTACCTGTGACGTCAGAGTCGGAACCTGTTCCTGTTCCATTGTAGAATGGACTTACATGTCATACGAATGGGTGTTAAAACTTCACATAACCATAAGTAACAAACCATTACGAAGTACGATTCAATCAATCCGGCATGTATGTATTCCATGGATACAGCCAAATCTACTTTCGAAAAATAACAATGATTGTTGAAAGCATGAGGTAACGCTTTGACCGATGTGTATAAAATAAGCATGTAATCAGTCAACCTACATGTAATAGTGATGGGTAACACCGTCGGTTAGAAATCAAACTTCCAGCCCTCGAACACTCCCCAAAACAGCAAATATGTGAAACAAATATGTTTATGTCCCAAAGGAACAATTTATTTCCAGGTCGAACTATTCACTTTGGGGCATGTACACATATGGACGTCTTGCCCCTTTGAATGTCAAATACCTAAGTCCGCAGGACTGCATACCTTTTGATCATGTTATATTCTGGAAGTATAATACGTTTTATGTATAGTTTATATGATTATATATTTCATATTAATTCATATGGGTATGACACGGTTATGATTATATTATTCCCAACTGAACTCGCGCTTGTCACATTAAAGACACGATGACGCTTCATTGATGTACGTTAAAAAGAATCAGTGTTGCTTCTACAAATTCAACTCGTTATAAACATTATAAACATATGATGGTAATAGGTACAGATTAGTGTCAAGATCACATGAATTTTTCGTTCATGTCCGCTTAACCAACATACAGAATGTCCAGACGCATCCTACGGTGACTACTGCAAGGGTAGATGCAGTCGTGGGTGTACCGGACCCTACTGCAACAAGACGGACGGAATATGCAGGTGTAGGCCGGGGTATAATGGCTCGACCTGCCACGATGGTACGTTAATGCAAAAACAACCGTCACACACACACACACACACACACACACACACACACACACACACACACACACACACACACACACACACACACACACACACACACATATATATATATATGGAACCTATGAGTATTACTGAGCGTCACTCTGCAGTGACGGTGCTCTGACACTTGTAACAGGTCCATCGGATCATGTACCTGTCCACCTGGCTAAATTGGAAGCACTATTGACATAACCCTATCACACATTTGTCTTGACAGAGTGTAAAAACGGAACCTATGGTCACTACTGTAATGAAAGCTGCAGCGAAGGCTGTTCTGCCCCCTGTAACTCGGCCAACGGGTCGTGTACCTGCAAACCCGGCTACACTGGATCTACCTGTGTAGAAAGTAAGTTCTGTACAACTTTTGTGTCATCAGATTATACTGACGTGTTCATTACTATACAAATATAATAGCTGGTGTTATGTGACGGGTGTGTATACATCACTTATTATTGACATGACCATGAGGAAACATTTTTTTGTCAGAGTGTGAAGACAGAACCTATGGTCACTACTGTAATGAAAGCTGCAGCGAAGGCTGTTCTGCCCCCTGTAACTCGGCCAACGGGTCGTGTACCTGCAAATCCGGCTTCACTGGATCTACCTGTCTTGAAAGTAAGTTCTATACATGTATTGTTTCATAAGGCACTACTGGTGTTTTCAGTAAGATACAAGTAGAACAGTTCGTGTGATGTAATTAGTGTGATTGCGTGACTTCCTTCTGACCTGACCCAATTAAACATTTGTCTTGACAGAGTGTGAAGACAGAACCTATGGTCACTACTGTAATGAAAGCTGCAGCGAAGGCTGTTCTGCCCCCTGTAACTCGGCCAACGGGTCGTGTATCTGCAAACCCGGCTACACTGGACCTACCTGTGTAGAAAGTAAGTTCTATACATGTTTTGTTTCATCAGATTATACTGATGTGTTCAACACGATACAAGTAGAATAGCTGGTGTGATGTGACTGGTGTGTTTACATCGCTTACTATTGACATAACTCTATTAAACTTTGTCTTGACAGAGTGTAAAGACAGAACCTATGGTCACTACTGTAATGCAAGCTGCAGCGAAGGCTGTTCTGCCCCCTGTAACTCGGCCAACGGGTCGTGTATCTGCAAACCCGGCTACACTGGACCTACCTGTGTAGAAAGTAAGTTCTATACATGTTTTGTTTCATCAGATTATACTGATGTGTTCAACACGATACAAGTAGAATAGCTGGTGTGATGTGACTGGTGTGTTTACATCGCTTACTATTGACATAACTCTATTAAACATTTGTCTTGACAGAGTGTAAAAACGGAACCTATGGTCACTACTGTCATGAAAGCTGCAGCGAAGGGTGTACTGCCCCCTGTAACTCGGCCAACGGGTCGTGTACCTGCAAACCCGGCTACACTGGATCTACCTGTGTAGAAAGTAAGTTCTGTACAACTTTTGTGTCATCAGATTATACTGACGTGTTCATTACTATACAAATAGAATAGCTGGTGTTATGTGACGGGTGTGTATACATCACTTATTATTGACATGACCATGAGGAAACATTTTTTTGTCAGAGTGTGAAGACAGAACCTATGGTCACTACTGTAATGAAAGCTGCAGCGAAGGCTGTTCTGCCCCCTGTAACTCGGCCAACGGGTCGTGTACCTGCAAATCCGGCTTTACTGGATCTACCTGTCTTGAAAGTAAGTTCTATACATGTATTGTTTCATAAGACATTACTGGTGTTTTCAGTAAGATACAAGTAGAACAGTTCGTGTGATGTAATTAGTGTGATTGCGTGACTTCCTTCTGACCTGACCCAATTAAACATTTGTCTTGACAGAGTGTGAAGACAGAACCTATGGTCACTACTGTAATGAAAGCTGCAGCGAAGGCTGTTCTGCCACCTGTAACTCGGCCAACGGGTCGTGTACCTGCAAACCCGGCTTCACTGGATCTACCTGTCTTGAAAGTAAGTTCTATACATGTATTGTTTCATAAGATATTACTGGTGTTTTCAGTAAGATACAAGTAGAATAGCTGGTGTGATGTGACGGGTGTGTTTACATCGCTTACTATTGACATAACTCTATTAAACATTGTTTTGTCAGAGTGTAAAGGCGGAACCTATGGTAACTACTGTAATACAAACTGCAGTGATGGATGTTCTACATTGTTAAACATTTGTCTTGTCAGAGTGTAAAGACGGAACCTATGGTCACTACTGCAATGCAAACTGCAGTGAGGGATGTTCTACACAGTGTAACAAGGAGAACGGAAAGTGCAGCTGCAAACCGGGATACAGAGGGAACAAATGTGTCCGGCGTGAGTGACATGAAATGTATTGTTTTAGTAATGTTAGTGTCTGTAACCCTCAAGTTTCACGCTAATAGTAAGTGTGCATGCTTGTAAGGTATGGTTCAACAGTCAATTACAGTTTTATATGCAAATAAGTCAATAGTAGAATGAATTGCTCTATTATTCTGTGGCTTAAGACATGGCATGTATTTCGGTTGATGCTTTGCCTGAAAACACTTCCATGTTGTATTGTTCAGCGACAATGAATGTTACACGAATGTCCCCAAATCACAGTGTGTCAAGTTGGGCGGTGTGGAAATTACCGTAAAGAACAGTGCAGTGAAGGATTTTCTACATTGTTAGACATTGTTTTGTCAGAGTGTAAAGACAGAACCTATGGCCACTACTGTAATGAAAGCTGCAGCGAAGGCTGTTCTGCCTCCTGTAACTCGGCCAACGGGTCGTGTATCTGCAAACCCGGCTACAGAGGACCTACCTGTGTAGAAAGTAAGTTCTATACATGTATTGTGTCATAAGACACTACTGATGTTTTCAGTAAGATACAAGTAGAATAGTTCGTGTGATGTAATTAGTGTGTATGCCTGACTTCCTTCTGACCTGACCCAATTAAACATTTGTCTTGACAGAGTGTGAAGACAGAACCTATGGTCACTACTGTAATGAAAGCTGCAGCGAAGGCTGTTCTGCCCCCTGTAACTCGGCCAACGGATCGTGTATCTGCAAACCCGGCTACACTGGACCTACCTGTGTAGAAAGTAAGTTCTATACATGTTTTGTTTCATCAGATTATACTGATGTGTTCAACACGATACAAGTAGAATAGCTGGTGTGATGTGACTGGTGTGTTTACATCGCTTACTATTGACATAACTCTATTAAACATTTGTCTTGACAGAGTGTAAAAACGGAACCTATGGTCACTACTGTCATGAAAGCTGCAGCGAAGGGTGTACTGCCCCCTGTAACTCGGCCAACGGGTCGTGTACCTGCAAACCCGGCTACACTGGATCTACCTGTGTAGAAAGTAAGTTCTGTACAACTTTTGTGTCATCAGATTATACTGACGTGTTCATTACTATACAAATAGAATAGCTGGTGTTATGTGACGGGTGTGTATACATCACTTATTATTGACATGACCATGAGGAAACATTTTTTTGTCAGAGTGTGAAGACAGAACCTATGGTCACTACTGTAATGAAAGCTGCAGCGAAGGCTGTTCTGCCCCCTGTAACTCGGCCAACGGGTCGTGTACCTGCAAATCCGGCTTTACTGGATCTACCTGTCTTGAAAGTAAGTTCTATACATGTATTGTTTCATAAGACATTACTGGTGTTTTCAGTAAGATACAAGTAGAACAGTTCGTGTGATGTAATTAGTGTGATTGCGTGACTTCCTTCTGACCTGACCCAATTAAACATTTGTCTTGACAGAGTGTGAAGACAGAACCTATGGTCACTACTGTAATGCAAGCTGCAGCGAAGGCTGTTCTGCCACCTGTAACTCGGCCAACGGGTCGTGTACCTGCAAACCCGGCTTCACTGGATCTACCTGTCTTGAAAGTAAGTTCTATACATGTATTGTTTCATAAGATATTACTGGTGTTTTCAGTAAGATACAAGAAGAATAGCTGGTGTGATGTGACGGGTGTGTTTACATCGCTTACTATTGACATAACTCTATTAAACATTGTTTTGTCAGAGTGTAAAGGCGGAACCTATGGTAACTACTGTAATACAAACTGCAGTGATGGATGTTCTACATTGTTAAACATTTGTCTTGTCAGATTGTAAAGACGGAACCTATGGTCACTACTGCAATGCAAACTGCAGTGAGGGATGTTCTACACAGTGTAACAAGGAGAACGGAAAGTGCAGCTGCAAACCGGGATACAGAGGGAACAAATGTGTCCGGCGTGAGTGACATGAAATGTATTGTTTTAGTAATGTTAGTGTCTGTAACCCTCAAGTTTCACGCTAATAGTAAGTGTGCATGCTTGTAAGGTATGGTTCAACAGTCAATTACAGTTTTATATGCAAATAAGTCAATAGTAGAATGAATTGCTCTATTATTCTGTGGCTTAAGACATGGCATGTATTTCGGTTGATGCTTTGCCTGAAAACACTTCCATGTTGTATTGTTCAGCGACAATGAATGTTACACGAATGTCCCCAAATCACAGTGTGTCAAGTTGGGCGGTGTGGAAATTACCGTAAAGAACAGTGCAGTGAAGGATTTTCTACATTGTTAGACATTGTTTTGTCAGAGTGTAAAGACAGAACCTATGGCCACTACTGTAATGAAAGCTGCAGCGAAGGCTGTTCTGCCCCCTGTAACTCGGCCAACGGGTCGTGTATCTGCAAACCCGGCTACAGAGGACCTACCTGTGTAGAAAGTAAGTTCTATACATGTATTGTGTCATAAGACACTACTGATGTTTTCAGTAAGATACAAGTAGAATAGTTCGTGTGATGTAATTAGTGTGTATGCGTGACTTCCTTCTGACCTGACCCAATTAAACATTTGTCTTGACAGAGTGTGAAGACAGAACCTATGGTCACTACTGTAATGCAAGCTGCAGCGAAGGCTGTTCTGCCCCCTGTAACTCGGCCAACGGGTCGTGTATCTGCAAACCCGGCTACACTGGACCTACCTGTGTAGAAAGTAAGTTCTATACATGTTTTGTTTCATCAGATTATACTGATGTGTTCAACACGATACAAGTAGAATAGCTGGTGTGATGTGACTGGTGTGTTTACATCGCTTACTATTGACATGACCCTATTAAACATTGTTTTGTCAGAGTGTAAAAACGGAACCTATGGTAACTACTGTAATACAAACTGCAGTGACGGATGTTCTACATTGTTAAACATTTGTCTTGTCAGAGTGTAAAGGCGGAACCTATGGTAACTACTGTAATACAAACTGCAGTGATGGATGTTCTACATTGTTAAACATTTGTCTTGTCAGAGTGTAAAGGCGGAACCTATGGTAACTACTGTAATACAAACTGCAGTGACGGATGTTCTACACAGTGTAACAAGGAGAACGGAAAGTGCAGCTGCAAACCGGGATACAGAGGGAACAAATGCGTCTGGCGTAAGTGATATGAAACACAGTATATTAGTAACATGTATTGACTATCATATTTACTTATCAACGAATTCAAAATAAACTTCTGTCGCAAAAGCTATTGAAAGTAGTACCTACATTCTGAAGTAGCGATTTCATGAAACTATTTTTGTAGTTCCAACCAATTGGTAATTCACAATGATGAACACATTTTTAAATGCATTTTTCAGCGTGTCTTCAGATACATTATGGGTCAAACTGCAACGAAACTTGTTCAGACGGATGTGTCAACGGAGAGTGTGACAAAGAAGACGGGACATGTTCGTGTCGGCCGGGTTGGAAAGGAAATAAATGCACAACAGGTAGAAGGGCATGACAGAAACAGTTTGGTCATAAAAATATTTAATGATGGTAACCAATATATTTAATACGCTGTCTACGTGATGGTATCGTATTTTTGAAACATGAACTTTGTTGCAATAAATTGATTCAATTAATTAAATCGAATCATTGTCTTGTTTGTTAATGAAAGTTGTATTTCAGAGTGCCCTCTGGGATTCTATGGAGACAGCTGTAACAGGATGTGCCCACATTGTCTTGAGAAGAACTGTTCCAGCACTGATGGTCGGTGCTTGTCAAGCTGTTCAGCTGGATGGAGAGGCGGGAAGTGTGAGAAAGGTAAGTTTTCGTTTCTACTTCCTCTGAGATTAGCTAACAATAGAGTCTATATTCAGTAGAATGTCTCTGACATTGAAACATGGCAAAGGGAAAATCTTCTCGATGTGTTTTGTATTATGTTTTAAGAATGCGACCAGGGACAGTTTGGTTCCAACTGCCGATCTAGATGCAGCCTGGGATGTTTCAACTCATCCTGTACACCAACTGATGGAGAATGCAATTGCACAGCGGGATGGGAAGGACCCAAATGCGACAGAGGTGACCGTTACATGTATTTGATGCTTTGTTAACCATATTCATTATACTCTTTTTTTCTTAACCGGTATCAATCGGTTATACTTCCTCAAATGTACACTTATGGCAGGATGCCAATGTATGCAACGTTGATGTTACATGTTATTGATTCCTTCAATTAATTACGGAAACAATTATAACATTGTGTGAAAATCTGTACCAAAAGTTGCCTCCCTTATATTGACCACTAGATACGTACAGGATATACGTATAATGCGCTGATTTATTTTCATGGAAATTTTTATGGTACAATTTATGATCCGAAATGTTCTGAAATCGGTATAGCCTCGAAACGAGATATATGACTCAAATTTTATTGTTTTGCTTGAGGATTAAGATCATCTTTTCTGTTTTGAGATTATTGGTTCTCTGTTCCTTGTGAAGAGTTGTGTCCCTTGGTTGTGGCTGACGACCCACTTTACTGCGATTTTATTTAAAACCTTGGTTTGTCAGCACCATTCCCGTGCTTATCGATTTCTCAAAAGTGGTACACGGTTTTGACATTCGTCACTCTGAAGGCCCGGGTTCGATTCTCCACATGGGTACAATGTGTTAAGCCCATTTCATGTGTCCCCCTCGTGATATTGCGAGAATATTGCTAAGAGTGTCAAAAAACCAAACTCACTCACTAACTCATATTGAAACCTCTCTGAAACCCAAGGAGATTTATTGTCGATTGGAGTGAGTGGGTGAGTTGGGTTTAACGCCGCCTTAAACAGTATATCGCGGCGTGTCATCCTAATGTTGGAGGAAAGACCGAAGTGGTGCAGGTCTTAGACGTTTACCACTTCGGTGAAACCCACGAGCACGGGTATGGTGCTGGCAAACCCGGAAACATAAACGGGACAAACAGGGATTCGAACCTACAATCAAAGGTTTTTGGCGTGCCCAAGGGACGCAACTCTGCACAACGGAGCGCGGCGCCTTAGACGACTGGTCCACCCGTGCCCCCTATTGTCGATTGGAATTACTTTTAACTTTAAATATGAAAACAATACCTCATAAAACGGAAATCTGTTTCAGTCCCTCGACTTCTCACTCGGTGTATTTTATTTTTAAATTCATTCATCAATTATACCATCACTCCATCTATTTGTTAGTTGTTTAACGCCGCACTTCTTGGTTATTCATAATCTGCATTAATTGACATTTGGAGAAGTATTATGCATGTTTTTGTGTTTTTGTTATCGTTTGTTTGTCGTTTTACACCGTACTCAGCAATATTCCAGCTATATGACAGCGGTCTGTAAATAATCGAGTCTGGACCAGACAATCCAGTGATTAACATCATGGGCATCGATCCACGTTATTGGGATCAATGACATGCATCAACCAAGTCAGCAAGCCTGACCACCCGATCCCATTGTTCGCCTCTTACGACAAGCATAGTCGCTTTTTTACAGCAAGCGCGGGTTGCTGAAGACCTATTCTACCCCGGATCTTCAAGGGTCCACTTCATCTAGAAAATACGCAAACTCTCAATATTACCAATGCTTTTTTAATGAATGCTTTTTCTGATAAAAACTTTCAATCAACAAATCTTCATCACAGAAAGTACTATGCATACTAGTTGACATAATGCATGATTTCACAGATCAGAGATGTATTTGATAACAGTCTCCGTTGCACGTCTTAGGCTCCTCCGCACTTGGGATAAGCATACTGCAAATGAAAGAACATGCTTCTACATTCACTGTAAACAAATTTTCATATATAAATAACAAAAATGCAATAATGATATACTGCCGGGCGAAAGAAAGCATACACTTGATTATTGGATTTGACCAAAAGATACAAACGTTATCAAAACGTCACTAGGCCGAAAACGGTTAAGTCACAGAAACACTGGAAACTGACAACTCATCGTCCAGGGGCCAGGGCGCCCGCAAGCCTTTTTATCAAAGTCTTGTTAAAACTAGACGTTGATAAAGACTAGTGGACACGCTTGCCTCGGGAAGATGATCACAATTATGATACCCGTATCAAACTACCTCACCATCCGATAATAATTTCTTGTTTGTTTCATTTTAGCCACCATCAAACATGGCTGTATGCTTTCTTTTGGCAAGGAGTTTAAGATAGAATAATGTGATTATCTCATTGCAACAGAATGTGAAAGTGGTACGTACGGGGAGAACTGCACCCTGCAGTGCAGTCTTGGTTGTCGGTTCCCGTGTCACGGTGTCAGTGGGCGGTGCAAGTGCAGAGTGGACTGGACTGGTCCGCAGTGTCAAGACAGTGAGTGATTCCATCACTGCCCGTGATGAGTACAATATCAAATATACAGGAGGGAGGAAAACTAGACAGTTACTAACGACCTGCAATATATGCGAATCTCTTTAAATGGTTTTGTGTATACGTAGGGTTAGTTCACCTGATATTTATCATACATTTTACATTCGAACGAGCAAGCGAGTATGGTTTTACGCCCTTTTAGCAAGATTCCAGTAACATCACGGATTGAGACTAGAAATGGACTTCACACAGTGTAGCCATGTTGGGAATCGAACCCGGGCCTCTAGCGTGACAAGCTAACGCTTTAACCACTAGGCCACCCCACCGACCCCTTCATTACTATCCATAATACTACATTCTCGACACATATATGAACAAGTCTGTTTAATGTGCATGTGGTATGTTTTAAATGTATATACCAGTAATTCAACATGACGATATGTTAACTTTCAATAAATTGCTTAAGACAATGTCACAACGTTGATGTATTTTAAAATAGCAACAACAACGTACACTGAACCGCAAAAGAAACGTCACCATGGATATATATATTAGAAACCTTAATCTTCCAAAAACTGTAAACTTACTTTGAGACATATTAAAAAGATGAAACTTGGCACAACTGATGATCAAGGTTGAAATTAAAGAGTCAAATGTTCTTAAAGTGAAACACAACACAAGTCTCTGAGAAAATGGCATCGCAAGTCAGTATCTCGTGTGTCCGCCATGTGCATTGATGACTGCCGTGCAACGTCGATACATGGAAGGGATGAGGCGGTTGATGAAGGCCATAGGCACTTGAGCCCACACTCTGAGGAACGCCCGACGCAGTTCAGCTGAAGTTGTCGGCCTTGGTCAGACGTCATTCAACCGTCTTTGAATCTCATCCCACCGGTGCTCAATGTGATTTAAATCGGGACTGAGGGCAGGCCACTGCATGGTTCTGATGCCATTCTGCTGGAGGAAATTTCTTGCTGCTCTCGCAGTGTGGGCACGGGCGGTATCATGCTGAAACTCGTGTTTGCGGCGACGTGCCAAATGAGGTATGGCGTGTGGTCTCAAGAATAGATCAATGTACCGAGCTGCTGTGACACCATTGCCGCTCCAGGGACCGATGTCCTGGAAGACCACAGGGCCGACCAATTCCACCCCACACCATGATGCTCGGACCACCCTACGAGTCTCTCTCAACAACACAAGCATCCGAATAACGTTCCCCACGGCGTCGCCAGACACACACACTCTCTCTCTCTGCCATCTGCTGTTGAGATACGGTAACGGCTTTCGTCGGAGAAAGGGACTCTTCTCCACTGCTGGTGGCGCCAATGCTGGTGCTGTGTTGCCCACTGAAGACGGTCCCGGCGATGACGTGGTGTCAGAATGTGTCCTCGGTGTGGCCTGTGACAGTGGAAGTGTCTGCTCGTCAACCGTCGACGCACAGTGTCCGCACTTATGTGTCGCTGGTGTGTCCCAATGGTCTGTCGAGCATTTTCCGGAGTATCAACAAAGCGATCTTGAAGATGCTGTCGCACGATCTGACGATCCTGACGTCGGGTGGTGACCCTTGGTCTTCCACTACGTGGTCCGTCATCTGTAGTGTTGGTGGTCTGGTGCCGTTGCTGGAGCCTGTATATGGGTCAAGCTTGCAATCATCCAAGGGCTTGGTGTCGCCGATTTCTTGCCATGTGGTAACAATTCAATAACGAAAATGTTATCCGATCTGGGTGGATTTTTATAGGGCCAAAAATGGGGGAACTTATGTGCATTTCAATTTGCACGGAACTCATATGCATCGAGTTACCATGGCCGTTGCCGTGATGCGTTTGGGCGATCGGTTTTATTGTCATCTGCTTTGTTTTTTCATCATCAAATTTCATTTTTCCGGACAAGGTAATGTTAAATTTTAGAAACTTTGACAATAATTACAAAGATATTTAAATGACAAATTGTCCTGCAATGTTACTTGGGGTGACGTTTCTTTTGCGGTTCAGTATATATCAGGGTTGAGAGTAAAGTGTGTAAGGGTTGTGAGGGTTGTAAGCGTCACAACTCTCTCTGAATAAGAAACAAACCAGCCATTAAGAATTCTTCTACCTGGACACAACATCGGCTGTATTGTGTGTGACCTCGTCAAGCATTTGCCTATTCCTCATGCAGAAATAGGGCTGCGAAAGGCTGATTTTTTCAAGAGCGAGTTGATGTTCCATGTTGTCGCTGCATTCGCCATACTTGTGATCGTTGTCATGGCAGCCGCGGCCTTCTTGTTCCTCAGGTAATGTGTACTTGGTCATGCAACATGATGTAATGTCATGATCGTTCATACTTGTCATGTGTTTTAATCATATCCATAGACAAATCACGAAATCCGTTTTGCAACATTGTTTAACATTTTATATATCGGATTTAAATGAGACAGTGTATATTGCGTATGATTATGGAAAGGGTTTGTCGCTTGTATTTATTTTGTAAATTGTGTAATGTGTCTATTTAATCGTAATTGTTACCGTGTCCACAGCTTCGGTCGACGGAAATTTAAAGAGAAGTAATGGAAATGGTCAGATCAGTAACTGTAAAAATGATTACGTGCCTTCTCGTGTTTCAGGGAGCCGTTCATGAGGTGGAGAAATGGCCATGGTAACACTTTTTCTTCTCAGAGAGAGAGAGAGAGATAGGGAGGAAGGGAGATCGGCGGAGAGAGAGAGAGAGCAGAAGAGAGAGAGATAGTTGGGAGAGAGCGGCGGAGAGGGAGAGAGAGAGCGGAGGAGAGAGAGGGAGAGAGCGGCGGAGAGAGAGGGAAAGAGCGGCGGGGAGGGAGAGAGCGGCGGAGAGAGGGAGCGGCGGAGAGAGCGGCGGAGAGAGAGAGCGGCGGAGAGAGACAGAGAACGGCGGGGAGAGAGGCGGAGAGGGAGAGAGGAGCGAAGAGAGAGAGCGGCGGAGAGAGAGGAGAGAGCGGCGGGGAGAGAGGGAGAGCGGCGGAAAGGGAGAGAGGAGCGGAGAGAGAGATAGAGAGGGGGGAGAGCGGCGGAGAGAGAGGGAGAGAGCGGCACAGAGAGAGAGAGAGAGCGGCGGAGAGAGAGAGAAAGAGAGAGAGAGAGAGAGAGAAATGTGGCGAGATGACTGGGGTCAACAGTTGTACAATACGTATGGGCGTATAAGTGTTGAATGTAAAGACATGCAGAGAGCATGCGTCTTTTCCTATTTTGGGAAAGTGTAATGTTATATCAATTTATTCAAGTTGGTTTTCGTATTAGTTTTATCGGATGAAAAATAACTTTAATAACATCGGAAATAGAATCGGAACATGAAAAATCATATTGATAAAAACAAATCAGCCGTGGTAAAAATCTTAGGTGCAATGTGCATAATATCAATATGTGAGCCTAAACTTCTGCATTGCCTCATACATTCTTGGAGATACCCCAATATATGTGCATGTAGATAAACCAGATGTTCTCAGATGTTCTCTTCATCAGTATGTCACTGACGTATAGTTTAGCTCTGACGTATGATTTCATCGCCGACATGGTCGTATATAGTGTAAGCCATGTCAATGCCATTGTTCCGTACAAACATATTCTGCTATATAGGGCTTCAATATTTGCACGATCATTCCATAAAGGAAGCGTCATCTAGTATACGCTTTATATTTACATGAAGTTATCAACGCCGGCGACGTCGCTGCCCCACGTCGTCAAGCAGGCAAAGACGATACCCAGGAGACAAGTCTTAGTAGTCGTAACGGCCCGTCTCCACTTAAAGGCGTCCCAAAGGCCACAACATCGGGAGGAGAGTCCAGCAAGAACGTCTCAATGAGAGGACGTCTCTTTCAGCATAAAGAAAGGCGAGTTACTCTGAAGAAATCGTTGATGTTCGAAGATCCGACGGTGAGTGTAGTCGATGTCCATGGTGGTGCTTACTAGTATGTCATCTGTTACATTTGCAAACTTCCATAGGGCCGAAAGCGGGGCAGTTTGGTGTGCAGCTGTGATTCGTACTTATTATGATCCGTAGTCTTGTTAGCGCTGTACGATTTAACCAAAGCGGCATATGAATAAAAGCGACAAAACGCTTTCCTTATTCACAAGGAACCTTTACCGACAATATCATGAGAATGTGTTTTTGAATCACTATCAAATAGTGATGACACCAGGTGTTCGCAAAAGGTGAACTATCCTGCCCCACCTGCGTAATCTGGCACCTGTCATAAACACATGCACAGGGAAGTCAATTGTCCACTGTCAACTGTGTTATTTTGGACTTTCTTGCTACATCAAACCGACACGCTCAATATGACTGATATAAAGTTCACAGCGACACGTTAAATCAAGCTCTTTAACTCATTAATATACGTGTTTATATATGAGTGTCAATGCAAATTCAGATAGTATTTAAAATCAAGACATTGTTTGTGGTGTAATTCTATTACATATGTTCATGGCACAATCTCTCCAGGTGGGCCAAATGTCAGATGCCGGATGCGAGGACGACCCCAAGGACAGACACAAAGGTAGTAAACCTCGGGAAACTACATCAATAATAAAAGCAGAATTTTTTTTCCATAATCAGAAGAATCGCTGTCAAAAGTCCGTTGGGCGATCCCGACTATATCATAAGAAGTATTATTGAAATATCATAGGAAAAGTTTTGATGAAAAATATATACATCCATGTAAAAATTTCGAAATCTTTTCAATGGGATGAACGGTAAATTAATATTAACATGTCAATCCAATTAGTTTCCTTTAGAATTTTATCTGATGTTTTTCACAAAGGTTTGTAGTTGGATGTAATTCCTCTTATTCATCCTAGAAGCAACCACTGAACAAGACGATGCATTGGCCATAGAAGAGAACGAGATCTATATTTCTGCATCTCGGATCGCAGTCAAGGATTTTCAAACCTATCTTGCTCAGAAGAAATCCCAGAAAAAAACTTTCGACAAAGAATACAGCGTATGTTTCAGTTGATGGTGTTCTAGTATTTTAAAATTCATAGATACGCTCAGACTTTCCTATGAAACTTACTATGGGTTCGAATCCCGCATTGACTGTGGTCATCACCCTTGATTTGCCAGCACCACACTCGTACTCCTTAGATTCAAAAAAAAAAGAAGCTTTTGATTATTCTAGCAATAATAATAGTGCTTGAAAATTGCTAAAAGCGGCATAAAAACCCTTTCACAGACTCGCTTTAAGGACTTTAATGAACCCCCATGAACAATATTAATATTCCTTGTCGGCTCTGGAAGGCAATTGATCAACATGATGTAATTATCATAGAAATACCCGTGAATTCCACGTTCGGCTCTCGGCTCTCGCATTCCCAACTCAGTTATCTGAAAATAATGTCCATTCCGATGTTCTCGCATTCCTATTGGACTGCTTTGACATTGACATTATGACAACGGCGACCTGTAAATAAACCAGTGTGGACAGACCAGTGGTTGATAGCATGAGCAAACGTCCACATCGTTGGGATACCTTGGCACAAGATCATGTTCCCAACGTAAACGCCCCGTCTTCATTAGTCGGCTCCTCTGATATTCATTATTCACGGGAACCGGGGGTCTGTTCCGCACTAGAATCCTAAAGGGATTATATTACCTACATGTATTTCTCTAATTATATATTTCAGGAGTTCCCCCAAGGGCTCTCAGCCTCTCATAATGTTGCGCTTATCCCAGAAAACAATGTCAAGAACAGGTTCAAGGGAATATACCCATGTAGGTATACGTATAAGTTCTACTCAAATATTCCAGTCGGGTTGAGACGAACCGGTGCGGGCTCTTGACAGTCGAGCAGATTTATTTGTACGTTTACACATACAGTCTTTTGGATAGTTTTGGACATCATAAAACTTTATGCATAGATCTTAATATGGAATAGATGAAATATAAACGTTGTGAATTGGTAACAGGCCATGGAATCCTCTTTGAATGTTCCAGATGACCACAGCCGAGTATGCTTGAAAACCAAGAGCACCATGGGAGGGTATATCAACGCCAGCTACATTAACGTAAGGCCTACTCTCTACTGGTAAAACATATATAGATGCAACACTGTTGCTTATATTCAACTTTGAAAATGTTTTAATAATTTATATCCATCCAAGTGTCAAGTTTCATTTCGTTTCTACACAGGGTCCTTCAAATAAGCGACAGTACATCGCCGCTCAAGGTTGGTGAATAATATTGAAATGAAATGTATATACTCGTATCAATCAGACATTGCATGTTGTTGCATCCATAAAAATGTTTTAAAATCTTTTTCCAACAAGGGGCACGGGTGGCCTAGCCGTCTAAGGCGCCGCGATTCGCTGCGCAGAGTTGCGTCCCTTGGCCACGCCAGAAACCTGATTGTGGGTTCCAATCCCCGAACGCCCCGATTATGTTTCTAGGTTTGTCAGCACCATACCCATGCTCGTGGGTTTCACCGAAGTGCTAGGCGTCTGAGACCTGCATCACTTCGGGCTCTCCTCCCAGATTAAGCTGACTCGCCGTGATATAACTGGAATACTGTTAAAAGCGGCGTTAAACCCAACTCTCTCACTCACTCTTTTCAAAACATGTGCAAAACTACTGAATGGGAATTAATTAATGATTGCTTATGTAAATAATATGAAACTGATACATTTGCAGGCCCCTTACCCAGCACAGTGACTGACTTCTGGGAGATGGTGTGGGAGAACCAATGTCCTGCCATCGTCATGCTGGCCAACGTCATGGAAGATGGAAGGGTGAGCTAAAACACATATTGATAGCTATAATCGACAAAATCCTTTCTATTATCATAAGGAATCTCTGCTAAAAGTACGAATATAATCATGTCTTTATGAACCACTATCAAACAGTGATGATATTAGTGTTCCCGAAAAATGGACTGTTTCCTGCCAGGAGGTATAACACACATATGTAATGAGCCTTTAACGCCCCTGCCTCAGCAACGCCCAAACAGCCATGTTTGTGTAGAGACCTGTACGTATTGCTGTACTGTGTTTTGTGTTATAGGAGAGATGTCATCAGTACTGGCCTGACAAGGGCGTGTCTGAGTTTGGAGATTGGAGCATCACCTGTCTGGACATCTGCCAGTTAGCGGATCTCACCATCAGGACCCTCAGTGTTCAGAGAGTGAGTCATACAATCCTTAAATACCGTTTCCCCCGTGAAGGTTAGAATTGGTCTGCAGGAACCCTTGCTTGTCTCACCCGTGAAGATCCGGGTTAGAATTGGTCTGCAGCAACCCATGCTTGTCTCACCCATGAAACGGGTTAGAAATGGTCTGCAGCAACCCATGCTTGTCTCACCCGTGAAGATACGGGTTATAATAATTATTGGTCTTCAGCAACCCATGCTTTTCTCCCCCATGAAGATCCGGGTTAGAACTGGTCTTAAGCAACCCATGCTTGTCGCAAGGGCGACTAACGGGATCGGGTGGTCAGGATCGCTAACTTGGTTGATGCCTGTCTTCATTATCCTTTTTGCCTATATCTATGCTCATGATATCAGTCACTGGATTGTCAGGTCCAGATTCGATGATTTACAGACCGCTGTAATATAGCTTGAATATTGCTCAGTGCGGCCTTAAACAAAAAACAACAAATTAGAACATAATATAATACCGTCTACCCCATATACGATTTTTTTTGTGCCGTTAAGGGCTTTCTCACTGTATCATGCCTCTTTTAACAAAACATGTTCAAATACAATAACAAATCTTTAACTTTTTCCTCTGTGTCGCTCATTAGGATTTGTAAGAGGACCATTTCTCTTTTATTCTACACATATACGCAGATAAGTTCAAAACCACCTCCCTGATGACTCCTTTAATACCCCTTTTCATGACTGAATTGGTTAACACTGCTTTGAACAGTATTTCTGTAATATGACGTAGAATGCTCCACACTTGCACCTTGACGATACATATGACTTAATGCGTCATTGTTACAAGGGTGACAGAATTGTTGTATGTTACTAAAAGGTAATAATAAATAGTAATGACAGTGATGATGATGATGATTATGATGATGATGTACTTTTGCTTTCAGAAACATGGCGTTTCTAAGCAAGTGAAGCACATCCATTACACTGTTTGGCCTGACAAAGACGTCCCCAAGTACCCCATGTCGCTTGTAATGTTGCGAAACACTGTTCGAGAATTCTGTGATTTTGACAAGGGACCAACTGTCGTTCATTGCAGGTAGGTCAACATTGGTCAACATGACCGTTTCCTATCTCAAACTTGGGGCACGGGTGGCCCAGTCGTCTAAGGCGCCGCGATTCGCTGTGCAGGGTTGCGTCCCTTGGGCACGCCAGAAACCTATGATTGTGGGTTCGAATCCCGGTTCGCCCCAATTATGTTTCTAGGTTTGTCAGCACCATACCCGTGCTCGTGGGTTTCACCGAAGTGGTAAACGTCTGAGACCTGCATCACTTCGGGCTTTCCTCCCACATTAAGCTGACACGCCGTGATATAACTGGAATACTGTTAAAAGCGGCGTTAAACCCAACTCACTCACTCACACTATCTCAATCTACCCTTGATCTCCATCAGCCATCATAGAGTCGTATATTTGAAAGGATGTTCACTGAAAGCGTTTTATAAATGAAATGGGGTTTAACGTTGCGTTCAAGACTATAGCAGTTATACAGCGACGTATATTGCACGTGTGATGAGTGTGATGCTACTGGTTCCAGGACTTCTACTTTGACTAATGGCGGCTTTATAGTGCATCACACCCAAACACATTATACTGACCGACCAGTCAGTGTATTATCCCCTTAATTCTGAACGCCAGACAGGGTAGCAACAAGTACCATCTTTTGACGTCCCTTGGTATGACGGGCCTGGGGATCAACCCATCTCCATCCACTCTCGGGCAGATGCTCCACCCACTAGACTACGGATGCGGATGCATGTAAAGATACTAACAATTCCTAAGTGAATTCGTTTTCAAGTGCAATGAGGTGCGGTCGGGTAGCCTAGTGGTTAAAGCGTTCGCTCGTCACGCCGAAGACCCGGGTTCGATTCCTGACATGGGTACAATGTGTGAAGCCCATTCCTGGTGTCCCCCGCAAGTGCAATGATGTTATATGCTGAGTTGCCCCCCTTAGCGAGTCAGTGTACGCCAGGCGGTGATTCGAATTCAAGATCCACTTTATGGTCGTATATGTCTGTCAGCACTATACCTTGGCTCGTGGGTTGTGGTAAACGCCTCCGAGTGTTCATTCTACCTTTGCTGACACGCTGATGTAATAATAATGCGGGCCCCTACAACGCTGACATCACAGTAACGACCCACTTTTGTTGTCCCTGTCCAGCGCGGGAGTGGGACGCACAGGGACACTCATCTCCCTGGACTATCTGCTACAGGAAGCGGAAGAGCAGGGAAGCGTCGATGTGTACGCATGCGTGTGGAAACTAAGGACGCAGCGGCTTAAGATGGTCCAAACAAAGGTAATAATTACATTCCATGATGGAATGGTCACAGTTGTATATCTGTCAAGAGCTTTACCTTCCGCAACTCTAGCTGTAACTTTTGACATAAACTCGTGCCTGATCAGATTACAAAAAAAAGAAAAGCATCACACTGTTCTATCTACAATATAACTTTAAGGCAACTTTGGAATTTGACATGCTTACACTCTTCACGAACACGTGGTGCCATTACTGACAATCCGTGATCCATTCATAATTTTTAACCTCTATTTGCCTTTTACACCAAACAGATTCTGTTTCGTCAGATAATCGAGGTTGGTTATTCTCTGGCGTTTATTTTATATTTAAATATAACAAGGAACAATAAACACTGCCAAGATCATCGACTAACTGTTGTGGTGTGCAGGTGACGACACGAATTTGCAGTACTTAACATCAGTAATTGTATTTGTCTGGCCGTTAGGTCCAGTATGTGTTTCTTCACGACTGTGTGCTGGACGCTCTGGCGTACACGACGCCGGCAGTAACAACAGCAGAGTTTGGCAACGTTTACAAGCAACAACAGAGAGATACTGACGGGAACAATGGCATGGCGGCAAGATTTGAGGTTTGTAGTTCTGAAAACGAAAGAAAGTGTGATACATTCGTTTAATGCCGCTTTGAACAGAAATTTACATGTAATATCAGCTGCATGTCTGCTTAATACGATATCTGCTCATCTTCCTGAGGCAAAACTGAACTTTTATAGTAAGTGAACTCCTTTGTCTCGGGAAGATTATATGTGCTACGCCCGTGATACACGGTGGCCCAAAATGGACTCGAAATACAATAAGCTATGATGGTTACTTGTGCTATGGGTACTTGATAACTATTTTTCAGAAACTGAACAGCTGCCCAGGACCTGCAGTCACTGCAACTGTAGCCCGCTATGCTGAAAACATTCAGAAAAATAGGAGACAGTCACTATACCCAGGTATTATTGTTTTACATGTTCATTTAACTTTCGAAATGTATCAACAATATTTGTATATAGGTTTTGTTTGTTTAATCACTTTTATATTGCCTCCATAGTTATTACCCTGCCTATTAAGGAATAACACAAGGACTGGTCGGCTCGGAGTCCGTATACTGTGTCTGTGTGGGGTGTCCATGTAAAACTACACCATGGTATCTCAGTGGGATAGCATTATTCAGCCGGCATTAGTGCGGGCTAGTACAAGCTAACACACTTTAACATAATGTAACAATGTAATGTTGCTTACATAATTTTAATTGTATGACTCACTCTCTGAACACTGAGGGTCCTGATGGTGAGATCTGCTAACTGGCAGATGTCCAGACAGGTGATGCTTTTATCTATTGCCTCCATGTGACGTTGATATCGGTTTGCCGGTTTGTCTGGCGAGCGGGCACCTATGTTTTCGGGATCTAATTTTATAACAACAGTAGAAAGTCATCTAACATTTTAACAGCTGCTTATTGGATTACTATATCCTCTTGTGTGGTCCTACACCGAAGTCATTCTATCATGCCCAGCACAACACTCTACAATACTTTACCTGGGTGCATTAAAAATTTGCAACATATTTCTCAGAAATATGATTCTTTCACAGATGACAGTGATCGACCTCTCCTGACAACTGAAGTGGAAGGCCAAACAGATTACATTAATGCGGTTTTCGTACCGGTAATACTGTTTAACTTATTTGATTTCTTACAAACAAGACCGCCTCCGTGGTCTAGTGGTAGAGCGTCCACCCGGAGAGCGGAAGTCCGGGGTTCGACGTTAAAAGATGATACTTGTTGTTACCCTGTCTGGCGCTTTAAGGGGCATTAAGGGGTTAAAGCAAGGACTGGTCGGCTCAGAGTTAGTATACGTGTCTGAGTGGGGTATTCATGTTAAACTGCGGCATGGTATCTCAGTGAGCTAGCACTATAAATCGGCATCAGTCCGGACTAGTACAAGCAGCCACACAAACACATACACGTACATGCACGTCGCTATATATGTGCAATAATTTTGGACGCGACGTTAAACCCAATTTCACCTCACCTCACCTTGATCTCTTACAAACAAGCTTTCCTCTGATGACAGTGCGTCACGATACTGACAGACCTCTTGACACATTAAACAGTTATTTAAAACGGAGGTCTACCTAGGAGTCGATACATCACCACATGGTTACATATCAGCCGAAGTAGGGACCAAATGTCTTCTTCTGGTGCTTAGAAACATGTTTGTGCGTTTCAATAGATTGGTTTTTGTAGATCCAAATACCACAATAAGTATTCGCTATACCCTTCTTCCACATTTGACGCATCAGTGACCAAAATGACCGATGCATTTCCTTGTTTATGTTCTCGCGTTTGGTCAGGTAAACTCTTGACTTGCCTTTGCATGTGTTTGTGGCATGTGCACTGGTGTGGCAGGATACGCTGACCTTTTCACTGTCTATTTGATATTGGTTCATAAGCACATGCTCATGATGTAGCCTGAATCGTCCAACAGACTCATACATACATGTAACTGCATAGAAAGAAAAATCATCCTCGATGAAGCAGAAAAATGTATTTCATAAAAAAAACGTTGATTTAATATTTCTTCTTGGTTTTGTTTCTCCGAAATATTGCTCTATATTTGTGTGTCCAGTCCTACAAGAAGCAACGTGCCTTCATCTTGACCCAGGCACCCATGCCATCTACAGTGGTGGACATCTGGCGCCTCATCCACGACTACCGCATCTCAGGCATTGTGGTACTGGATGATTATAAAGAGAATGCATCGGTATGGGTTTTACGTTGGTATAGGATAGGTATTTTGTCAGTAATTTTTAGTAACGCTTATGGTACAGTCGGAATCGTACAATGGAGACTACCTTTATCCGATATTTCCTATGATTATGTAAAGGGCATTGCCGCTTTATTTAATCTTAATCGTAGGATAGTAATGCGTGATCATGAAATGACTAGACTGCTTCCGTGGTCTAGTAGATAGAGGGTTTACCCGCAGAGCGGGAGGCAGGTTGTTCGATGCCCAGCTGCGTCATAACAAAATACGGTACTTGTTGTCACTGGTCTGCTCGGATTCAGTACACTGCGTCTGAGTGGGGTATCTCTTTAGGCAAGCGCTATATAATCGGCATTAGTCGGGAATAGTACAAGTAGCCACACACACGTGCATGAACGCCGCTATAAAAGTGCAATAATCTTGAATGCGACGTTAACCCCCCTGTCGCTGATAAGACGACATACATTACATTTCTCGCATCTCAGTAAAGGTATGATAAGCGCCATTTAAGATCCACTGGGAACGTCAAATTATATTCATGTGCCTCCTCCTAATCACAGAGGAGGAAACCAGAACAATGCTAGCCATGGTTATGATACTTTATGATGTATTGACAGGGAGACTGTGCTGTGTATTGGGCTGAAGAGGGCAAGCCAGGCAATTATGGGCCCTTTGCTGTATCGTTCATCAAGCGTCAAAATCACCCTGGATTTCGAACAGAGGTTTACAAGTATTCAATGAAGGTAAGGCCATTGCAAGATGAGTGAGTGAGTGAGTGAGTTGGGTTTAACGCCGCTTTTAACAGTATTCCAGTTATATCACGGCGTGTCAGCTTAATGTGGGAGGAAAGCCCGAAATGATGCAGGTCTTAGACGTTTACCACTTCGGTGAAACCCACGAGCACGTGTATGGTGCTGACAAACCTAGAAACATAATTGGGGCGAACCGGGATTCGAACCCACAATCATAGGTTTCTGGCGTGTCCAAGGGATGCAACTCTGCACAACGAATCGCGGCGCCTTAGACGACTGGGCCACCCGTGCCCCCCATTGCAAGATGAAGATGCTTGATTGCAAGATAGTAAAGCATCTTTACTGCAGAGTCACAGGCTACTTGAGCCTCCTCTTGAGTCGATCTAACCACGCATACCACGCGTTTTTAAAGGTGAACCGGACCGTTCTGGCCACCAGTTACAATAGCCTGTTAAAAAAGGTGAAAAAAATGTTTTCAATAAGTAGGAAAATAAATTTCATATTCATGCTCGTCACTTTCGAACATCTGTAAATAAAGTTTGATAATGCCTTCGTTTCTTAAAAAAATCCAAAAATATACCATTAAGTTGACCATGTAAATATATGTGCACCTGTATAACCTTTAAGGAAACGTTTATCTCCTCTGACAGGGTACAAATGAAACAAGGGAGATAACTCTGTTTCGAGCAGATTCTTGGAAATCGACCGATCTTCCTCGCAGCTCTGTTCATTTCCTTACTCTCTTGGATTACATCAGACAGTGGAACTCCAGCACGGCCCCTATCCTGGTTCAGTGCAGGTAAACATGGTGTTAGAACGCGGCCCTGTCCTGGGTCAGTGCAGGTAAACATGATGTTAGACACGGCCTCTATCCTGGTTCAGTGCAGGTAAACATGGGGTTAGAACGCGGCCCTGTCCTGGGTCAGTGCAGGTAAACATGGGGTTAGAACGCGGCCCTGTCCTGGGTCAGTGCAGGTAAACATGATGTTAGACACGGCCTCTATCCTGGGTCAGTGCAGGTAAACATGGGGTTAGAACGCGGCCCTGGTCCTGGTTCCGTGCAGGTAAACATGATGTTAGAACGCGGCCCCTGTCCTGGGTCACTGCAGGTAAACATGGGGTTAGAACACGGCCCTGTCCTGGGTCAGTGCAGGTAAACATGGTGTTAGAACGCGGCCCCTGTCCTGGGTCAGTGCAGGTAAACAGGGTGTTAGAACGCGGCCCCTGTCCTGGGTCAGTGCAGGTAAACATGGTGTTAGAACGCGGCCCCTGTCCTGGGTCAGTGCAGGTAAACATGGGGTTAGAACACGGCCCTGTCCTGGGTAGTGCAGGTAAATATGGTGTTAGAACGCGGCCCCTGTCCTGGGTCAGTGCAGGTAAACATGGTGTTAAAACACGGCCCTGTCCTGGGTCAGTGCAGGTAAACATGATGTTAGAACACAACCCAATCCTGGGTCAGTGCAGGTAAACATGGTGTTAGAACACGGCCCTGTCCTGGGTCAGTGCAGGTAAACATGGGGTTAGAACGCGGCCCTGTCCTGGGTCAGTGCAGGTACACATGGGGTTAGAACACGGCCCCTGTCCTGGGTCAGTGCAGGTACACATGGGGTTAGAACACGGCCCCTGTCCTGGGTCAGTGCAGGTACACATGGGGTTAGAACACGGCCCCTGTCCTGGGTCAGTGCAGGTACACATGGTGTTAGAACGCGGCCCCTGTCCCGGGTCAGTGCAGGTACACATGGGGTTAGAACACGGCCCTGTCCTGGGTCAGTGCAGGTACACATGGTGTTAGAACGCGGCCCCTGTCCTGGGTCAGTGCAGGTAAACATCATGTCAGAACACAACCCAATCCTGGGTCAGTGCAGGTACACATGGGGTTAGAACACGGCCCCTGTCCTGGGTCAGTGCAGGTAAACATGGAGTTAAAACACGGCCCCTGTCCTGGGTCAGTGCAGGTAAACAGGGTGTTAGAACACGGCCCCTGTCCTGGGTCATTGCAGGTAAACATGGTGTTAGAACACGGCCCCTGTCCTGGGTCAGTGCAGGTAAACATGGGGTTAGAACACGGCCCCTGTCCTGGGTCAGTGCAGGTAAACATGATGTTAGAACACGGCCCCTGTCCCGGGTCAGTGCAGGTAAACATGGTGTTAGAACACGGCCCCTGTCCTGGGTCAGTGCAGGTAAACATGGGGTTAGAACACGGCCCTGTCCTGGGTCAGTGCAGGTAAACATGATGTTAGAACACGGCCCCTGTCCTTGGTCAGTGCAGGTACACATGGTGTTAGAACACGGCCCCTGTCCTGGGTCAGTGCAGGTAAACATGGTGTTAGAACACGGCCCCTGTCCTGGGTCAGTGCAGGTAAACATGATGTTAGAACGTGGCCCCTGTCCTGGGTCAGTGCAGGTACACATGGGGTTAGAACACGGCCCCTGTCCTGGGTCAGTGCAGGTACACATGGGGTTAGAACACGGCCCCTGTCCTGGGTCAGTGCAGGTACATATGGGGTTAGAACACGGCCCCTGTCCTGGGTCAGTGCAGGTACACATGGGGTTAGAACACGGCCCCTGTCCTGGGTCAGTTCAGGTACACATGGGGTTAGAACACGGCCCGTGTCCTGGGTCAGTGCAGGTACACATGGGGTTAGAACACGGCCCCAATCCTGGGTCAGTGCAGGTACACATGGGGTTAGAACACGGCCCCTGTCCCGGGTCAGTGCAGGTAAACATGGAGTTAAAACACGGCCCTGTCCTGGGTCAGTGCAGGTAAACAGGGTGTTAGAACACGGCCCCTGTCCTGGGTCAGTGCAGGTACACATGGTGTTAGAACGCGGCCCCTGCCCTGGGTCAGTGCAGGTAAACATGATGTTAAAACACGGCCCCTGTCCTGGGTCAGTGCAGGTAAACATGGGGTTAGAACACGGCCCCTGTCCTGGGTCAGTGCAGGTACACAGAGTGTTAGAACACGGCCCTGTCCTGGGTCAGTGCAGGTACACATGGGGTTAGAACACGGCCCCTGTCCTGGGTCAGTGCAGGTACACATGGGGTTAGAACACGGCCCCTGTCCTGGGTCAGTGCAGGTACACATGGAGTTAAAACACGGCCCGTGTCCTGGGTCAGTGCAGGTACACATGGGGTTAGAACACGGCCCCTGTCCTGGGTCAGTGCAGGTAAACATGGTAAACATTTGTAGACCGATGCTCATGATGTAAATCTCTTGACTACCTGGTCCAAACACGACAGACCGCCATCATATAGCTGGAATATTGCTGAAAGCGGCGTTAAACAAAAAGCAAACGAACAAAACAACTTCCACTGTACTTCACAATACACATAGTTCTTGTGATTGTTTTTCAGGGATGGAGCAACTCGGTGCGGGCTGTTCTCTGTGGTCAGCTCTATACAAGAACATGTCCTCACTGCACAGCTTGTGTCAGTCGACCGGGCCATCAGAACCACTCGCAATGTCCGGCCGCAGGTTATACCCACCATGGTAATAGGTTTATTTTCTAGAACCGTCACGTAAAGGTCACCCAAAGAGAAGTACAGTAAACTACGGTTATAACGAACTCAAAGGGATTACTAATTTTAGTTCGTAATAACCGTAGTTCGTTATAAACATATATACAGCATAGCTACAGCAAATAGTCGGGACCAAAAAAGTAAGTTCGTTATACCCGTCAGTTCGTTATAAGCGTGTTCGTTATAATCGTAGTTTACTGTATCCCTGATATGCAAGACAATACATGCCAAAATAATCCGTTTCCGATGAGAAGTATTCTTCTGTCACCCGTGTGGGGTTCGTTGATGTAATTCCCTGCGTTTTGGTTGAAGGGAAAGCAGTCTCCAACGAAGGACAATGAAGGGGCGTGATCACTAATCCATTCCATTCTCACAATGTATATTGCGTTAAAATATATCGCACAATAGACAATGAGAGTGGAGTTGTTTTTGTTTTAGGCTGTTTGTATCCAATTGTTGTTTGTAACTCCCAAGTGAGTACTAGTGTTCGTGTTATATACTACTCAAAAGAAGTTAAAGAACACCCGATTACAGATTAACTATAGACACATGGAAGAATTGGGGCTTCTTTGATTAATTTTGACCTGTATATATCTGTACGTTACACGTGCTGAAACGTTATATTCTGAGTTTGTCTAAATATTTTCAAATTAATAATTTTTCTTACATAATTTTCTTTGATGGGGATTTAGAAGTGGCATATGTTATACTTTGTTAATGGACAGAGGCATAGCACTCGAACCTTTCTTGTATATATAGAAACTCGAATTTCTTATTTTTTACAATAATATATAACAAATGCACTTCGTTTTTTTCAGGAACAATACAGATTTTGCCATGATATTATGATGGAGTACCTGAGAGGACCATGGAAGGGGAAATAGCATATTTCATGAGAGATGAGAGATGGCATTTATGGTACTAGGTCAATGCCACATACGTGATTATGTACAGCGATGGTTTTGTTTCAAGCTGAACCTTTGGCCTTTTTTTAATTCTGTTTTAGTAATGTTTGTTGTAATAAACATGTATTGTTACTCTTTTCTAGATTGGACAAATTTCCTTTTTTATGCCTAGGTCTGATATACAGGTTCACTTATGACGAGTAGAGATACACACAGCAGACATATTTCAAATACGGAACATTTAGTTGTTCTTAAGTCGGATTCGTACAATCGTTTTGGGCAGAGATTTCTTATGAATGTGGAAAGGGTTTTGTCGCTTTTATTTACAATGACATGCTGGGGATAGTAAATGTTATTGCATAAGAGTTTCTTTTTGCATGTGAAAACCCATCAAAGACTTTTAAAAACAAAAACATAAACCATGAATACTTGATGGTCGACAGATAATTAATGAGAAAATCAACATTTTATGTTCTGGTTCTGTATGATAATTTTTTTTAATCAAGTTCCTATTAATGTATAGTGAGTGAGTGAGTATGGCTTTAGGCCGCTTTTAGCAATATTCCAGCAATATCACGGCGGGGGACACCAGAAATGGGCTTCACTCATTGTACCCACGTCAGGAATCGAACCCGGGTCTTCGGCGTGACGAGCGAACGCTTTAACCACTAGACTAACCGACAGACCCCTATTAATGTATAGACTTGAGGGGATAATATTTCTTGTTTTCCATTAATTGTATTCTATATATATTTTTATTGACTGTTTCACATAATTCGTGTCTGTGTGTTTGTGTCTGAAACAAAACAATGAATTGGGCGTGTCAGAAATCCTAGACTTTGATTCTTGGTTTGCCAGGACCATATCCGTGCTCATGGGTTTCACCACAGTGGTATACATCACTTTGGCTTTCTCCCTAATCTGAGGCGCCGTGATATAACCAACATACTATTGAAAGCAGGGAAACACGACCAACTCACTCACATCGAAGTAGGACGTGTTTTCTTAAATGCGGTTTGACCCTGCCAAATGGCATCCCAGCAAACTTGACTCAAGTCATTAAACCACTACTTTTTGCTTATTTATACTGTATGATGTAAATGAATCTCTCATGTCATGTATTAATATCATTACTTATAAGATATGTTTGTGTTTTAGTTTATTCAATAACGTTTATGTTTGTTTTGTTTCTTCGATACACCTTTAGTAATTTCTTCCACTTTTGAGATTATATTATTATATCCTTTTATTTGATGGTTTTTATCCTCAAACTTATGTTGCATTGTGCGTTCAAATAAACTTATTTAGATAACATTTCACGCAGACGTTGAATTTTATACATCTTTGTGTGAGCATGAATATCAAGCTATCAACACACTGTACATTGTACACTTTTCCTAAAAAATGTGTTTATAGTTGGCTTTAGATTAACATCTATAGCCTTAAGAAAAAGTTTAAGAATTCACACAGTTATTATGAATGGCACACATGCATTATATTTTTTATATTTCATTGATATGTTCTGTGTAAAAGGGAGTTTGATGCCCACCAAAGTAATATAAAACGTTTGTATATCTTTTTTTTCAGTTTCGTTGCCTTTGTCTAAATAAATAAAACAAATATGATAATATTGTATTGCTTTGTTCACTTTTTTTTTGCGTGGGTTGGAACGTCATGCATACCAAAGTTAAACGGTGGCGAATTTGAACACCTGTAAGGATTATCAGGGGTCATTTGTAATATTTAACCCTCTTCCTTCTTAACATTCACCGGGGGCACGGGTGGCCCTGTCGTCTTAGGCGCCGCGATTCCCTGTGCAGAGTTGCGTCCCTTGGGCACGCCAGAAACCTATGATTGTGGGTTCAAATCCCGGTTCGCCCCGATTATGTTTCTAGGTTTATCAGCACCAAACCCGTGCTCGTGGGTTTCACCGAAATGGTAAATGTCTGAGACCTGCATCACTCAGGGCTTTCCTCCCACACACGCCGTGATACAACTGGAATACTGTTAACAGCGCGTTAAACCCAACTCACTCACTTAACATTCATCTGTAACGCTGTATGTGATGCATATTTACATGAAATTCCTAACGGTTCCTCCGGTAGATGTCTTATGATTATTGAAATGGTTTTGTCGCTTTTATATTTACTGCCGATGACGAGCTAAGTTGTCGTTATTGCTATTTTAAGTTTATGGACACATTTGACCCGAAACATGACATAGTGTCACAAACCCTTGTACATTACAGCCATGTTAAGAGTCATTACTTTCTGGGCAAGAATTTTATCTGGAAAATTTACAAAAATATCACTCTTAGTTTTTAATATTGTGTATAATAATTTCACTGCTAAAATATGCGCCAAAGGTGGTTTATGTTTGTTAAACATTTTTACAAAATTGGAACTCAATTGGGACTGATATTTCAATATTTCATCAGGCAAAGCGATATTCTACAAAGCCATAAATGATAACATGGCACTGGAAACATACTTACCCCAAACTACTATGAATATCTTTGTTATTGTTCTGAACATCTTGTCATTATTACCCATCGTATGTGGAAGATTGCACAATACACTCTTAGGGGATGAGAAAAGCACTCTATGTAATAGTGAGGACATTGCTGACGAATTTCATTTATGTTTGAATGCATACGGATAAACTTCCCTGTCCATCCACAATGCGTAAACTTATCAAGCTTTTTCAATGTAACAATCATATGTTAAATAAATAAACTTGTCAACTATTGTTAAATTGACTAAGTAATGGATACATTCAAAGAAATTTGGCAGCCATTATTACTCTAATCTGTAAATCCTCAACATGCTATGTACAGATAGCCTTGGGAGTAATAAAGGTCTTTTCTTCTGTTCTGCCTTAAGGTAACAGATGACGCAGTGCTCGTGTTGAGGACGTTAAGGATCATTAGGAGTCATGTGATGTTTGACCTCCTTCCTCTGTCACCTTGTATGTTATGCATATTAACACTGCCTATGTTGCTGTTTCCTCAAACACAAAGTCAAGTCGTAGTTGTCGCTTTCAGAAATGTATATTCTTTTATAGATACAAGGAAAGCAAAACCTGTCTCACTTGCATAGAGGCCAGAACGAACGAAACATACATGTCATCATTCCACTGTTCGCGGGTAAGGATCGCACAGCCATTCTCCTATTGACGGCCCAATTATTGACAGGAATGAGGTTCTTCACAATTATGTTTACAGGGACAAGTTTTCATATTGCAAACATACACATGTATGTAGTAGCCATGATAGATGATAATACTTCGAATGCTATTTGTCGCGGCCCACATTGCTACAGGCCCATGTTCTGCACATGTACACTCTGACCAATAGCCGAATTGCCAGGGGTGACATTTTGGTTTACTGTCACATCCGTCAGATTATATTGCACAGGAGGTAACAGGAGAAGGGCTTGATCGCGTCGACTTAACTAAACAACCGCTGCAGTTGTAATATGAACAAGGTCATGCAATGAGTAAGTGAGTTTGGTTTTACGCCGCTTTTTGCAATATCCCAGCAATATCACGGCGGGGGACACCAGAAATGGGCTTCACTCATTGTACCGATGTCGGGAATCGAACCCGGGTCTTCGGCGTGACGAGCGAACGCTTTAACCACTAGGCTACTCGACCGCCCCAGGTCATGCAATGAATGCCCATAATAAGTATATGTAACTATATGTATACGTCCCTAATCGGCAATGTCCGTCGGTGTTTCCGGACTAGCGAGATCAGTAGTACCCACTTGAGTGTACATGAAATGCAGGACCTGGTACATGTACTGTTCAAATAGATGCGGAACGGAAAATGACACAAAAACAATAACGCGCGAATTACAGAGTTCACGATTGTAACATGTTTCATTACAAGGAAGTAAGTCTATACAAGAGCGTTCATGTCGACCCAAGGTCGTAAACACAAAAGAAGATCTATAAACTGTTTATTTTCATACAGGAAATAATCTTTGTTGCAATTCTTTTTTATTCATGACCTTTGTATTGTTTGTACTTCAATACTTGCTAATGTATATGAAAGCGACAAAACCCTTTCGATAGTAATAGGAAATCTCTGCTGAAAGCAGAGTCGATTGTACGTTTCCGACCATCTCATGAGCATGTGTTTATGAATCATTATTAAACAGTGACCATACCAGGGCCTCGCGAAGAAGTCAACCTATTCTTCCCTTCCGTTGGCACCCGTCAAAAGTAGATGCAAAGTCAAGTCAAGTGTTCACCCGAAAAAAACGGGAACAAATGGTACAAGTCAAAGTAAGGAACTGCATCGGACATCATTTTTGTCATTTTGGACATGTCCCCCACAAATCTACCATGAAAGCTTTTGATAGCTTTATTGAGGCCGTGAATGTTGTAACTTTGATCAAAAAGCTTTTGAGTCGTATGAAGTCGTAGAAAGAGCATGCTCATTATACCTCAGGGGCTTTGAAATGTAGACGCAAGGGGCTGATGCTGCAGGAAAATTGCTCGACCATCGGAAGTTAACCATCGGAAAGTCGAAGTCATCCCTCCTGCCTGAGAGTAAATGTTCTAATTACGTCGGTGAACGGGAGACAAAGTCACCTTTCACGACGCAAGTCACTGTCAAAAGGTTGCGTCCCTTAACCGTGCCAGGATCCGATGAGCATTGGGTCGAATACCATATTCGCCGGAATAATGGTATGTGGATGATCACGATAGTATAGTTTTTTCATATTGAATATTTCCTATGTATGGATTTCTTAATGAGGTTTGTTTTAGATGGTATGTTTCTTGCTGGTTTTTATAGTAACCTTGAATTTGTATATCGTGGGTTCGAATCCACCCTGATTAAGGTTATTGGTTTGTCAGTACCAAATCCGTCTTGTGGGTTTCAACAAAACGGTAAACGTCCGAGACTTCCATCACTTCTTGGTTCCTTACCATCAAGGCGACGCGCTTTGATATAAGTGAAATACTGCAAAAAGCGGCTTTAAAACAAAACTTATTAACTTACTGAAGGCATACAGCCACAAAGGGAAGTTGTGAGTCACGGAAAACACTCAAAATATTTCCTGTACGAATTCAGTTATCGAGTCTTACAGAGATATATCTCCGAGAGGCACGAACGAACACGGTATGTCAATTTAATATACATTTTAGCAAAATAATCAACATCGTCTTTAAAACGTTCATAAATGCTCATAGTTGTTAATTCCTCTGTATATGATTTTGTTAAAGACACGACACGACTGTTAACTCGCGATGGTATCCTTATTTAGCATTGTTTGACCCCTGATAACTAGACATTACTTAACTCACCATAGACCTTTCTTAATATATCAGTGTTTGACTCCTTATAACTAGACATGACTTTACTCTCCACAGAACTTTCTTAATCTATCAGTGTTTCACCCCTGATAACTAGACATGACTTAACTCTCCACAGAACTTTCTTAATCTATCTGTGTTTGACCCCTGATAACTAGATATTACTTAACTCTCCACAGAACTTTCTTAATCTATCAGTGTTTGACTCCTGATAACTCGACATGACTTAACTCTACACAGAACTTTCTTAATCTATCTGTGTTTGACTCCTGATAACTAGTCATTACTTAATTAACATAGAACTTTCTTAATCTATCATTGTTTGACCCCTGATAACTAGACACGACAAAACTCTCCACAGAACTTTCTTAATCTATCTGTGTTTGACTCCTGATAACTCGACATGACTTAACTCTACACAGAACTTTCTTAATCTATCTCTGTTTGACCCCTGATTACTAGACATTACTTAATTAACATAGAACTTTCTTAATCTATCATTGTTTGACTCCTGATAACTCGACATGACTTAACTCTACACAGAACTTTCTTAATCTATCTCTGTTTGACCCCTGATTACTAGACATTACTTAATTAACATAGAACTTTCTTAATCTATCTGTGTTTGACTCCTGATAACTCGACATGACTTAACTCTACACAGAACTTTCTTAATCTATCAGTGTTTGACTCCTGATAACTAGTCATTACTTAATTAACATAGAACTTTCTTAATCTATCATTGTTTGACCCCTGATAACTAGACACGACAAAACTCTCCACAGAACTTTCTTAATCTTTCAGTGTTTGACCCCTGACAACTAGACATGACTTAACTCTCCACAGAACTTTCTTAATCTATCAGTGTTTGACCCCTGATAACTAGACATTACTTAACTCTCAACAGATCTTTCTTAATCTATCAGTGTTTGACCCCTGATAACTAGACATTACTTAACTCTCCACAGAACTTTCTTAATCTATCAGTGTTTGACCCCTGACAACTAGACATGACTTAACTCTCTATAGAACTTTCTTAATCTATCAGTGTTTGACCCCTGATAACTAGACATTACTTAACTCTCCACAGATCTTTCTTAATCTATCAGTGTTTGACCCCTGATAACTAGACATTACTTAACTACCATAGAGTTTTCTCAATCTATCATTGTTTGACTTAACTTTCGATAGAACTTTCTTAATCTATCAGTGTTTGACCCCTGACAACTAGACATGACTTAACTCTCCACAGAACTTTCTTAATCTATCAGTGTTTGACCCCTCATAACTAGACATGACTTAACTCTCCACAGAACGTTCTTAATCTATCAGTGTTTGACCCCTGACAACTAGACATGACTTAACTCTCTATAGAACTTTCTTAATCTATCAGTGTTTGACCCCTGATAACTAGACATTACTTAACTCTCCACAGATCTTTCTTAATCTATCAGTGTTTGACCCCTGATAACTAGACATTACTTAACTACCATAGAGTTTTCTCAATCTATCATTGTTTGACTTAACTTTCGATAGAACTTTCTTAATCTATCAGTGTTTGACCCCTGACAACTAGACATGACTTAACTCTCCACAGAACTTTCTTAATCTATCATTGTTTGACTTAACTCTCGATAGAAGATTTCCTCATTTACCATTGTGTTTGACACAATTTTAACAGGACACCATTTTAACTCGCGATTGATTGGTCAATGATAAGCAGACATCAGTGTTAAATCCCGATAAAAGCATTCGTTATCTAGCTTTAATTGGCCGCAAATATAAAACACAGACATTAGTTATCGTTGGCTCGAATCCCAGATTCGGCCTGTTAATGAAGTGTGGTTTGTACCCATGCTCGTGAGTCCCTAAAGTCTGACCATCTAGGACCTGAATCAATCTGTGTCATTATAAGAGTGTGCTGTGACTGGAAACGGCTCAAAGTTGCGCTAAACCGAAGTCCCTCACACATACACAGTTTAATGTTGATGTGTATATTGCCCTGCCCAGGTGATGACTCTGCTAACGGTACCATTTAATCACCAAAGGTTTCATTTCAGATGGAGATTAATAGGAGTCTCCTGATTGCAAATCTTTCTGTATGGCCAGTGATCGTGGCCGCAGTGCTGATAATCCTCATCTATGGTTGTTTAAGGTAAACTAGGAACCGACCATTCGATTTTTGGGAGGGGAGGGGAGGGGAGGGGAGGGGAGGGGAGGGTGGGTTTGAGAGGCGGCTGGGATTTAACAGAAAAGAAAATATAATTATGCTTCAGAATATTCAGGCTCATAGTTTTGAATCTAATCGCGATACAAAATCCCACCACCTAATCCCCTGCCCGTGAAGATCCGGGGTAGAATAGGTCTCCAGCAACCCATGCTTGCCGTAAAAAGCGACTATGCTTATCGTAAAAGGCGACTAACGGGATCGGGTGGTCAGGCTCGCTGACTTGGTTGATGCATGTCAATGGTCCCTATTGCGTGGATCGATGCGCATGATGTCAATCAAGGGATTGTCAGGTCCAGACTCGATTATTTACAGACCGCCGTCATATAGCTGGAATACTGCTGAGTGCGGCGATAAACAACCAACCAAAACCAACCAACCAACCAAATCCCCCCCCCTCCATCCCCATCCCCATCCCCCCCACCCCCCCCAACCCCCAACCCCCCCCCCCCCCCCCCCCCACCCACCTCCGAATATCAAATGGCCAGTTCCTCGTAAAGTGAAACTTCATCACCATTTCGAATTGTGTGACTCGTTGATGAAATATATCCTTCTTTCGTTAGCTTGTAGTCAAAATAAATTAGGGAAGTAATAGAAAATATACGAATCGTGTTTACTGCAGTGTTCAATATGCATGTTTCTTGTTTATGTCTTGTTCAGATTGTAGAACTATGTATAAGGAATCGAAACCGAGATACGTTTACCAGGCTCCCTTCCCTATCATGAGAGTGGGTTGTAAGCGTAGTGTCAAGTTCTTAAAGGTCATCTGACGGATTATCTTAAAGATCAAAGTTCAAAAGTTTTGTGGAAAGCGAATCTAAACACACTGAATCTTTGTATTTACAGAATGGTATGTCGATCCTGTTTTAAAAAGCCTGCACGAAATTACATGGTGCAACTCAAGGATTACGGAACAGCATGTAGGGATCAAGATGGTCTTGAACACTCAATACACAATGACGATGATGAAGTTGGAGACAGGCTGATGTTGGACAAGGATGACCAAGTGCGGGGTGATATTAACAACCGTGACGGTGTGAAAGACAAGAATAGGTTACTATTACGCGAGGCTAGATATTCGCGTGAAGATGAAAGTCAGATTGATGTTATGAAGAGCAAAGAACAACAGACAGAGATAGATGAGGAGATCACACAGCATGTTACTGAATTGGTAACTACCACAACGAACTTACTAGAAAACCCTATGTACTCCAAACCTGATTCAACCGGCGATGGATGTGATCGCGAAAGGATAGATGCAAGTGAAGACATGCCAAAACGCCCGATCCCTGTTCCTAGAATGAAAAGCAGTTCCTCAAGCGAACAACAAACAGTAGAGGGCACCAACGCGTCCACAGAAACAACGTTATTGTCAGGAACACCAAATGGATTTGATGACAGTCTTGAGGGTGATGTATTTCCGTCGCTACATGGTATTGCTATTAATTCCTTGTCAGCATCTATTGTCAACGATACGAGCCCTACTTTGGGGCCGCCACCTCTCCCAGCTACACAACCAAGGCTGACACGAATAGGCAGGAGGCTTCCAGAGAATGCCTCACAAATGCAAAAGGCAAGGATAGAAGAACTACAGGCGGTCATTGGAAAAGACCAAATGAAGAGGGACGCGGTTACCACAAAACCAACACCACCGTTTGCTGTACCACTGGTGTCATCAGAGAAGTGTCCTATGGAACGTGAATGTCAGACTATAGCAATCCGCAAGTCCTTCAAGAATAGTAGACCTACTGCGCCTCCCCCGTCTGTACCAAGACTCACAGACAAGGATGACTTTGAGATTGCAAAAAGCAACTTATCGGGTGCGGAGGTTGGAGGTGCAATCTCGCTCGAAGAAACTACGGTTGCATATGATGAAATATGCGATGACCGATTAGATGAAGCTGACACTATAATGAATCATTATTATGATTCCATAATAGAGGACCACCTTTATGACTGTATAGATGATATGCCACGATCTAGACGTAGTCGTCATGGATCAAAACCTAACCAACAAAACGTTGCGTTCAGAACTGAAGGACTTGATGATAATGACTTTGTTAATCCTTTCTATGAGAGGGGAATCGAAATGTCATTTGAAAAAAAGATTAAGGATGCACAGGCAAACCTATATGCTTCATTTATAGAAGAAGATGAGCCTGGTCCCGGAAATACAATCTCACTGTGTGAGCAGGGAACACCCATCTCATATGGCATGGGAATGGCTCCTCATGAACGTATCGGCTCACAGCATGAGGTGCCTTGGAAAGCTGAGCCGTTGCGATTTTCTGGTTACCTGACAGCTATTGAATCCCATCCCTACAACGTTTCGGGATACAAGAGACAGACATCCTTCAAAGGATCAGCTGAAATTCTACCTGATGATGAATCAGCCATTGTGAAACCTGATGACACACCACTGAATGAGCAAGCTGTCCAGTACGTTAACGAAGGTATGACTGTAGCTGACACACATAGAAAGCCACCAGTACCTGTCAAAGGAAAGGAAATCAAAGCAGAAAATGAACACTACCAGGAACCATTACTTGACACATCAACAGCAAGAACGCAATCAGTGAAACCCCCCGTACCTCCCAAACCAAAGCCCGACAAGAGGTATTCATAAAAACCAAGCTTGGTGTATGTCATTGTTTCGATGCATAAAGCACAATTCTGGAATTTTGTTGGTCTTCATCGTGACTTTGACCTTGGCTTTGACTTTTGATGGTCGCAAACGGGAGGACAAGACAGGCTATCACGAAACTGTCATTAGTTAAATTTCATAGTTATGTTCTCGCTTGTTTGCTGTATTGACGGGGGTCTGTAAATATTCGAATCTGGACCAAACAATCCAGTTATTGACTCTCAAACTATCAATTCTAATCCGGATATTCACGGACAGTTACGTTCTTGAGGTTTCTTCAGAATGTGAAAGAATAATATATGAATACGGATGAAGCACTGAATCAGTAAAGTTGTCTTGGTATGTTTACCAGTCTAACTGGGACACTATGCATGGTGTTGATAAAACATGTTACGAAAGTTTTAATGGCTTTTGTGTTACAAATATAGGTGGATTTATTTACATCTTAAAGAATGATAAATATAAATTTCATGATATTATATATTACAGGAACTTTCAACATATATGCTCATTTCACTTGCAAAAAAACATTTTTAGAAAAAAAATAAAACCATATGCAATGACATGATGATATTTCTTCATTGCTTTGTACATAACGGTTCATCTTATAGAATAAAATCTAATTTCGTTGTTGAACAGATGTTTTGTTTAGTTTGTTTCACAAAGGAAAAAGTTATACTTTTCATATTGGAAATGAAAATCATATAGATCTTAATTATTTCAATATATCCGTAAGAGAAATCAACTTTAAAAAGAATTAGTAAGCCAATACTTCTGTGTCAAGTGACCAAATCGCTGTCTATCAACTGTAACACAATATAAACATTATCATTGTTACCTTGTGAGATTAAATGCATATACGCATTTCCTGTTCATAGTCCCTGTATTTAGAGAGGTACACAACATTCAGATCCACATGTAATATACAGTTGGTTCCATAGTGAATTGCCTATTAGAAAACTCCAGTTAAACTCCAGTTAAACTCCAGTTAAACTAGCCATACTTAGAGGTGTTGTGTTATTATCGGTTTTATGTGTTACATTTACATACATAGACACATGTAACATGTATAAACGCATGGAAAATGTTATTTCTTATATTGCACCATTTGTTAAAAAATATGTATTTCTGAAACCGTGTATCCAAAACGTTTAAAGGCTTGGGCTGATGTCTGTGTCTGTGTCTGTACTGAACAGACGTAATTCAACGTAAATACTATATCCATACCTGCACTGACAACCTCTCTCTCTCAGACCCGTGAAGATTCCGGGGTAGACTAGGTCTTCAGCAACCCATGCTTGCCGTAAAAGGCGACTATGCTTGTCGTAAAAGGCGACTAACGGGATCGGGTGGTCAGGCTCGCTGACTTGGTTGATGCACGGTCATCAATCCCAATTGCGTGGGTTGATGCACATGATATTAATCACTGGATTGTCTGTTCCAGACTCGATTATTTACAGACCGCCGTCATATTACTGGAATATTGCTGAGTGCGGCCTTAAACAACAAACCAACCAAACCAACTGACAACCTCTAATATAACTCTATACTATAACAATACATGCGCAATATACTCGTGAAGATCCGAGTTCGAATGGGTCTTCAGCAACCTACATCCTTGTCGTAACAGGTGACTATGCTTGTCGCAAGAGGCGACTAACGGGGTCGGGGGGTCGGGCTGGCTGACTTGGTTAATGCATATCATCGTATCCCAATTGCTTGGATCGATGATCATGATATCAATCAATTGATTGTCTGGTCACAGATTCGATTATTTACAGACCGCCGTCATATAGCTGGAATATTGCTGAGTACGGCGTCAAACAACAAACAAACGATAACAAAAAAACATGCATAAAACTTCTCCAAATGTCAATCAATGCAGATTGTGAATAACCAAGAAGTTGAAACGTACTAAAGCTTCTAATGGGAGCCTCCTATTAAACCTTTTTATTTATTAGGTTTCTTTGTAGGCTTTTCCCCCAGGGTCGTATTCATATTAAAAGCTATTTCCAATTCCTTCTTGGTATAATATAAACCGTAATATTTGTACATGAAAAACAGCCTCTCTGATTACTTTTAAAATGCATTTTAGGTCTAAAATATTTCCGGGTCGTTTTTGTATTTTCATATGAATCAAACCATTTCCTGTTCGCACATTATTAATCAGAGGTGCATCAGACACATTTCCCTGATGTGACGTTCTCCCCATATGGCAATGAACACTGGTTGCGCCATGTTTTGTTGGTAGTTATTACCATTACAGTCATATTCCTTATGAACCGTGGTGTTAATATGTGATTAAGCTAAGTGGGCGGGTGTCCTCCTTTTGACCCTGGAACCCTGCTCGGCGTTTGGCAAGAAGCGGGATATCAGGTATGAAATTATCCTTTTGATACACTTTAAGTGAAATATTCAATGACAATTCGATCAAGACTACTTCCATTTATGTTATACAAGTACAAAGAATTACTTTCTTATTGCCCGCCGCGAATAGCTATTCACGGCGAGCAATAATCGCTCAGTCACTTTCATATTGGATACATCCGTTTTATAACACATAAGCACAATGTAACGATCATGAATACAGATGCCAATCTCTAGAATACAACATTGTTCTCCCGCCTGATAGAGATACATTGGAATACAATACAATGATAAGCACAGTGAGAAGTCTATGTATCATAGAATTAATCATTGTTGTCATACAACATTTTCAATGGGTAATTATTTACATACATACACTATTTATCCTCTATATGTACGTAACGCGCACTGGCTGTGGTTAAGAACATTTGCAAAAATGGATAGTAAATATATTTTAATAGTCAGGAACGATAGAATGTATTGAGAATGATATTTCTTTTTAAGAGTTGTAATACACTACATGAGTGTTTTCGGTATTGATTTATATATTGATAAAACTGCATGTACCATTTACCAGTATACCATGGTGAAGAAATGTTACTTGGTGGTGCCTTTGTATTTCTTTAGGCTTGTTATAAGTAGTTCCTTAATAAAGATGAATAAGCTTTATGACGGCCATGTACTGTACTTGAATTTGTCAGATACTACACAAAATAATATGAAACAAGAACATATTTAGAGAGAGAGAGGCGGAATGTTTTTCATGCGAATCTTATTGTGACGTAAGATCGTAATGACGTCACACTAGACACGGCATCCAGATGACGGAAACAATACATTCGTCCGCGTGAAGTGATAGTTACCTTAATTCACTATGGTTAATATATACATTTGTACGAAATATTTCTCTCTCTCTCTCTCTCTCTCTCTCTCTCTCTCTCTCTCTCTCTCTCTCTCTCTCTCTCTCTCACTCTCTCTCTCTCTTGAAGTGGGCGGTCGGGTAGCCTAGTGGTTAAAGCGTTCGCTCGGCACGCCGAAGACCCGGGTTCGATTCCCGACATGGGTACAATGTGTGAAGCCCATTTCTGGTGTCCCACGCCGTGATATTGCTGGAATATTGCTAAAAGCGGCGTAAAGCCATACTAACTCACTCTCCTGAAGTATTGAAGTATCATGTTGCTTTGTATGCTTTAAAAGGCTTTGACGTCGAACTGGTTTCTATTTCAGTTCAGTACGCCTATGATGGACAACTACGACCCAGGTAATCTGGAATTTCCATGTACAGTTACTGTATGTTGCAACTATCTGTGGACTATGGTCTCACATGTATGACTCAAGAGGACGCAGTCATGTGTCACATGTACACTGTATATGGTCTACGCGCTTCCTATCGTGTGCTAATTAACGTATCATTTATAGTGTACAGAACGTGTGGCATAAGCACTTGAGCATGTGAATGACATGTTTATATCTAAGGCCACTTATATCTATTATCTGATCTTCTGATTCACCTGGGGGCACGGGTGGCCCAGTCGTCTAAAGCGCCGCGATTCGCTGTGCAGAGTTGCGTCCCTTGGGCACGCCAGAAACCTATGATTGTGGGTTCCAATCCCGGTTCGCCACGATTATGTTTCTAGGTTTGTCAGCACCATACCCGTGCTCGTGGGTTTCACTGAAGTGGTAAACGTCTGAGACCTGCATCACTTCGGGCTTTCCACCCACATTCAGCTGACACGCCGTGATATAACTAGAATAATGTTAAAAGCGGCGTTAAACCCATCTCACCCACTCACTCTGATTCACCTTATATTTTCAAATAAAGCTTTTTCTATATTCAGTGGTTATTTTCTGATAAAAAAACATGTCATTTTGTTAAAAAATACTTATGTATATACTTGTGGTTAACAACTGACAAAGAATCCATAACACACTCTCTTCTAGGAATCAAAAGCAGTACCCTAAAATGCAAATCTCACTAATTTTCTATTATATCCAAATAAAGTTTTTTCTATATTAAGTGGTTATTTTTCTGATCAAAAACATGTCATTTTATTATAAAAATACTTATGTATATACTTGTGGTTAACAACTGACATAGAATCCATTAAAGCCTCCTATGCATAAAATAGGTTTTCTGTAGTTTAAACTTATTGCAAAGTCTGGTTCACAACGCAGTCAACAATATCAAACATCACGAAAGGATGGAGTATTGTCAGACATTCCACGTTGATAGCATGAACAACATTCCACACATGCCGTGATACATGTAAGTGTGTATGTCATGTGTGGACTGGACAGAACAGTGTGGCATATCACATTACATTGAATGGATGTGTTATTACTGAGTGCAGGTCATGTTTTGGCCACAGAATAAGGCAAGCTGCGATACCGGACACACAAACCGGAATATTTAAAAAACATTATGTTTGTGTACGTTTCATTTCCCTTTTCCAGTTACACATCCTGGTGTGTGGATATTTGGGATTTCTGCTGTTATCCTTCTCCCCATCGTCGTCTTCATCTGTATACGAAGGTATCTCTCCAACATTAATTCTTTCATCTCAGCGGCGGAGAGTGAGAGAGAGAGGGGAGAGAGAAAGCGGCGGGTGGAAAGAGAGAGAGAGCGAGGGAGCGGCGGAGAATGAGAGGGAGGGAGAGAGCAGGGAAGAGAGATGGAGGGAGGGAGCGGCGGAGGGAGAGAGAGAGAGGGAGGGCGCGGCGGAGGTAGAGAGAAAGGGAGGGAGGGAGCGGCGGAGAGAGAGAGGGAGGAAGAGAGCAGGGGAGAGAGAGGGAGGGAGTGAGCAGCGGAGAGAGAGGGAGGGATGGAGCGGCGGAGGGAGAGAGAGGGAGGGAGGGAGCGACGGAGAGAGAGGGAGGAAGAGAGCAGGGGAGAGAGAGGGAGGGAGGGAGCGGCGGAGAGAGAGAGGGAGGGAGCGGCGGAGAGAGAGAGAGGGAGGGAGGGAGCGGCGGAGAGAGAGAGGGAGCGGTGGAGGGAGAGAGAGAGGAGGGAGGGAGCGGCGGAGAGAGCAGGGGGGAGAGAGCAGGGGAGAGAGAGGGAGCGGCGGAGGGAGAGAGAAAGGGAGGGAGGGAGCGGCGGAGAGAGAGAGTGAGGCAGAGAGCAGGGGAGAGAGAGTGAGGGAGGGAGCGGCGGAGAGAGAGAGGCATGGAGGGAGCGGCGGAGGGGGAAAGGGAGGGAGGGAGCAGCGGAGGGAGAGAGGGAAGGAGGGAGCGGCGGAGGGAGAGGGAGAGGGAGGGAGCGGCGGAGGGAGAGGGAGGGAGCGGCGGAGAGTGAGATGGAGGGAGAGAGCAGGGGAGAGAGAGGGAGGGAGCGGCGGAGAGTGAGATGGAGGGAGAGAGCAGGGGAGAGAGGTAGGGAGGGAGCGGCGGAGAGAGAGAGGGAGGGAGGGAAAGAGAGAAGGAGGGAGGGAACGGCGGAGAGTGAGAGAAGGAGGGAGTGAGTAGGAGAGAAAGAGAGGGAGGGAGCGGCGGAGAGAGAGGGAGGGAGCGGCGTAGAGTGAGAGAGAGAGGGAGGGAGAGAGCAGCGGAGAGAGAGAGGGGGGAGGGGGGAAATATGCCTGTTATAACAAAGGGCGTTTGCAGCCATTACATATATCTTTGCCTTGATGTGTAGATATTTACTTAAATACAATTAAATAGAAATCATCATATCAATGAAAATTGCTATGTCATGTTATTTCCTAAATACCACTTTCTGCATCTTCTAGGTAGCCATATTATCTAAATAATTGCTTTTTGCTTGTTTTATACACAGAAAGAAGAGAAGGTATACGTTTCTTGGAAGCATGGACATTGCCACAGTCTTTGGACAGATCACAGCAGATGCCGAAGACAACCCTGAAATACGATCCAACGAGCCAGACCCTTCGTTATGCGCATCTGGCGCATCTGCGAAACCTGCTCCATGCGCAAACAAACGCGAATCAGCAGCATCGGGCAACTCTATGAGGAGCGGGAGTAAATCGTGTTTTGTAAATCAGCAACCGGCGGTGAACATGGGTGGTTGTCGTCAGAAAAGTAAGTCAACATTCCATGCTACATTACGAGACTTTAACCCCGAAACTGGCACAGATGATGACATTGCCAACTATTCCAAGCCTAACAGAGGTCGCAGAAGCGACTACGAAGCAATATATCTGAAGAATCCTAAACGTGATCCCAATAAATCAAGGCCTCTTCCACCAATTCATCCTTCACAATTGAAATTAACAGAAGCAGAAAGGGCATCTCTTCCTGAAAACGCGCTGAGAAGAATGCAAACACAGTCACTAACACACTGTCCCGTATCGAACTTAGCAATAAGTGCAGCAAATCATCATCAATCAAACTCCGCTGAGCGTGTACCAAAGAATCTATCTAAAACGAAGGAAACCTATAACCCCGGTAAAGATTACAAGAAAAATACTCTTCCAATGGCGAAGTTATCTCAGATGGCAGGGCGTCCACTACCACCAATCCAAATGGCTGGAATGAAACCAGCTGTCAAATCAGATAATAACAGTCAACATCAGGAGATAGGTGAAAAGAGGTTGAAATGCGCGATACCTGATCGTCCAGAAGAGTTAGTGGCCAGCGCTAATGAATCTCTTGGCAATCCTGCACGGCCTAAAGGATCACCATCTGCAAAGAAGAAAAAACATCACAAGAAACAAAAAGCGAAGAAGCCAGTCACCAGCGGAAATAAAATGGATGGTAACATAAACAAACCACACGTGGCAAAGGAGGATTCACCAAAGATTCTCAAACTCGGTCAAGATTGTAGCAGCAGTGGTATCGAATCCCCACAACAGGCATATGCATTAAAATATATTACAGACAAGCATACTGATGCACCTAAAAATCAACAAGTAGGTTACCAGAGAAGCAATATTCTTAAAGCCTCTTCTGCCTTTGCACCCTGCTCGTCAAATTTGTCAACGACCAACAACACTGAAAAAAACATCACGCAGCCAACACCGTCAGGTTCTAATCAGTCTTCTTTGAAACGACTGAGTCCACGTTCTTTGACGGTTGAAGGAAGGTCTCATCAGAATGCAAACTTGTTTGCGTATTTCTCTGAAGACATAACGCTACCCTCAAATGAACTGGCAGCAGATCTGTCACGGTCTGCATTAACTGAAGAACAGCCTAAAGCAATCAATCTGATGAAACCAAATGACAAAATAGGAGAAGATGCGACCGTAGAGCTCTTAACCCAAGATGTACTCCAAATAGGACCACCTATTGCTAAAGTCCCATCTATGGAACAACCTGAAGTGGATGTTGCTAAACTTGTTCTCAATATTCAAAACTCAGATAAAGAAATGTCAAAGAAAAGTGATATGTTGCAAGGCATAGCCAGTGATACACCTAGCCTTGGTGTTCCAAGCAAAGCCACACCCAAAGATAGTTTGTCTGCTGTTGCACTTGAAAAGGAACCCGAATTAAAAGTCGTGTCCAAGGACATCCTAGAAACAAAAATACCAGTGCCCGAGGTACTAAAATCAACAGCTGGGGACACAGTTTCAGTGAAATCGTCCGATATCAAAGCACCATTGGCAAGAGAAGAGATAAACGCGACAGAATCAGACACGATTAAGAAACAGATGCAACCAAATCTGAGACGTGCGAACTGCGAAGGAAAAAATGATAAGTCAAAGGATGTGAAGCCCAAGGCGAAGCTTTTGTCCGTTAGTAGGGGAGGCAGTTACAAGTTAGGTGATCTTTGTCAATTGTAGCTGCAACTAAAGGGCAACGTAGACATGTACCGGATAATGACTGAATCGATGGATACACATGATATGCACTAGTGCAATATATGCCGGATAATGACTGAATCGATGGATACACATGATATGCACTAGTGCAATATATGCCCGGATGATGACAGAATCGATGGATACACATGATATGCACTAGTGCAATATATGCCCGGATAATGACTGGATCGATGGATACACATGATATGCACTAGTGCAATATATGCCCGGATAATGACTTGATCGATGGATACACATGATATGCACTAGTGCAATATATGCCCGGATAATGACTTGGTCGATGGATACACATGACATGCACTAGTGCAATATATGCCCGGATAATGAATGGATCGATGGATACACATGATATGCACTAGTGCAATATATGCCCGGATAATGACTGAATCGATGGGTATACATGATATGCACTCGTGCAATATATGTCCATGCAATGACTGGAAAGGTGGATATTTATTATATGCACTAGTGCAAAATATGCCCTCAGAATGACTTGATCGGTCTATACTGATTGTATATGCAATATCTGTCCATGTAATGACTGCATCGCTATACATGTATATCCGTGATATGCACTATTTGTACGTGTAATGGCCAGGTCGGTGTATATTCAGTATATGCACTAGTGCTGCATATGTCAGCGTAGTGTCTGGACAGATGGATGCATCATATAATGAAAAATATACCCGTGGAAAGGCTGCATTCGGGTATAGTTATAACATGTGTTTGGGCAGTTTATTGCCCGGGAAACGACTTAGATTGGGACATTATATCCGTGGGGACAATATGTCTTCATGTAATGCAGTATTGATGTTTTGGTCATGTACATTTGTAACGTTAACGTTAGTCAAATGTCTTGAAATTCTATTGTTTCTAAGATTTTAATAAAATATATTTACTTCACAGTGCTGTTTGTAATTTACAGTATGCAGGGTAATTGGTATTCACCCACTATTGTAGCAGCCTCTAAAAAGGAACATCCAGTTTCATAATGTTTAAAGAGGCGTTGTTATTTGAAACCGGAACAAAGAAATATAACGTCGAGGAAAAGGCATGCATTAAAGTACTATCTCTGATATGTGACCATCTAGTTTTATAATGAGTGAGTAAGTGGGTTCAACACTAGTCTGAACAGTATTTCAGTTACTTCACGGCGTGTCAGCTTAATGTGGGAGAAAAGCCCGAAGTGATGCAGGTCTAAGGTGTCTACCACTTTGGGGAAACCCACAAGCACCGGTAACCTACGAAAATAGGTTTCTGGCGTGCCTAAGGGACGCAACTCTCTCACAACAAATAGCGGTACCTTCGACGACTGGTCTACACGCGCCGTAGTTCCATTTCGAATCGTCAAATTCTTCTGGTATGAGATATTGTGCTAATGTAATACTGTACTATTGATTTTCGTTTGAGATTAATTAATGGCATAAAAGTCAATACTTCAGACCATATGGAGATTAAGGCCTCTGTGACCATATAAAGTTACAATTAATGGATGATGCATGGGTGACCGAGCAATGTTAATGCTGGCTGTATTTGGCTGACATGTTCCTCCTCCAGAAAACATTAGGCTGGTGTATTTGTGCTGAAATATCCACACACAAGAATCACATTCGCAACTGATGTGACAGCAACTGAATCAATAACTCTAACAAAAACAAGGAAATATTTAAGGCTAAAATAATACGTGAGGTTGTGAAACTCGACTTTCGGATCGTGGAGGGATGCAAAATATTCATGGTGTCAAATGTAGTACAGTAAACTACGATTATAACGAACTCAAAGGGACCACTAATTTTAGTTCGTAATAACCGTAGTTCGTTATAAGCATACATACAGCATATATGCAACAAATGGCCGGGTCTAAAAAATAAGTTCGTTATATGGGTGAGTTCGTTATAAGCGTGTTCGTTATAAGAGAAGTTTACCGTACTTGTCATTATAATACTTTCGTATGATACTTCTCCATGGTTCAGCTAATACTAGAATTGAAAAGAAAAAACGTGTACCGCGAGTTGTAGCTCCAACATCTGAGTTTGCACCGTGAACGACCAAAGTGAAAACGGACATCCATCGGGTAGCCTAGTGGTTAAAGCGTCACGCCGAAGACCCGGGTTCGATTCCCGACAGGGGTACAATGTGTGAAGCCCATTTCTGGTGTCCCCCGCCGTGATATTGCTGGAATATTGCTAAAACCGGCGTAAAACCACACTCCCTCACTCACACACTTATGTGGAGGGGCACTAGCGACATCGTGGATCAACGAATTACAATAGATTCTTCAGCAACATCTCTGACATACGTACATAGCGGCTCAAATATAAAGTGAGTGAGTGAGTTGGGTTTTACGACGCTTTTCGCAATATTCCAACAATATCACGGCGGGGGACACCAGAAATGGGCTTCATATATATAAAGTGTATAGTAATGCCGCCGACACAGCTAAGTTTCACGTGACGTCATATAGACATAATGAATATAAAATTACATTGTTTGCACACTTCGCTTTCAATCAAAGCGTAAAAAACATTTCCACAATCACAACAAACATCGACCAAAAGAGTTCATTGTACGACTCCTGGTATATCCTTAACGTGTGTTAATGTCCGATACAATTCCTTATTTTAACTTGTACCATATGCTACCGTGAAGAGTTGTCTTGCCTTTGCATGTGTTTGTGACGGGTGGCACCGGCGGGGCAGGATACGCTCACCTTTTCGCGAACAACTGGTTTGATAATGATTTATAAACACATGCTTATGATATAGTCGAAATCGTACAATGGACTGTTTTTGCCGATATTTCTTATTACTGTGGAACGGGTTTTTATCGTTTTTATTCATCAGTCTCAAATAATGATTATAACAGGTGTTCGCTAAAATGTGAACGTATACTCCCCCCCATCCGTCACAAACACATAAAAAGGCAAGTCAATTGTTTACCTGAAATAATACGGTAAAAAAATGGAATTGTATCAGATACCATTGTTGTCACCGATGCGTCACATTTGGAAGTGTTCTCCACATGTCTGACATAAAACCATTTTGAAAGTTTTACTTTGACCTAGCATGTTGTAACATGGATCCAAAAACCTTTGAACAAAACTGTGCACAATCGGATTATTACAGTTATCTTGGTGAACTCAGTTACTCCCTCTTATATATACACTTACCCTATCAAATACCGCCGTATAACCTGTGAAGATCCGGGCTAGAATAGGTCTTCAGGAACCCATGCTTGTCGTAAGAGGCGACTAACAGGATCAGGTGGTCAGGCTCGCTGACTTGGTTGATGCATGTCATCGCTTCCCAATGGGATGGATCGATGCGTATCAAGTCAGTCACTGGATTGTCTGGTCCAGACTCGATTATTTACAGACCGCCGTCATGTAGCCGGAATATTGCTGAGTGCGGCGTCAAGCAAAAAAAAAATAAACAAACAAACAAAACCGCCATGATATACTGGAAACTAGATACTAGAAACAATCACTATATTGATTGAAACAGTATTTTCTATTAGTCATCGAAGAAAAGGAGATTTTGTTAAAGAAAATCAGTTTTGGTACTAAAAGAAGTTTGTCGATAAAGAGTCATTATTTAGTTTATTTAAACTGTATCGCCACACGTTTCTCCTTAATGTCAGACTCCCACATGACAAAGGGTATATATATAGTAACCCATTGTGTTCGGTAGCAATCACGGCTTCTTTTGTTCAACCCGTTTTTACGCTATTAATCCACTTTTCAAAACTGGCTTTATACTGTATAAAGTGTCCTATTCGCCTGTATTACCGCCTGTTAACCAACTCTTTCCGAACAAGGGTGATGTTTAAAACATTTCTCGCGTCACCAATAATTCATGTTTCATTTTCCTCTTTTGACAAATTGAAATGGAATGTGAACAACATTGAGTCAGACAGTGCGTGAGGATACATCCATGAAATGGGAGATCAGGACTTCTTTAGGTTTGGAAAAGGAGAAGGTATGTGTATATGCATTTCATGATGTTGTCTGTGTATCATACAACAGTAATGTCAATACTAATACTATGCCATAAGTGACATTCCGCATGTGCGATATATCTGTCACAGTGGCCAGGGCCCCGTTTCACAAAGAGAATTTAGTGCTTAGTGTCAACTCACATACTTCGACTTACTCTTTGTGAAACAGAGTATTTGGTATCGATACAGCGTATAACTGGTTCAAATCCTTCGGCTCGTTTCTGTCGTTGAAAGGAGCTATACATAAACATAAGATACAAATTTGACATTTCATTTTTTTGGTTTTTATTTGGTTTTTTTGTTTAACGGCGCACTCAGCAGTATTCCAGCTATATGACGGCGGTCTGTAAATAAACGAGTCTGGACCAGACAATCCAGTGATTGACATCATGAGCCTCGTTCCACGAAATTTGGATACGACGACATGCATCAACCAAGTCAGGGAGCCTGACCAACCGATCCCGTTAGTCGCCCCTTACGACAAGCATAGTCGCCTTTTACAGCATGCATTGGTTGCTAAAGACCTATTCTACCCCGGATACAAAGAGCACAAACTAAAAATATCCATTTTTGATCATATGAATATGAATAACGATATTACAAGATTTAAAAGTGCTTGATGATGCGTTCTGTATAATATAATATACGGCACGGCCGAATCGCCTTTTGATTACTGCTTAAACTACCTAAACCCAAACTATTATATTTCAGACATACAACACCTTTGGTATCTGACGTATCTGATGGTCACAGTCATGGCACTGTTTCTCAGCTACATTGGTCTTCTTGTCCTGCAGTTTATCATCAGCAAAAGGTGCGTTACACTACTCTTCGGAAACAACAACAATCACACTTTGCGCGCTTCTTTGTCCTGAAGAAGTGTCGTATTTACACAAAAAATACATTAATTTTGTGTTTAGCCATCTTTAACGCGTTACCAGCCCTATGCCAGCAGTCTCATGTACTATGGAATTGTGAAAATGCTAACTCTCTCTGGGCCGAACTTGAAAGATGGATAAATAATAAGGCGGAAATTTATATCAATTTCACCAAAGAAAACGTTTTACTGGGCTTTCCATTTAAAGGAAATGATCCATTAAATGCTATATGCCTTGTCATTAAGGATACTATATTCAAATTTTATCTTAAAAAGAAAAAAATGTCTTTCGAGTTGATCCAGGGAGAGTTGGCAAATTACTACTTTATAACTAAAGCGATAGCTTACTCTAACTGTAACTACAACAAGTTTGTGAAGTTTTGGTCCAGTTGCAACAAACTATTTTTGTAACTATATCAACTCAAATACTGAATTATCTGAGTTCATATGCCCCCATGATGTATGATTCTGTTGTTGTTTTAAGATTCGCTGTATGAACATTAATATGTATGAAATGCTGTACGATAAAAAAAGTGGAATAATTAAAAAAAGGCAAAAAAAAAGCTCTATGCCAGCAGCAGCTCCGTTATTATAATTCTAAAAATAATAACAAGAATATATACTCAACAACAAAAGTTCCTGTGACACCAATATTTTAGTGTATTTTTCAAACAAGTAAAGTTTGGTTTTCAATATTGTAGTACATGTATGGAATCAAGTCACAAATACGCAACTGCTACAGAAAAGCATGCATTCCATGCAAAAGTTAACTTTTATGCAAGCCCCATAGAGTATGGGTATAAAAACATGAGCGTTAACAGGATTCCATATGCATTGTTTAGCATCGTGCTGACAACAGCCACTCAGAGAAACAACAAAATTACGCAATTATTCAACATTACGAAATGCCACGCCTTTCCGAAAATGAGCGTCTGCGAGCCTTTGGTATGCTTAAAGCAGGATCTAGTCAACGTGATGTTGCAAGACAATTTAACCTCCACAGAAACACCATTTTGTGTTTATGGCAACGTTGGCAACAGACGAATGCAGTCAGAGACCATCCTCGGAGTGGCAGGCCACGAGTCACCAATAATCGACAAGACAACTGGATTCGAACAACACACCTACGAAATCGATTCCAGCCAGTAACAGTGACTGCAAGAAGCATCCCTGGCCTTCGACGAATATCTCCACAAACCGTACGTCGCCGACTCAGATGTGCAGGGATTGTCGCCAGAAGACCCGCCAGACGTCCCATTTTGACAGGAAACCACCGTCAAGCACGTCTACAGTGGTGCAGACAGCGTCTACGCTGGACGGCCATGTAGTGGGGACAAGTTCTATTAACTGAAGAGTCTCGTTTTCACCTCAGCCACAGCGATGGAAGGATTCGACTGTACCGACGTCGAGGTGAACGTTACGTCAATCATTGTGTCATAAAGAAGATCGGTTCGGGGGCGGCAGCGTTATGGTATCGGGTGGGATTACAGCAAGACGGAAGACCCGTTTGATAGTGGTAGAGGGAAACCTCAATGGACAGCGCTACCGCGACGAGATCATCGGCCCTGTTGTATCGTTTTTGCGTCGTCATGGCCATGGCATTACCTTTCAACATGCCAACGCCTGGCCACATATTGCTCGACTTGTTCTCCTCAACAAAACAACGTGAATGTCATCCCCTGGCCGGCTCGCTCCCCTGATCTCTCACCAATCGAGCACATGTGGGATGAGATGGATCGGCGCCTTCGACGTCAACCACGTTTTCCACAGACACTCCAGGAACTTCGAAACATGTTCCAGCAGATATGGACAGATATCCCACAGGACTTTGTGCGATGCGTGGTCCATTCCATGAGACGAAGATGTGATACTTGCATCGCAACCAGAGGTGGACACACACGCTATTGATTTGTAAATTGACATTTTGGTATGTTCATCTTTTTTTTTTATGAAATCACGCATTTTCTGAAGTCAGTATAGCAAATTAAACCATTTGAACACTGAGGAGTCTTTTATCTATTTCAAACCAAAATTGTTTCAGATTTTGTAAAAAACATTACTTTGCATTAAATCTTATTCAATGTCACAGGAACTTTTGTTATATTTTGTACGTCAGGAAACGGGTGCGGCTAATATAATTTGAAGTGTAACACACAATGTTTCTCCTTTGGTTAGAGGTTAAGCGTTTTCACCGAATACAGGTTTTTGATGGTAATTAAGAATATTAGCCTTTTTTAATTCAAAATTTTAGCCATTCATATTTATGCATATAAATGTAACCTGAGAGTAATGGTACAAATGTAAAATGTAAATTTTTTAAATAAAACAAAAACTCATATAAATCGAAGTCGAAGTCAATACGCCGCCGTGAAGACGAGCCATATTTTATATGTATATTATATACGTGTATATCAGGGATGCCTGTAAGTAGGTGAGGTATACCAGCAGTAGTAATAAGTGTAGTCCTCAACACCGCGGGGGTCAGAGTAATCAGCCAGCTAGCAATGTAATAATAAGATTTAAGATATAAGATTGATTTGTTATAAACATATAGTCATTTATATGTTATAAACACACACACACACACACACACACACTCTCTCTCTCTCTCTCTCTCTCTCTCTCTCTCTCTCTCTCTCTCTCTCTCTCTCTCTCTCACACACACACACACACACACACACACACACTCACACACACACACACTCACATCCTCACACCTCGTCATTTATATATACATGATGAGGAAATATATTGCCACACTGGTAGCATGTGCGCTTATCGTATTTCCATTTCTTAAATAGATTTCTTTCTGATCCATTGTTAAAAAAGACAGTATATGAATATCTTTGTTATAGGTTTTACAAAATAGCACAATGCTGACAACCCGAATCTGACAAAAACACCGTTTAGCAAAAGAATGAATAAATAGTGATTGATGAGTTAGTGAGTTGGGAGCATTCCATGGCCAGTTGTATCACAGCGTGTCAGCTTGACTTGGGAGTAAAGCCCCAAGTGATGCAGGTCTCAGACATTACCGTGCCCCCTAACGATTGATGACTTGAACATTTTACAATGGAAATATGATGACCAGGTATATACAGTTGTGCAAACAATAGTAACTACCCGAAACGCAAATTAATCGGCTCCTTACGACAATCAGGGGGTGTTGGTGATCAATTCTTAACAACATTTTAACATAATAAGGTTTGTACAATTATTACTAACTACTTTAAATAGAAATGGGTGCAGTATGCAAGAACATTTAACAGATAGCTATGTCGCCATTCTTTCGTTATAGACTTGACATAATATTTTTTGGCATTGCACGTGCACGTCCTACCCCCACACGAATTCCCGAATATAAGGGCACACATGGAAATTCATGTATTCGTGTCGTGTTTAGCATTTTTACATTAGTATGTACTTCTTTTTTTGTGTGTATTGTTTAACGCCAAACTCAGCTATATTCCAGCTATCTGACAGCCATTTGTTTGTTAAATCTCTTGTTGACATATGTCTTAACTGAAAACGCCACAGATTTTTGTCATAACTGACAATGTCATTCGACATAATAAAAACTCATTTGTATTTTATCCACCAAATGACGTTTCTGTAATTCCAGGTATCGTCGACGCCGCACGCTCGGTATCCCTAGAAGGGCTCCGGTCATGAGTGAAGATGACTGTATTTCCCTCCAAGACCTGTCCGACATGGAAGGCTGTGTTACTCGAGAGGAAGGGAGAGAGAGTATGTTTCTGGACAACGGAAGAAAATCCAGGAAACGCAAGGGAATGTGCCCTGATAACAACCATCCCATTGAAGAACAGGATCGTGCCTATATGAATGAAGTGTCTCGAGAAAACGCCATTCAAGCAGATATGTCAATTGGCATAGACTTTTCATCAAGGTCAAGCGGTAATGGCGTTTCGGGAGAGTTGGCTGTTTCAGATGGACGTCGGTTGAAGAAAGGTTCTTGGGAAAACAATTATATATATGTTGGCCATGACCTACGTGAACAAAGTGATACTCTATTCTGAAAACAACTATGGAAATTGAAAACAGTTGTACCAAAGTTTCGACATTCTAAGTACCATGTAAGAAGCGATTTTAGATGACCTGCTATTTTGGATACGGGATTTGCATATTTATTTATTTTAATCTCTCGTGCATCGTGACCATGAGATACATTCCAGACATAGAACATTTCGAGAAATGGACTCCGTGATGGTTTACGCTGTGTAAGTACTCCATCCATGTCACGTCGAGCTGTAAATAATCGGGATGATTGGTTTTGGTTTGTTGTTTAACGCCGCACTCAGCAATATTCCAGCTATATGACGGCGGTCTGTAAATAATCGAGTCTGGACCAGACAATCCAGTGATTAATATCATGAGCATCGATCCACTCAATTGGGATACGATGACATGCATCAACCAAGTCAGTGAGCCTGACCACCCGATCCCGTTAGTCGCCTTTTACGACAAGCATAGTCACCTTTTACGGCAAGTATGGGATGCTGAGGACCTATTCTACCCCGGAATAATCGGGATGGACACGGTAAACTTGTGCTTGATGTCATAAACGTCGATGAGTCATATGGTGACAATCCGGCCTTCATTGTAGTCCCTTCTTAGTGCAAGCATTGGGTGCGGAGGACCTTTCTGACACCAAGGGACGACTGCAGTTGATAGGTCCATGTGACTATTAGATTTTAATATCGAGACATCGTTTAGAGTATGACAATACATAGAGTGAGTGAGTGAGTGAGTGGGTATGGTTTTACGCCGCTTTTAGCAATATTCCAGCAATATCACGGCGGGGGACACCAGAAATGGGCTTCACACATTGTACCCATGTCGGGAATCGAACCCAGGTCTTCGGCGTGACGAGCGAACGCTTTAACCACTAGGCTACCCGATCGCCCCGACAATACATAGAAGACACATATCAATGTATGTAATAATTTGTAAAAAAATAAATGTTTCGATTATTGGATTGTCCTCTATATACGGAGGCGTGTGTAATATACACACGTATCTTAATATGATCTTATAATACATTAAGGTTATGCGTTGGTGTCCACACTAGGACAAATGTACATAACATAATGACGTCATATCGCCGTCAAATGAATATGACTTGAGTTAATATATACCCTAGCACGTGTATACGTATCATATGATACACAACTGAACAAGTATAAATGAGTGTGCGTGCATATTGTCGCTTCGAACAATATTTCACTTATATCATAAAATATAAAACCTCGAATAAATGCAATTTTGAGTCAGTTACCACTTTGATGAGATCCGCGAGCACAGGTATGGTGCTGACAAACCTAGAAGGAATAAGTATGGGTGTAGGCCGCATTTAGCAATATCCCAGCAATTTCCCAGCAATATCTAAACACTATCCCAGCACTTTCCCAACACTATCCCAGCAATATCCCAGCAATATCACAGCAATATCACAGCAATATCCCAGCATTATCACAGCAATATCACAGCAATATTCAAGCAATATCCCAGCAAAATATTCCAACAATATCCCAGCAATATTCCAATAATATCCCGGCAATATCCCAGCTATATTCCAACAATATTCCAACAATATCCAAGCAATATCCCAACAACATCCTAGCAGTTTCCAAGCAATATTCTAACAATATCCCATCAATATCCCAACAATATCCCAACAATATCCCAGCAGTATCCCAGCAATATTCTAACAATATCCAAGCAATATACAAGCAATATCCAAGAAATATTCCAACAATATCCCAGAAATATTCCAACAATATTCCAGCAATATCTCAGCAATATTCTTCGCAATATCCTCGCAATATCCTCGCAATATCCCAACAATATCCCAAAAATATTCCAGCACTATCACAGCACTATCACAGCAGTATCCCAGCAATATTCCAGCAATGTGCCAGCAATATCCCAGCACCATCCCAGCACTATCCCAGCAATACCCCAGCACTATCCAAGCATTACCCAGAAATATCCCAACAATATTCCAGCAATATCACAGCAATAGTCCACGCAATATCCATGCATTATCCCAACAATATCCCAACACTATCCCAGCACTTTCCCAACACTATCACAGCAATATCACAGCAATATGCCAGCAATATTCCAGCACTATCACAGCAATATCTTAGCACTATCCCAGCAATATCCCAGCACTATTACAGCAATATCACAGCAACATCCCAGCACTATCCCAGCACTATTCCAGCACTATCCCAGCAATATCCCAGCACTACCCAGCAATATCCCAACAATATTCCCGCAATATCACAGCAATATTCCACGCAATATCCCAACCATACCTCAACACTATCCCAATACTATCCCAGCAATATCCCAACAATATTCCGGCAATATCACAGCAATATCACAGCAATATTCCAGCAATTTTACAGCAATATCACAGCAATATTTCAGCAATATCACAGCATTATCCCAACAATATTCAAACAATATCACAGCAATATCCATACAATATCCATTCAATATCACAGCAATATACCAACAATATTCAAGCAATATCCATACAATATCCCAGCAATATCCCAACAATATTCCAACGATATTCCAATAATATCCAAGCAATATCCAAGCAATATCCAAGCAATATCCAAGCAATATCCGAACAATATCCAAGCAATATTCCCACAATATTCGAACAATATCCCAGCAATATCCCAACAATATCCACGCAATATCCAAACAGTATTCCGGCAATATCACAGCAATATCACAGCAATATCACAGCAATATTCCAGCAATTTTACAGCAATATCACAGCACTATCCCAGCACTATCGCAGCAATATCCCAGCAATATTTCAGCAATGTGCCAGCAATATTCCAGCAATGTGCCAGCAATATCCCAGCACCATCCCAGCACTATCCCAGCAATATCCCAGCAATATCCCAGCACTAGCCAAGCATTACCCAGAAATATCCCAACAATATTCCAGCAATATCACAGTCATAGTCCATACAATATCCACGCAATATCAATGCATTATCCCAACAATATCCCAACACTATCCCAGCACTTTCCCAACACTATCCCAGCAATATCACAGCAAAATGCCAGCAATATACCAGTAATATCCAAGCAATATTTCAAGAACTTTCCAATAATATCCCAGCAATATCCAAGTTATATTCCATCAATATCCCATCAATATCCCATCGATATCCCAACAATATTCCAACAATATTCCAGCAATATTCCAGCAAAATCCCAGCAATATCACGGCGTGGGACACCAGAAATGGGCTTCACACGTTGTACCCATGTGGGGACAAACCTAGAAACGTAATCAGGGAGAATATGGGATTTGAACCCACGACCATATATTCCTAGCATGCCGAAAGGACGCAACTCACAACGAAATGCGACACTTGAGACCACGGGCCCACCGTGTAGAAAACGACGTATGATGTTGCCTGTTCATGCTCACGTAACATTTAGCAACATCAGTTAGCTCTGATAAATTTAGAATAAATATCAGTATATCATATCATTACGTTGTGTACAAAAGGCTCTCGAGAAAGAAAATCTTCACTAAATGACCCAAAGATGCGGATGGGTAAGCAAAACTGTATAAAATAAAATGCAGGCAGATAACATTGTACGATTCCTTGTTTGTGCGTTTTGAATGCCGTGATAAAGATTTCGTCCAGGCGCGCCAAGCATGTGGTATATGGTAATGTACAATAGTTACTACCGCAATGCCGATAAGCCGAAAGTGAAGAATAACTTCCGTACGTTTCTGATCTCTATCCTACAGTATATTAAGTGACAGTTTTCATGTGATCAATTAGGTATATGTGGTTTTTTCTTTGGGGAGCATTATGGAGTTGGAACAGTAAATATGTTTAAGATTTTAAGACAAGAAAACTATTTTAAAAGATTAAATTAAATGAGTAGAAGTGGTAGAGGGTTAGCTGTGGGCTGGGACATTTTCTTGTTTTAACCTGTAATTCCTAAACCTGAAAACGTGATGGTTTGTAGCAGATTCGAAACGGTCATTGAAGTGGATGGACGCCAGTTAATACAATGTCCGGGAACAAGATACAGTCGCGCCAACCATGAGTAGTCTGAAGGCGACCATGAAGGAACATTGTCGACTTCAGACCATCTGAAACGAAAGTTTATGGAGAAAATTCGGCTGAATAAGAAACCAGTAAAGTACAAAACATATGTGTTGGCGGCACAACACGGTCACGTTGTCTTACGTACGCCAGTCAGACATTGTGAGCTCAACCCTGTTAAGCATATCTTGGCTAATTGTACAGGGTTCGTGGCAAGACATTACACAACATTCAAACTCACACATGTCAAAGGGAGGATCAACGCAGTCTTTGCTAGCTATCAGCCTTGTTGAACCAGTTATCATACATTTGGGTGATAGTACAGAATCATACACGTCATCAGCGAAGATAGATGCTACCTCAAGATATCATATATAGAAAAACAATTACTTTTTGATTCCAAAACCGCAACATTCCAGTACACATCCAGTTTCATAGCTTTTAACTATTCCATCATTTATTTATCCAAGCAGATATAATCCAGTACATATCCTAAATTGCTACCCCATCAACGCACATGTCAATTAAGTTGGTTGGTTGGTTGGTTGTTTTACGCCGCAATCAGCAATATTCCAGCTATATGACTGTCAATTAAGTACAATAACAGCAATATTTTGAGACCACCCCCAACTCGGGTAACATTTGCACCTGGGAGAATGCACGGGCCGGTGTGAGGTCATCACCTCGGGACAGGTGTAAGGTAATTACCTCAGGTTATAGGCCGTTTCATACATTCATGACAACATACGAATATTTTCTAAGTTTATCATCATTTTACCTGTAAAAGTTCGTTTTAAGGGTATCACAGTGTCAGTTAGGATAGGCTAGATTAGGTCAATTTGCGTTACTTTGATATATGCTATTTTCATAGCCCTATATTTATTAAATGAAACCAGAAAAGCATTTGTCTAGCATTTCCGACAGTACTTTAGTGTTCTATTGAGTGTCAGCTGTTACAATTCATCCTGTGTCAGATATTCCTGTAAGAAAGGTGGAATAGTGTGTACAGCTACATGTATGTGTCACTATGATACCATAATCGGCAAATGGACAAAAGAAACACTGATGACAGTGAAGTTGAGGAGACGCGAAGCAGCGAACACTGAGCAGGCTAAGAATCAATTGACCATGCTGTGAAAGCACCTATTTTCACATTCCGTTTATTACCTAACACTTTTCAGTGGAACATTCCATTTTTAGACAGAGGAATCTCTGATGATTATTTTGAAGTATTTATCTTTTATTCACGAAAAAGTTGAAGCACTACAAAATTTTGGGTTCACTTAATGACTGTCGGCCAACATACTACCATGGCCGTGTGATCGATCAGATAGCCAGCGACACACGAATCATTTCCGGACGGAAATTGTCAGTGTTAAAACAAAATATTCGCGCTTTATATTCATGTGAAACCACCTACTGGAAAATGAAACGAGAAAGTTTGTAGCCAGTTGAGAATTAAATATAATATTTCAACGCCAGAGAACAATCAGCCGAAACGGATTTTTAGCTATGAACCTTGAAAGTAAGTTGTCCGTCAAAATTTCTTTTTCTTTTACCTTTCATCATCTTTTCACTGTTGCGTGATATTGATGAATAACTATTTATAATGAAAAGTAGAGAAAATTTCAAATGATAATGAAGAATTATAGAATAATACTGTATCTGTGTACACAATATGAGTGTACAGTTAGAAATATTCAAAAGATATAACGGGGACAACAAGAATGTTTTCATATATTGCACCTGTATTGTGCACCACATTGTGACGAATCCGGGTCTTTTTGCCTGAAAACCGAAACCTTCAACCCCCGGGTCATTTGGTTCATTGTGTGTCATCGTCAGTCACAGTTTTGTATATATCTACCAGTTCTATATTAGAGTATCATACAAATATTAGATATTCCGGTGCACAATAGATCCTCTAAATTTTAACTTATTTACATGTTTACGTGGCTTGTTTTTTTCAAATTTTCAAATATGTGAATGCATACTTTGGATGCCTTACATAATATTCACTATTGGACTATTCAGAATAAGGGATAGAAGTAGCCTGGTGGTTAAAGACACTCTATTTAGCACAGACAAATAACATGAAACTGACCCCTATATATATTGCTCACAGTGGACATTTTCAAAAGGTTTGCAGGATTTCTATTTCTTCCCCAAATAATAACAAACCCAACTTTAATTTCATCAGCAAAATGCTGCTAGTGTCAGGTTTCTTGGTTTGTTGGTTAACGCCACAAACAGCAATATTCCAGCTGTATTCCAGCTAAATGACGATGTCTGTCAAAAATCGAGTCTGAACCAGACAATCCTGTTATTGACATCGTGAGCATCGATCTATTCAATTGGGACATATTCGATTGCTAACTGAGCCTGACCACACGATCCCGTTGGTGAGTGAGTGAGTATGGTTCTACGCAGCTTTTAGCTTTATTCCAGCAATATCACGGCGCGGAACACCAGAGATGGGCTTAACACATTTTACCCATAAAGGGATTCGAACCCGGGTTCGACTGGCCAACGCTTTAACGACTAGGCTACCCCACCGCACCCGATCCCGTTTCTCGCATGATATATTTATGTAGTCCAGTATATTCAAATGCATGTTTAGCATTTTCAGACGAGGAATTTTTCATCCTGCTCATGGTGGCCCTTGCTTCAGCGGTAATCATGGGCCTAATATGTGCGTGCCTAGTCAGCATGAGGTAAGAGCAACTGCAATGCAAACGTAGAACACAGACTTAAGTTATATTGTAACATTTTGTGCATCAAAAACTCCATGTCTACAATTGCATGTATATCTAATCTATGTGCATCTCTTCTGGTTGTTATTTACCTATGGTCGTAAGTTCGAATCCAACATTCGCCTTGGTTATGTCTCAGGGTTTGTCAGCACCTGATCTGTGCTCGTGTGTTTAAAAAAAGTAAACTTTTAAGATCTGCATCGGTCTCTCCTTGCACATCAAACATATACTAGCATACAGTTATACACGTGAAATACTGATAAATACTGATTATAATCGACATTAAGGTCACTCAGTCGCTCACAGCTAGGATGAGTACTAGTATATTGTAGAAACAGCATAAAATAGTCATCAGTACATGGGGTAAATATACTAAAACATATGAATATTTCGACAAACCAGCCTTGTTCCCATTGAATACATATAATAAGGTATCATATTCATTTTTCACTGTCAGTAGTATACAAAATTATCGATCCGCGTTTCAGTGATTCGTCACATCAAATATAGATTTCTCTGGACAAAATCGTCAAAGTAAAAAGCATGGATCTGGAGATCTGACAATTAATATAATGTACACAAATAAACCCATTACAGATTGTGCCCCACTACAGAATCCAATGAACGGACGTCTACACAAGAAGAAAGAAGCGAAACTGAAGCGACTGCAGGACTGTTTGACAGGTCAGCCACAGAAACTGATGTAGCAGTCAACAACCAGTTCTTGACGGCTGTAGCGACCAGAACTGGGATACGACCAGAACTGGGATAAACAGTCCACAATTTCGCAAAACCCCATTTACTGCGGTAATGCTTTCGGTCAGCTCTAAAACACATGGCGATATATATCCGGAATATGATTTAGTTTATATTTTTGGGGGGGACCGTACTGAATATGATCTTTTGTATATTTCCATGTCCCATTCCAAATAAATAACGCACATTAAATTCTTCACTATAAATTGGAAACATCTTTAGTTATTATTATTATTTTGTTATTTTGTACTTGACAAATATTCACACGCCTTTCTGTGCGGCAATTCACATTTATGCACAAATTTCAGTGTCTGTGCGATATTTCTTTTAACAAATTATGTTATAATTAGATCAATAATTGAAATCAAGGATGTGTTTCTACATCACATTGTGGTCACAATAGTGTATATAATGTAATGGAATCGGCCATATTACAAAAGTAAAAGCGGTAACTCGAGGGGTTTCTGAAATATTTCGGATTGTGGCCGTTAAATAAAAGAGCCCCGACACATTATGCATTCCATTTAGATTTTGTTTTGTTTGTAACTGTAAACAATTTTCCGTATTCTGTTGTTTGTAACGTGCGGTCTCCTCCAATCCCACGATGTGAATAGAAATGCAAAACATGTATCCTCATTAATTTATTTAATGTAACTGTGCTGAAGGGAATCCTTGTAATTCACACATGAGTAGATGTGAGAAATCATATTTATATAATTTCAAAACAATTATTTCACTTGCCTCTGTATTTAGACAAGCCCTTTCCACTTCTTTTAATTAGTTCGATGGGTTAATTGTATATGGTTTGCCAGAAGATTGAGGCGAAAATTACACAAGATGAAAGTGTTTTATAATTCTTCTTTACAAAGTTACGGGGAAGTACACAGGTACATCGGACATAAAATATACATTACTCAGAATGAAACGCGGGGTGTTGTATATCAGACATCATTATAAATGAAAGACGCGGGGGAGTATGTATATCGGATATAAACTATACATCACTCAGAACGATAGATAACGATAGAGGGTTTGTATCGGATGTATTATATTATACATACTTCAGAATGCTGTAGATGCAGACCAATGTAAGCTTTGAAACATGCTAAGAAGTATCTAAGCTGGATATTGACGATTGTTTCAGAATGGCTTTCTACCCACATATACAAGTTAGTGGTAACCTCAAATACCTCCTTAACTTAACCCTATCACATATACATGATGCAGGTAATGCAAGCTCAGAAGTTTGGTGTGCAAATTTATAATAAATGTATAAATATAAATGTATAACTAACAGATATAAGCGGTAAGACGGATATGACTCCTCATGCATGCATGCATGCAGCGGTAAACCAGACCTAACAGAAAGGAGTATATAGTTACTCCATAGTGTTTTAGGAACCAGGCAGCTTCAATTTGAAATAAAGGAAAGATATATTGAAGCAAGTCGAAATAATATATTTATATATCTAGCCTAAAATCACGAGGATCCATGGGCAGTGCATTGTCTATGTCTATGTTGGGCATTGCTTAAAATATACCCACCGCTTCGCTTGTCACGTTAGGCGACAATCGATGGTTGGTTGGTTGGTTGTTTAACGCCGCACTGAGCAATATTCCAGCTATATGACGGCGGTCTGTAAATAATCGAGTCTGGACCAGACAACACGGACAATCCAGTGATAGACATCATGAGCATCGATCCATGCATTTGGGATACGATGACATGCATCAACCAAGTCAGTGAGCCAGACCACCCGATCCCGTTAGTTGCCTTTTACGAGAAGCATAGTCGCCTTTTAGGGCAAGCATGGATTGCTGAAAAGACCTATTCTACCCCGGGTCTTCACGGGCACCACAATCCATGGACCGGGTGGGCATGCTTGTATAGTGACTTCGTTAATTGTGTGTCATGTACCCCGATATAAATACATGTAGATAAACGATTGGTTTAAGTATGAACAACGTCCCACGCCGACATGTACGATGTCTGGCAATCAACCAAATAACGAACCTGACTACCCGAGGCTCGTTAGTCGCCTCTCATTTTACGATTCTAAGCCGGACTCCCCATCCGATCATGGGAATATTACCTGCATGGTCAGCTTTGCTGTTACTGGTTCTTGCAGTAAAATGTTGGTCCACATGGGCAGAGAGCAAAATAGTGATGGATATTATAAGCAAACATCCAGCACGTCGGAGGACTTTGATCCTCCGATCCATGAAGTCACCTAGTAAGACAATTAAAATTAAGCACGTGTTGCTGGGGACCCCTTCTACACGAAATCAACTGCCTGAGTGGTCTAGTGGATAGACGTCTGCAGAAGGAGTGAGTAAGTGGGTGAATATGTATTTACACTGCTTTTAGCAGCATTCCTGGAGTATCATGGCACGGACACCAGAAATAGGGTTTACTCATTGAACACATGATGGGAATCGAACCCGGGCCTTCGACGTGACGAGCGAACGCTTTGACCAATAGGCTAACCAATTGCACCCCTGACAGCGGAAGGTAAAATACACGGAATAAGATAGTACCCGTGCTTGGCGATTGGCATTACATGGATAAACGTGGATAAACACAGTACATATTCTGTTTTACAAAACTCATGTAAGAATCCATGTATTACCTTCACCCTCACTCGGTAAATACAAGAATTTCTGAATTCTGACACTCCTTGTGTAACACACTTACTGGTATATTATTCCCTATAAAAGTACCAATCATGACCTCCCTCAATATTTGCTAAGTTTGTGGTCCTAATCACTTTCAAAAGCTAAAATTAATTATAAATATTCAACAGTTAATAAATTTTAAAGGTGTTATGCCGCTTCTGCACGGCTTAATTACAGTAATACAAGGGTAAATATCTAATCGATAATTAATAAAAATCAGCTACAAGTATTCCATTATTTGTACATGTGAAAGGGCTATCCCATTTCTGGTCAAGGTGATATGAGTCATGATATAGTAAAAAATCCCTTAAAATTAGAAATACTGACCCATTACATAAAGATTCTGCTCACAAGTGTGAAATGTTATTTACTATCATCAACCGAGAAGAAATCTTAAGATTCCATTAATTGTAGATTTTAAAGGCATTATCCCACTTCTGGTCAAGGTGATATGAGTCATAAAATAGTCAAAAATCTCTTAAAGTTAGAAATATTGGCCTATTACATTAAGATTCTGTCCACAAGTGTGAAATATTATTTACTATCATCAACCGAGAAGAAATCTTTAGATTCCATTAATTGTAGATTTTAAAGGCATTATCCCACTTCTGGTCAAGGTGATATGAGTCATGATATAGTAAAAAATCTCTTAAAATTAGAAATACTGACCCATTACATTTAAACCTTTGTTCATAGGTTTTAAATGTTGTTTACTATCATCAACCGAGAAGAAATCTTAAGATTCCATTAATTGTAGATTTTAAAGGCATTATCCCACTTCTGGTCAAGGTGATATGAGTCATAAAATAGTCAAAAATCTCTTAAAATTAGAAATATTGACCCATTACATTTAGACCTTTGTTCATAGGTTTTAAATGTTGTTTACTATCATCAACCGAGAAGAAATCTTAAGATTCCATTAATTGTAGATTTTAAAGGCATTATCCCACTTCTGGTCAAGGTGATATGAGTCATAAAATAGTCAAAAATCTCTTAAAATTAGAAATATTGACCCATTACATTTAGACCTTTGTTCATAGGTTTTAAATGTTATTTACTATCATCAACCGACAAGAAATCTTAAGATTCCATTAATTGTAGATTTTAAAGGCATTATCCCACTTCTGGTCAAGGTGATATGAGTCATAAAATAGTCAAAAATCTCTTAAAATTAGAAATATTGACCCATTACATTTAGACCCTTGTTAATAGGTTTTAAATGTTGTTTACTATAATCAACCGAGAAGAAATCTTAAGATTCCATTAATTGTAGATTTTAAAGGCATTATCCCACTTCTGGTCAAGGTGATATGAGTCATAAAAAAGTCAAAAATCTCTTAAAATTAGAAATACTGACCCATTGTAATTACATTTAGACCTTTGTTCATAGGTTTTAAATGTTGTTTACTATAATCAAACGAGAAGAAATCTTAAGATTCCATTAATTGTAGATTTTAAAGGCATTATCCCATTTCTGGTCAAGGTGATATGAGTCATAATATAGTCAAAAATCTCTTAAAATTAGAAATACTGACCCATTACATTTAGACCTTTGTTCATAGGTTTTAAATGTTGTTTACTATAATCAACCGAGAAGAAATCTTAAGATTCCATTAATTGTAGATTTTAAAGGCATTATCCCACTTCTGGTCAAGGTGATACGAGTCATAATATAGTCAAAAATCTCTTAAAATTAGAAATACTGACCCATTACATTTAGACCTTTGTTCATAGGTTTTAAATATTATTTACTATCATCAACCGACAAGAAATCTTAAGATTCCATTAATTGTAGATTTTAAAGGCATTATCCCACTTCTGGTCAAGGGGATATGAGTCATGATATAGTAAAAAATCTCTTAAAATTAGAAATACTGACCCATTACATAAAGATTCTGCTCACAAGTGTGAAATGTTATTTACTATCATCAACCGAGAAGAAATCTTAAGATTCCATTAATTTTAGATTTTAAAGGCATTATCCCACTTTTGTCAAGGTGATACAAGTCATAATATAGTCAAAAATCTCTTAAAATTAGAAATACTGACCCATTACATTTAGACCTTTGTTCATAGGTTTGAAATGTTATTTACTATCATCAACCGAGAAGAAATCTTAAGAAGATTCCATTAATTGTAGATTTTAAAGGCATTGTCCCATTTCTGGTCAAGGTGATACGAGTCATAATATAGTAAAAAATCTCCTAAAATTAGAAATATTGACCCATTGCATTCAGATTCTGCTCACAAGAATTTACTATCAGTAGTCGTGAAGAAATCTTCAGATTCCATTAATTGTAGATTTTAATGGCATTATTCCATTTATGGTCGAGGCAATATGAGTCTTATATAGTCAAAAATCTTGTAAAATTAACAGTATTAACCCATTGCATTCACATTCTACTCACAAGTGCGAAATGTTATTTATTATCATCAGCCGAGAACAAATCTTAAGATTCCATTAACTGTAGATTTTAAAGGTGTTATTCCATTTATGGTTGAGCGAGTAAGTGACTATGGTTTTATGCTGCTTTTAGCAATATTCCAGCAATATCACTGGGGGACACCAGAAATGGGCTTCACTCATTGTACCCATATTGGGAATCAACCCAGGTCTTCGGCGTCACGAGCCAATGTTTTAACCACTAGGCTACCCGACCGCCCCCACTTATGGTTGAGGTGTTATGAGTGATAAATAGAGGTTATCACGCGAGTGTGTTTTGGGATGGTAAATATCCTGTATTAGAAATAAACATTGTATTTAGTGAGCCTTGGCTTGTTAAATACATAGTAATTGATATTTCTCCAGATTCCCGATCGTTAATTCTGACTTGATCCCCGAATGACAAGGACGATGCCATGTTTGTTTATAAACAGTAAAAGTAGTCCCAACTTGACCTTTGACAATTGCATCTCTATCCGCATATGACCCCAACGGATATCGTTTTTATCCATTGGCTTTATTCTGCTGAGAAACCTACCCATTATATGATAATACAGTATAAAATCTCATAAAATTAGAAATATTGACCCATTACATTCAGATTCTGTCCACAAGTTTGAAATGTTTTTTACTATCATCAGCTGAAAGAAAATCTTAAGATTCCATTATCTGTAGATTTTACAGGTGTTCTCCCTTTTTCTGGTCAAGGCCATATAAGTAATAATATATACTGAACAACAAAAGTTCCTGTGACATTAAATAAGATTTAATGCAAAGTTGTTTTTTACCAAATCTGAAACAATTTCTGTTTGCAACAGATAAAAGACTCCTGTAAATGTTCAAATGGTTTAATTTGTCATACTAAATGTTTCTGAATCAGCTCCAAGTCATATGGTCTATGGCGAGTGTGGTAGATACCCGTTATATATTTGTTCATATTTACGTTTACTCAGATACTGGCTCAAAATAACAGAGATGTCGCGGGAACGAATCCCAAGAAAATGCTACGAAATGATTGTCTATCGTGAAAGTGTTGGTTACGTAACCTGGGCATCAAACATTAAGCATTTACTCTTCTCTCACGGATTTGGATATGTTTGGCTAAATCAAAGCGTTGGAGACAAAATGTATTTTCTTAGCTCTTTTAAGCAGGTAGCAATTGATATGTTTACTCAAAACTGGAGGTCGTCACTAGATAACAGTACACGCTACGACGTCTATAAAACCTTTAAATATTGTCTAACACCAGAGGTTTACCTGCATACTACATGTATAACAGAGATAAAAATTAGAGACACATTTATTAAACTCAGGCTAGGGTTAAATGATTTGATGTGCAACAGGGGTCGCTTCTCCTCTATTCCTAAGGATATGCGTTTTTGTCCATTCTGCGAAAACCATATTGAAAACGAATTACACTTTTTGTTTATATGTCCAATTTACGACAACCTAAGATTGAAATATATGCCTGATATCACTAAGAACCACTATTCCATGAACAAAACATTATCTTTTAATGGTATCCCTAGTAAAAAATTAACTAAGATATTACAATACATCTATCAAAGTCTACGAGTGCGTAGTAAATTACTTAGTAAATCCGATATGTCCAGAAATAAATAGTTGTTTTGAAACTTTCGCATCTAGATCAGGAGTATCTACATTTCATTTTTGTCTGTTTGTTTCTACTAGAAATGCATATACATTTAAATTGTCAAATTGTCATGACATGATGAGTATATTACTGATAGATCCTTTTGTATTGAACGTCGTGCTATGGCTGAAAGCCTTTGCGACGTAAAACTTCATATTTCCATTCCATTCCTTTTGTATTTTATACTACTACTGCTGCCACTGTGGTTATCACCACTGTTATTACAATACCTCTATTACATGTCAAGCATCATATTAGTTATCCAATAATTATATAATGTGCTGTACAGCTGTAAATGATATTGTTTATCTGTATGTGTATATGGGCCAATGGCCTTGCATACAATAAAGATTAATTGATTGACTTCAGAAAATGCGTGATTTCATAAAAAAAACATGAACATGCCAAAATGTCAATTTACAAATCAATAGTGTGTGTGTCCATCTCTGGCTGCAATGCAAGCAACACGTCTTTGTCTCATGGAATAGACCAGGCGTCGCACAAAGTCCTGTGGGATATCTGTCCATATCTGCTGGAGCATGTTTGAAGTTCCTGCTGTGTCTGTGGAACACGTGGTTGACGTCGAAGGCGCCGATCCATCTCATCCCATATGTGCTCGATTGGTGAGAGATCTGGGGAGTGAGCCGGCCAGGGGATGACAATAACGTTGGTTGGTTGAAGAGAATCCTGAACAAGTCGAACAATATGAGACCGGGCATTGTCATGTTGAAAGGTAATGCCTGGGCCATGATGACGACAAAACGGTAGAACAACAGGGCCAGTGATCTCGTCGCGGTAGCGCTGTCCATTGAGATTTCCCTCTACCACTATCAAACAGGTCCTCTGTCTTGCTGTAATCCCACCCCATACCATAATGCTGCCGCCCCCGAACCGATCTTCTTCCATAACACAACGATTGAAGTAACATTCACCTTGACATAGGTACACACGAATCCGTCCATCGCTTTCGCTGAGGTGAAAACGAGACTCGTCAGTGAATAGAACTTGTCCCCACTGCATGGCCGTCCAGCGTAGACGCTGTCTACACCAGTGTAGACATGCTTGACGGTGGTTTCATGTCAAAATGGGACGTCTGGCGGGTCTTCTGGCTTCACATCTGAGGTGGTGAGGTACGGTTTGTGAAGATATTCGTCAAAGGCCAGGGATGCTTCTTGCAGTCACTGTTGCTGGCTGGAATCGATTTCGTAGGTGTATTGTTCAAATAAAGTTGTCTTGTCGATTGATGGTTACGCATGGCCTGCCACTCTGAGGATTGTGTCTGACTGCATTCGTCTGTTGCCAATGTTGCCATAAACACCAAATTGCTCACAGGCGCTCATTTTCGGACAAGCGTGGCATTTCGTAATGTGGAATAATTGCGTAATTTTGTTGTTTTTCTGAGTAGTTGTTGTCAGCATGATGCTAAACAATGCACATGGAATCCAGTTAACGCACATGTTTTTATACCCATTCTTGGGTAGTGAAATGCATGGGGCTTGCATAAAAGTCAACTTTTGCATCGAATGCATGCTTTTCTGTAGCAGTTGCGTTTTTGTGACTAGATTCCATACATGTACTACAATATTGAAAACCAAACTTTACTTGTTTGAAAAATACACTAAAATATTGGTGTCACAGGAACTTTTGTTGTTGAGTATAGTACCTGGCAAATGAAACGAGAACAAAGAAGTACTGCTTATTACCATAGTTAATGTAGAGATCTACTTGAATGTTGAGGTAAAATGTACATATTGATAATCTATGTCAGGCAGAATAGTTTCTTTTTGTCTTTGCTTCAGGAGTTCAGACATGGTGTACAAAGTATTAGTAAGAATTAGTCTTCAGGCTAATCATATGTCCTGTGATGAAAATATGAGGGCTATATTGAATTTTCCTTATCGTGTACATGACGACACTTACAAAGACATGTTAGGAGGGCTTACTTTGATCAGAAACATTATTCTTCAAGGTCAAATTGTTGGTTCTCAAACTCGCTCCAAGAGAGCATTGCTACCTTTTATTGGTGAATTCTCACACAATTTATTTGGTGCCGCCCTGACAGCGACGTGAACATAATACGACAACATATCATTATCTTATCAAACAGAATGAGAGCTGAAGAAGCAGCTTTTAATGTGTCACAGGATTACATGGGTTCGTACATATCTAAGGCTAATGACAGAATGGATGGTTTGAAGCAAGGTATAATTCAAATAATTCCAGTAAAGTAAAATTATTTTTTTCTGCTACAACATTAACAATATGAGCTTATGACCTTGCTTAAATTTACACTGAGGTTCTCACACCCTTCATAGAGATAGTTCCTCCTTGGAATTCAAGTATCAACAATCTCCTGAGCAGTAAGAGATCTGAACAGACAACTAGTCAGTAGTAATTAGGGAATCATCTTGTGACATGTTTATGGCTAGTGTGTCAGGTCAGTGCTAGCAGTAGCTTGCCTGTATTCAGTTGTTTGAGCCCTCAACAGACCAATGAACCCTTCAGTATAAACTATCAATTTCCACTTTCCCCAGTTTGGCTTTAGCAAGTCTAGAAATAGACAAATACACATATCCAGGGAAGGTGGTAATACATCAATCTATACAGATGTTCACAGGTAATAATCAACCTATGACATTTTATACACAATATCATCATACAATCTACACTTAATGGAATGTTAAGATTTCTTCTTGGCTGATGATAGTAAATCACATTTCAAACTTGTGAGCAGAACCTGAGTGTTATGGGTCAATATTTCTAATTTTAAGAGATTTTTTGCTATTTTATTACTCATATCCCCTCGACCAGAAATGGGATAACACCTATAAAATCTACAGTTAACGGAATCTGAAGATTTTCTTTTGGCTGCTGATAGTAAATCACATTTCTAGCTTGTGAGCAGATTCTGAATGCTATGGGTTAATATTTCTAAGTTTAAGAGATTTTTTACAATATCATTACTCATCTCCCCTCAGCCAGAAATGGGATAAAGTATATAAACTCGACAATTAATGGAATCTTAGGATTTCTTCTTGGCTGATGATAGTAAATAACATTTCTAGCCCGTGAGCAAAGCCTGAATACTTTGAGTCAAGATTTCTAATTTCTTGTCGGTTGATGATAGTAAATAACATTTAAAACCTATGAACAAAGGTCTAAATGTAATGGGTCAGTATTTCTAATTTTAAGAGATTTTTGACTATATTATGACTCATATCACCTTGACCAGAAGTGGGATAATGCCTTTAAAATCTACAATTAATGGAATCTAAAGATTTCTTCTCGGTTGATGATAGTAAATAATATTTCACACTTGTGGACTGAATCTTAATGTAATAGGACAATATTTCTAATTTTAAGAGATTTTTGACTATATTAATACTCATATCACCTTGACCAGAAATGGGATAACACCTTTAAAATCTACAATTAATGGAATCTTAAGATTTCTTCTTGGCTGATGATAGTAAATCACATTTCAAACCTGTGAGCAAAGCCTGAAGGCTATGAGTCAAGATTTATAATTTTAAGAGATTATTTTACTAAAATTTATATTATCATTCATATAACCTTGACCGGAAATGGGATAAAACCTACAAACTCGACAAATAATAGAATCTTAAGATTTTCTTTTGGCTGATGATAGTAAATCATATTTCAAACTTGTGAGCAGAATTTGAGTGCTTTGGGTCAATATTTCTAATTTTAAGAGATTTTTGACTATATCCTTACTTATCTTGCCTTGTCCAGAAATGGGATAACACCTTTAAACTCTACAATTAAGGTAATCTTAAGATTTTCTTTTGGCTACTGATGGTAATTAAAATCACATTTCTAACTTGTGAGCAGAATCTGAATGCTATTGACGAATATTTTTAATTTTTTACAGATTTTTTGCTATTTTATTACTCATATCACCTAGACCAGAAATGAGATAACACCTATAAAATCTTCAGTTAACGGAATCTGAAGATTTCTTCATGACAACTGATAGTAAATAACATTTGAAACTTGTGAGCAGAATCTGAATGCAATGGGTCAATATTTCTAATTCTAAGAGATTTTCTACCATATTATTACTCATATAACCTTGACCAGAAATGGGATAACACCTTTAAAATCTACAATTAATGGAACATTAAGATTTCTTCTTGGCTGATGACAGTAAATAACATTTCAAACCTGTGAGCAAAGCCTGAACACTTTAAGTCAAGATTTCTAATTTTAAGAGATTTTTTTACTATATTATTATTCATATAACCTTGACCAGAAATGGGATAACACCTTTAAAATCTACAGTTAACGGAATCTGAAGATTTCTTCAGGACTACTGATAGTAAATAACATTTGAAACTTGTGAGCAGAATCTGAATGCAATGGGTCAATATTTCTAATTCTAAGAGATTTTCTACCATATTATTATTCATATAACCTTGACCAGAAATGGGATAACGCCTTTAAAATCTACAATTAATGGAATCTTAAGATTTTCTCTTGGCTGCTGATAGCAAAGCACATTTCTAGTTTGTGAGCAGAATCTGAACGCAATGGGTCAATATTTCTAATTTTTAAGTGAGTTGGGTTTAACACCACTTTTAACATTATTCCAGTTATATCACTGTGTGTCAGCTTAATGTGGGAGGAAAGCCCGAAGTGATGGTGCTGACAAACCTAGAAGCATTATTGGGGTGAACCGGGATTCGAACCAACCATCATAGGTTGCTGGCGGATCCAAGGGACGCAACTCTGCACAGACACGGCCACCTGTGCCCCCTCTAATTTTAAGAGATTTTTAACTATATCATCACTCATCTGCCCTTGACCAGAAATGGGATAACACCTTTAAAATCTACAATTAATGAAATCTTAAGATTTCTTCTAGGCTGATGACAGTAAATAACATTTCAAACCTGTGAGCAAAGCCTCAATACTTTAAGTCAAGATTTCTAATTTTAAGAGATTTTTTTACTATATTATTATTCATATAACCTTGACCAGAAATGGGATAACACCTTTAAAATCTACAATTAATGGAATATTAAGATTTCTTCTTGGCTGATGATAGTAAATAACATTTCAAACCTGTGGGGAGAATCTGAATGCTATGGGTCAATATTGCTAATGTTAAGAGATTGTTGACTATATTATTACTCACATCCCCTCAACCAGAAGTGGCATAAATGTTATGCTTTCAAGAATGAAAGGAATCTTGAGAGTTTTGTTTTCTGAACATTGTCATTCACATTTACAACCTTTGAGAAACATGTACTTTGACAATAAGCTTTGAATATGAAACTACATAGTTTTAAAAAAAGCTTCGTCCCCTTCACAGCTGTAATAGGCTAACTGATCATCATGGAGGGACTGACTGCACAATGTATGACATTGTGCTAGGTCTGTACCTGCCTTGATAGAAACCACAGAAAAAAGGTAAAAAGTAAAGGTATAATGACTTACCTACACATTCTCGTCTTTCAAAGAAATATTATCTTAGAAACTTCAGCCACTTGGCCTTCAACAGCAAGGACCAGACGACCATTTTGATCAAGTTGTAAAGGGAGGATAACTCTTACTGTTGCTTTGTCTTGCAAATTTTAATGTCAATGATGACAGAGCATGAGATAACAAGTTCAGTTCTCTATTAGTAATGGGTTTATTAAAAATATGTTATCTGTCTTAAGTTGGTAATTTTGAAACCTTTCTAAATATTTCAATCATATTAAATAATATCATTTAGATTCCATATGGTCTCCCCAGAAATATGAGGACATTTTGCTGGCAAAACGGTTATGAAAGCTTCAACGTATTTATGTCAATAAGCTACCAAGAATGGTTCAATGAGTTTCCCAGTTGTTTTAATACTGACCAGGAAGGAAATTTTGTCATACCGGGTATTACATATGTATTTTTTCCTTTTAAACAATGAGAAAAAGAATAGGGTGGTGGGTGAATCAAAGGAACATTAAAGAAATCTTTTTTTAACAAGAGAAATCTTTTTCAACAATTTCTACTCTAATATTTCTATATGTAATTAGTTTCTTTTATTTTTTAAGTTAGACTTCTAAGATGAAGCACAAACTTTCTCACATCCTGCATCTGCTATGCCTGGAAGCAGTTACATGTACCTCCACCATTAATATAAGAAAATAGTTGCTTTTATCATCATGTACACAATAATCAAATGGAGTGATTTTGAATAATTGTTACCACTAAAATCTAACATGATAATGATAGTAATATTTACAAAAAATGACTTTGGGACTTGAGAATACAAACAAAAATACACACATCAGTTGCCAGAGGGCTGTGAGGTGATGGGGCTTAGAAATCCCTTGAACAGTACAAATTTAACTGTACCCCTTTCAACTCTGACATGTTGAGTATTCATTGTTTGATGTTAAAAGACACACTTAGTTATATTCAAAATAATTAATATTATTATATTGATGTACATACCCTCCCACATATATTTTGTGAACATCATGGCCTATTGTACAATGTCATGAGTATTTATTCCTAGACATTTACCTGCTGTTTTACTGTGTATGAGAAGAAATATGTCCAACTCTCATAACTCTTGCAAAATTGCATAACACAAACATCCTAGGAACTTGAATTATTACGCTTGTATCCCCACCAATGAGTGGCATAACAACTTTAAAATACATAAATTAGAGAATAATTTTATTTTCATTTGGCTTTTGCTATTTTGTAGGAAACACTGTGTTCAGAAGTGGCCAAGATAGCTATTTAACAGAAAATTTACTCTGTTATTAAACATGTCACCACCTCACAAAGGTTATGATATGATAGACAATTAAATAATACATTTGGGAGTGATATCGTGGTTAGAAATTAAACATGGCAATGGGCAGTAATTACAGATAATAAGCAACACGACCATATTTATAGGAATTGCATTTTGTCATGAGCGATATGCATAAAGAGGAGGAAATTGTATTCCGCTTTAGTTCTGTACAGACGGCTGTAGCGACCAGAACTGGGATACGACCATAACTGGGATAAACACCGTTCTTTTTCTCATTGTTTTAAAGGAAAAAATACATATGTAATACCCGGTATGACAAAATCTCCTTCCTGGTCAGTATTAAAATAACTGGGAAACTCATTGAACCATTCCCGGTAGCTTATTGACATAAAAACGTTGAAGCTTTCATAACCGTTTTGCCAGCAAAATGTCCTCATATTTCTGGGGAGACCATATGGAATCTAAATGATATTATTTAATATGATTGAAATATTTAGAAAGGTTTCAAAATTACCAACTTAAGACAGATAACATATATTTAATAAACCCATTACTAATAGAGAACTGAACTTGTTATCTCATGCTCTGTCATCATTGACATTAAAATTTGCAAGACAAAGCAACAGTAAGAGTTATCCTCCCTTTACAACTTGATCAAAATGGTCGTCTGGTCCTTGCTGTTGAAGGCCAAGTGGCTGAAGTTTCTAAGATAATATTTCTTTGAAAGACGAGAATGTGTAGGTAAGTCATTATACCTTTACTTTTTACCTTTTTTCTGTGGTTTCTATCAAGGCAGGTACAGACCTAGCACAATGTCATACATTGTGCAGTCAGTCCCTCCATGATGATCAGTTAGCCTATTACAGCTGTGAAGGGGACGAAGCTTTTTTTAAAACTATGTAGTTTCATATTCAAAGCTTATTGTCCCACTTCTTGTCAAGGTGATATGAGTCATTATATAGTCAAAAATCTTTTTAAATTAGAAATCTTGACTCAAAGTGTTCAGGCTTTGCTCACAGGTTTGAAATGTTATTTACTGTCATCAGCCAAGAAGAAATCTTAAGATTTCATTCATTGTAGATTTTAAAGGTGTTATCCCATTTCTGGTCAAGGTTATATGAATAATAATATAGTAAAAAAATCTCTTAAAATTAGAAATCTTGACTCAAAGTGTTCAGGCTTTGCTCACAGGTTTGAAATGTTATTTACTGTCATCAGCCAAGAAGAAATCTTAAGATTTCATTAATTGTAGATTTTAAAGGTGTTATCCCATTTCTGGTCAAAATTATATGAATAATAATATAGTAAGAAAATCTCTTAAAATTAGAAATCTTGACTCAAAGTGTTCAGGCTTTGCTCACAGGTTTGAAATGTTATTTACTATCATCAGCCAAGAAGAAATCTTAAGATTTCATTAATTGTAGATTTTAAAGGTGTTATCCCATTTCTGGTCGGGGTGATATGAATAATAATATAGTAAAAAAATCTTTTTAAGATTAGAAATCTTGACTCAAAGTGTTCAGGCTTTGCTCACAGGTTTGAAATGTTATTTACTGTCATCAGCCAAGAAGAAATCTTAAGATTTCATTAATTGTAGATTTTAAAGGTGTTATCCCATTTCTGGTCAAGGTTATATGAATAATAATAATATAGTAAAAAAATCTCTTAAAATTAGAAATCTTGACTCAAAGTGTTGAGGCTTTACTCACAGGTTTGAAATGTTATTTACTATCATCAGCCAAAAAGAAATCTTAAGATTTCATTGATTGTAGATTTTAAAGGTGTTATCCCATTTCTGGTCAAGGGCAGATGAGTGATGATATAGTAAAAAATCTCTTAAATTTAGAGGGGGCACAGGTGGCCGTGTCGTCTAAGGCGCCACGATTCACTGTGCAGAGTTGCGTCCCTTGGATCCGCCAGCAACCTATGATGGTTGGTTCAAATCCCGGTTCACCCCAATAATGCTTCTAGGTTTGTCAGCACCATCACTTCGGGCTTTCCTCCCACATTAAGCTGACACACAGTGATATAACTGGAATAATGTTAAAAGCGGTGTTAAACCAAACTCACTTAAAAATTAGAAATATTGACCCATTGCATTCAGATTCTGCTCACAAGCTAGAAATGTGCTTTGCTATCAGCAGCCAAGAGAAAATCTTAAGATTCCATTAATTGTAGATTTTAAAGGCGTTATCCCATTTCTGGTCAAGGTTATATGAATAATAATATGGTAGAAAATCTCTTAGAATTAGAAATATTGACCCATTGCATTCAGATTCTGCTCACAAGTTTCAAATGTTCTTTACTATCAGTAGTCCTGAAGAAATCTTCAGATTCTGTTAACTGAAGCTTTTATAGGTGTTATCTCATTTCTGGTCTAGGGGATATGAGTAATAAAATAGCAAAAATCTTTTAAAATTAAAAATATTGGTCAATAGCATTCAGATTCTGCTCACAAGTTAGAAATGTGATTTACCATCAGTAGTCAAAAGAAAATCTTAAGATTACCTTAATTGTAGAGTTTAAAGGTGTTATCCCATTTCTGGTCAAGGCAAGATAAGTAAGGATATAGTCAAAAATCTCTTAAAATTAGAAATATTGACCCAACGCACTCAAATTCTGCTCACAAGTTTGAAATATGATTTACTATCATCAGCCAAAATAGATCTTAAGATTCTATTATTTGTCGAGTTTGTAGGTTTTATCCCATTTCCGGTCAAGGTTATATGAATGATAATATAAATTTTAGTAAAAAAATCTCTTAAAATTAGAAATCTTGACTCAAAGCCTTCAGGCTTTGCTCACAGGTTTGAAATGTGATTTACTATCATCAGCCGAGAAGAAATCTTAAGATTCCATTAAGTGTAGATTTTAAAGGTGTTATCCCATTTCTGGTCAAGGTGATATGAGTATTAATATAGTAGAAAATCTCTTAAAATTAGAAATCTTGACTCAAAGCCTTCAGGCTTTGCTCACAGGTTTGAAATGTGATTTACTATCATCAGCCAAGAAGAAATCTTAAGATTCCATTAAGTGTAGATTTTATAGGTGTTATCCCATTTCTGGTCAAGGTGATATGAGTATTAATATAGTAGAAAATCTCTGAAAATTAGAAATATTGTCCTATTACATTAAGATTCAGTCCACAAGTGTGAAATATTATTTACTATCATCAACCGAGAAGAAATCTTTAGATTCCATTAATTGTAGATTTTAAAGGCATTATCCCACTTCTGGTCTAGGTGATATGAGTCATAATATAGTCAAAAATCTCTTAAAATTAGAAATACTGACCCATTACATTTAGACCTTTGTTCATAGGTTTGAAATGTTATTTACTATCATCAACCGACAAGAAATCTTAAGATTCCATTAATTGTAGATTTTAAAGGCATTATCCCACTTCTGGTCAAGGTGATATGAGTCATAAAATAGTCAAAAATCTCTTAAAATTAGAAACACTGACCCATTACATTAAGATTCTGTCCACAAGTGCGAAATATTATTTACTATCATCAACCGAGAAGAAATCTTAAGATTCCATTAATTGTAGATTTTAAAGGCATTATCCCACTTCTGGTCAAGGTGATATGAGTCATAATATAGTCAAAAATCTCTCAAAATTAGTATTATTGACCCATTACATTAAGATTCTGCTCACAAGTGTGAAATATTATTTACTATCATCAACCGAGAAGAAATCTTAAGATTCCATTAATTGTAGATTTTAAAGGCATTATCCCACTTCTTGTCAAGGTGATATGAGTCATTATATAGTCAAAAATCTTTTTAAATTAGAAATCTTGACTCAAAGTGTTGAGGCTTTGCTCACAGGTTTGAAATGTTATTTACTGTCATCAGCCAAGAAGAAATCTTAAGATTTCATTCATTGTAGATTTTAAAGGTGTTATCCCATTTCTGGTCAAGGTTATATGAATAATAATATAGTAAAAAAATCTCTTAGATTAGAAATCTTGACTCAAAGTGTTCAGGCTTTGCTCACAGGTTTGAAATATTATTTACTATCATCAACCGAGAAGAAATCTTAAGATTCCATTAATTGTAGATGTTAAAGGCATTATCCCACTTCTGGTCAAGGTGATATGAGTCATAATATAGTCAAAAATCTCTCAAAATTAGTATTATTGACCCATTACATTAAGATTCTGCTCACAAGTGTGAAATATAATTTACTATCATCAACGGACAAGAAATCTTAAGATTCCATTAATTGTAGATTTTAAAGGCATTATCCCACTTCTGGTCAAGGTGATATGAGTCATGATATGGTAAAAAATCTCTTTAAATAAGAAATACTGACCCATTACATAAAGATTCTGCTCACAAGTGTGAAATGTTATTTACTATCATCAACCGACAAGAAATCTTAAGATTCCATTAATTGTAGATTTTACAGGCATTATCCCACTTCTGGTCAAGGTGATATGAGTCATAATATAGTCAAAAATCTCTCAAAATTAGTATTATTGACCCATTACATTAAGATTCTGCTCACAAGTGTGAAATATTATTTACTATCATCAACCGACAAGAAATCTTAAGATTCCATTAATTGTAGATTTTACAGGCATTATCCCACTTCTTGTCAAGGTGATATGAGTCATTATATAGTCAAAAATCTTTTTAAATTAGAAATCTTGACTCAAAGTGTTCAGGCTTTGCTCACAGGTTTGAAATGTTATTTACTGTCATCAGCCAAGAAGAAATCTTAAGATTTCATTCATTGTAGATTTTAAAGGTGTTATCCCATTTCTGGTCAAGGTTATATGAATAATAATATAGTAAAAAAATCTCTTAGATTAGAAATCTTGACTCAAAGTGTTCAGGCTTTGCTCACAGGTTTGAAATATTATTTACTATCATCAACCGAGAAGAAATCTTAAGATTCCATTAATTGTAGATTTTAAAGGCATTATCCCACTTCTGGTCAAGGTGATATGAGTCATAAAATAGTCAAAAATCTCTTAAAATTAGAAACACTGACCCATTACATTAAGATTCTGTCCACAAGTGCGAAATATTATTTACTATCATCAACCGACAAAAAATCTTAAGATTCCATTAATTGTAGATTTTAAAGGCATTATCCCACTTCTGGTCAAGGTGATATGAGTCATAATATAGTCAAAAATCTCTCAAAATTAGTATTATTGACCCATTACATTAAGATTCTGCTCACAAGTGTGAAATATTATTTACTATCATCAACCGACAAGAAATCTTAAGATTCCATTAATTGTAGATTTTAAAGGCATTATCCCACTTCTGGTCAAGGTGATATGAGTCATAAAATAGTCAAAAATCTCTTAAAATTAGAAACACTGACCCATTTCATTTAGATTCTGTCCACAAGTGCGAAATATTATTTACTATCATCAACCGACAAGAAATCTTAAGATTCCATTAATTGTAGATTTTAAAGGCATTATCCCACTTCTGGTCAAGGTGATATGAGTCATAATATAGTCAAAAATCTCTCAAAATTAGTATTATTGACCCATTACATTAAGATTCTGCTCACAAGTGTGAAATATTATTTACTATCATCAACCGAGAAGAAATCTTAAGATTCCATTAATTGTAGATTTTAAAGGCATTATCCCACTTCTTGTCAAGGTGATATGAGTCATTATATAGTCAAAAATCTTTTTAAATTAGAAATCTTGACTCAAAGTGTTGAGGCTTTGCTCACAGGTTTGAAATGTTATTTACTGTCATCAGCCAAGAAGAAATCTTAAGATTTCATTCATTGTAGATTTTAAAGGTGTTATCCCATTTCTGGTCAAGGTTATATGAATAATAATATAGTAAAAAAATCTCTTAGATTAGAAATCTTGACTCAAAGTGTTGAGGCTTTGCTCACAGGTTTGAAATATTATTTACTATCATCAACCGAGAAGAAATCTTAAGATTCCATTAATTGTAGATGTTAAAGGCATTATCCCACTTCTGGTCAAGGTGATATGAGTCATAATATAGTCAAAAATCTCTTAAAATTAGTATTATTGACCCATTACATTAAGATTCTGCTCACAAGTGTGAAATATAATTTACTATCATCAACGGACAAGAAATCTTAAGATTCCATTAATTGTAGATTTTAAAGGCATTATCCCACTTCTGGTCAAGGTGATATGAGTCATGATATGGTAAAAAATCTCTTAAAATAAGAAATACTGACCCATTACATAAAGATTCTGCTCACAAGTGTGAAATGTTATTTACTATCATCAACCGACAAGAAATCTTAAGATTCCATTAATTGTAGATTTTAAAGGCATTATCCCACTTCTGGTCAAGGTGATATGAGTCATAATATAGTCAAAAATCTCTCAAAATTAGTATTATTGACCCATTACATTAAGATTCTGCTCACAAGTGTGAAATATTATTTACTATCATCAACCGAGAAGAAATCTTAAGATTCCATTAATTGTAGATGTTAAAGGCATTATCCCACTTCTGGTCAAGGTGATATGAGTCATAATATAGTCAAAAATCTCTTAAAATTAGTATTATTGACCCATTACATTAAGATTCTGCTCACAAGTGTGAAATATAATTTACTATCATCAACGGACAAGAAATCTTAAGATTCCATTAATTGTAGATTTTACAGGCATTATCCCACTTCTGGTCAAGGTGATATGAGTCATGATATGGTAAAAAATCTCTTAAAATAAGAAATACTGACCCATTACATAAAGATTCTGCTCACAAGTGTGAAATGTTATTTACTATCATCAACCGAGAAGAAATCTTAAGATTCCATTAATTGTAGATTTTACAGGCATTATCCCACTTCTTGTCAAGGTGATATGAGTCATTATATAGTCAAAAATCTTTTTAAATTAGAAATCTTGACTCAAAGTGTTGAGGCTTTGCTCACAGGTTTGAAATGTTATTTACTGTCATCAGCCAAGAAGAAATCTTAAGATTTCATTCATTGTAGATTTTAAAGGTGTTATCCCATTTCTGGTCAAGGTTATATGAATAATAATATAGTAAAAAAATCTCTTAGATTAGAAATCTTGACTCAAAGTGTTGAGGCTTTGCTCACAGGTTTGAAATATTATTTACTATCATCAACCGAGAAGAAATCTTAAGATTCCATTAATTGTAGATTTTAAAGGCATTATCCCACTTCTGGTCAAGGGGATATGAGTCATGATATGGTAAAAAATCTCTTAAAATAAGAAATACTGACCCATTACATAAAGATTCTGCTCACAAGTGTGAAATGTTATTTACTATCATCAACCGACAAGAAATCTTAAGATTCCATTAATTGTAGATTTTAAAGGCATTATCCCACTTCTGGTCAAGGTGATATGAGTCATAATATAGTCAAAAATCTCTCAAAATTAGTATTATTGACCCATTACATTAAGATTCTGCTCACAAGTGTGAAATATTATTTACTATCATCAACCGAGAAGAAATCTTAAGATTCCATTAATTGTAGATTTTACAGGCATTATCCCACTTCTTGTCAAGGTGATATGAGTCATTATATAGTCAAAAATCTTTTTAAATTAGAAATCTTGACTCAAAGTGTTGAGGCTTTGCTCACAGGTTTGAAATGTTATTTACTGTCATCAGCCAAGAAGAAATCTTAAGATTTCATTCATTGTAGATTTTAAAGGTGTTATCCCATTTCTGGTCAAGGTTATATGAATAATAATATAGTAAAAAAATCTCTTAGATTAGAAATCTTGACTCAAAGTGTTCAGGCTTTGCTCACAGGTTTGAAATATTATTTACTATCATCAACCGAGAAGAAATCTTAAGATTCCATTAATTGTAGATTTTAAAGGCATTATCCCACTTCTGGTCAAGGTGATATGAGTCATAAAATAGTCAAAAATCTCTTAAAATTAGAAACACTGACCCATTACATTAAGATTCTGTCCACAAGTGCGAAATATTATTTACTATCATCAACCGACAAAAAATCTTAAGATTCCATTAATTGTAGATTTTAAAGGCATTATCCCACTTCTGGTCAAGGTGATATGAGTCATAATATAGTCAAAAATCTCTCAAAATTAGTATTATTGACCCATTACATTAAGATTCTGCTCACAAGTGTGAAATATTATTTACTATCATCAACCGACAAGAAATCTTAAGATTCCATTAATTGTAGATTTTAAAGGCATTATCCCACTTCTGGTCAAGGTGATATGAGTCATAAAATAGTCAAAAATCTCTTAAAATTAGAAACACTGACCCATTTCATTTAGATTCTGTCCACAAGTGCGAAATATTATTTACTATCATCAACCGACAAGAAATCTTAAGATTCCATTAATTGTAGATTTTAAAGGCATTATCCCACTTCTGGTCAAGGTGATATGAGTCATAATATAGTCAAAAATCTCTCAAAATTAGTATTATTGACCCATTACATTAAGATTCTGCTCACAAGTGTGAAATATTATTTACTATCATCAACCGAGAAGAAATCTTAAGATTCCATTAATTGTAGATTTTAAAGGCATTATCCCACTTCTTGTCAAGGTGATATGAGTCATTATATAGTCAAAAATCTTTTTAAATTAGAAATCTTGACTCAAAGTGTTGAGGCTTTGCTCACAGGTTTGAAATGTTATTTACTGTCATCAGCCAAGAAGAAATCTTAAGATTTCATTCATTGTAGATTTTAAAGGTGTTATCCCATTTCTGGTCAAGGTTATATGAATAATAATATAGTAAAAAAATCTCTTAGATTAGAAATCTTGACTCAAAGTGTTGAGGCTTTGCTCACAGGTTTGAAATATTATTTACTATCATCAACCGAGAAGAAATCTTAAGATTCCATTAATTGTAGATGTTAAAGGCATTATCCCACTTCTGGTCAAGGTGATATGAGTCATAATATAGTCAAAAATCTCTTAAAATTAGTATTATTGACCCATTACATTAAGATTCTGCTCACAAGTGTGAAATATAATTTACTATCATCAACGGACAAGAAATCTTAAGATTCCATTAATTGTAGATTTTAAAGGCATTATCCCACTTCTGGTCAAGGTGATATGAGTCATGATATGGTAAAAAATCTCTTAAAATAAGAAATACTGACCCATTACATAAAGATTCTGCTCACAAGTGTGAAATGTTATTTACTATCATCAACCGACAAGAAATCTTAAGATTCCATTAATTGTAGATTTTAAAGGCATTATCCCACTTCTGGTCAAGGTGATATGAGTCATAATATAGTCAAAAATCTCTCAAAATTAGTATTATTGACCCATTACATTAAGATTCTGCTCACAAGTGTGAAATATTATTTACTATCATCAACCGAGAAGAAATCTTAAGATTCCATTAATTGTAGATGTTAAAGGCATTATCCCACTTCTGGTCAAGGTGATATGAGTCATAATATAGTCAAAAATCTCTTAAAATTAGTATTATTGACCCATTACATTAAGATTCTGCTCACAAGTGTGAAATATAATTTACTATCATCAACGGACAAGAAATCTTAAGATTCCATTAATTGTAGATTTTACAGGCATTATCCCACTTCTGGTCAAGGTGATATGAGTCATGATATGGTAAAAAATCTCTTAAAATAAGAAATACTGACCCATTACATAAAGATTCTGCTCACAAGTGTGAAATGTTATTTACTATCATCAACCGAGAAGAAATCTTAAGATTCCATTAATTGTAGATTTTACAGGCATTATCCCACTTCTTGTCAAGGTGATATGAGTCATTATATAGTCAAAAATCTTTTTAAATTAGAAATCTTGACTCAAAGTGTTGAGGCTTTGCTCACAGGTTTGAAATGTTATTTACTGTCATCAGCCAAGAAGAAATCTTAAGATTTCATTCATTGTAGATTTTAAAGGTGTTATCCCATTTCTGGTCAAGGTTATATGAATAATAATATAGTAAAAAAATCTCTTAGATTAGAAATCTTGACTCAAAGTGTTGAGGCTTTGCTCACAGGTTTGAAATATTATTTACTATCATCAACCGAGAAGAAATCTTAAGATTCCATTAATTGTAGATTTTAAAGGCATTATCCCACTTCTGGTCAAGGGGATATGAGTCATGATATGGTAAAAAATCTCTTAAAATAAGAAATACTGACCCATTACATAAAGATTCTGCTCACAAGTGTGAAATGTTATTTACTATCATCAACCGACAAGAAATCTTAAGATTCCATTAATTGTAGATTTTAAAGGCATTATCCCACTTCTGGTCAAGGTGATATGAGTCATAATATAGTCAAAAATCTCTCAAAATTAGTATTATTGACCCATTACATTAAGATTCTGCTCACAAGTGTGAAATATTATTTACTATCATCAACCGAGAAGAAATCTTAAGATTCCATTAATTGTAGATTTTAAAGGCATTATCCCACTTATTGTCAAGGTGATATGAGTCATTATATAGTCAAAAATCTTTTTAAATTAGAAATCTTGACTCAAAGTGTTGAGGCTTTGCTCACAGGTTTGAAATGTTATTTACTGTCATCAGCCAAGAAGAAATCTTAGGATTTCATTCATTGTAGATTTTAAAGGTGTTATCCCATTTCTGGTGAAGGTTATATGAATAATAATATAGTAAAAAAAATCTCTTAGATTAGAAATCTTGACTCAAAGTGTTGAGGCTTTGCTCACAGGTTTGAAATATTATTTACTATCATCAACCGAGAAGAAATCTTAAGATTCCATTAATTGTAGATTTTAAAGGCATTATCCCACTTCTGGTCAAGGTGATATGAGTCATAATATAGTCAAAAATCTCTTAAAATTAGTATTATTGACCCATTACATTAAGATTCTGCTCACAAGTGTGAAATATAATTTACTATCATCAACCGACAAGAAATCTTAAGATTCCATTAATTGTAGATTTTAAAGGCATTATCCCACTTCTTGTCAAGGTGATATGAGTCATTATATAGTCAAAAATCTTTTTAAATTAGAAATCTTGACTCAAAGTGTTGAGGCTTTGCTCACAGGTTTGAAATGTTATTTACTGTCATCAGCCAAGAAGAAATCTTAAGATTTCATTCATTGTAGATTTTAAAGGTGTTATCCCATTTCTGGTCAAGGTTATATGAATAATAATATAGTAAAAAAATCTCTTAGATTAGAAATCTTGACTCAAAGTGTTGAGGCTTTGCTCACAGGTTTGAAATATTATTTACTATCATCAACCGAGAAGAAATCTTAAGATTCCATTAATTGTAGATTTTAAAGGCATTATCCCACTTCTGGTCAAGGTGATATGAGTCATAATATAGTCAAAAATCTCTTAAAATTAGTATTATTGACCCATTACATTAAGATTCTGCTCACAAGTGTGAAATATAATTTACTATCATCAACCGACAAGAAATCTTAAGATTCCATTAATTGTAGATTTTAAAGGCATTATCCCACTTCTGGTCAAGGGGATATGAGTCATGATATGGTAAAAAATCTCTTAAAATAAGAAATACTGACCCATTACATAAAGATTCTGCTCACAAGTGTGAAATGTTATTTACTATCATCAACCGACAAGAAATCTTAAGATTCCATTAATTGTAGATTTTAAAGGCATTATCCCACTTCTGGTCAAGGTGATATGAGTCATAATATAGTCAAAAATCTCTCAAAATTAGTATTATTGACCCATTACATTAAGATTCTGCTCACAAGTGTGAAATATTATTTACTATCATCAACCGAGAAGAAATCTTAAGATTCCATTAATTGTAGATTTTAAAGGCATTATCCCACTTCTTGTCAAGGTGATATGAGTCATTATATAGTCAAAAATCTTTTTAAATTAGAAATCTTGACTCAAAGTGTTGAGGCTTTGCTCACAGGTTTGAAATGTTATTTACTGTCATCAGCCAAGAAGAAATCTTAAGATTTCATTCATTGTAGATTTTAAAGGTGTTATCCCATTTCTGGTCAAGGTTATATGAATAATAATATAGTAAAAAAATCTCTTAGATTAGAAATCTTGACTCAAAGTGTTGAGGCTTTGCTCACAAGTTTGAAATATTATTTACTATCATCAACCGAGAAGAAATCTTAAGATTCCATTAATTGTAGATTTTAAAGGCATTATCCCACTTCTGGTCAAGGTGATATGAGTCATAATATAGTCAAAAATCTCTTAAAATTAGAAATACTGACCCATTACATTTAGACCTTTGTTCATAGGTTTGAAATGTTATTCACTATCATCAACCGACAAGAAATTAGAAATCTTGACTCAAAGTATTCAGGCTTTGCTCACGGGCTAGAAATGTTACTTACTATCATCAGCCAAGAAGAAATCCTAAGATTCCATTATTTGTCGAGTTTATAGACTTTAACCCATTTCTGGCTGAGGGGAGATGAGTAATGATATTGTAAAAAATCTCTTAAACTTAGAAATATTAACCCATAGCATTCAGAATCTGCTCACAAGCTAGAAATGTGATTTACTATCCGCAGCCAAAAGAAAATCTCCAGATTCCGCAGGGACGACTGCAGTTGATAGGTCCATGTGACTATTAGATTATAATATCGAGACATCGTTTAGAGTATGACAATACATAGAAGACACATATCAATGTATGTAATAATTTGTAAAAAAATAAATGTTTCGATTATTGGATTGTCCTCTATATACGGAGGCGTGTGTAATATACACACGTATCTTAATATGATCTGATAATACATTAAGGTTATGCGTTGGTGTCCACACTAGGACAAATGTACATAACATAATGACGTCATATCGCCGTCAAATGAATATGACTTGAGTAAATATATACCCTAGCATGTGTATACGTATCATATGATACACAACTGCACAAGGAAAAATGAGTGTGCGTGCATATTGTCGCTTCGAACAATATTTCACTTATATCATAAAATATAAAACCTCGAATAAATGCAATTTTGAGTCAGTTACCACTTTGATGAGATCCGCGAGCACAGGTATGGTGCTGACAAACCTAGAAGGAATAAGCATGGGTGTAGGCCGCATTTAGCAATATCCCAGCAATTTCCCAGCATTATCTAAACACTATCCCAGCACTTTCCCAACACTATCCCAGCAATATCCCAGCAATATCACAGCAATATCCCAGCATTATCACAGCAATATTCAAGCAATATCCCAGCAAAATATTCCAACAATATCCCAGCAATATTCCAGCAATATTCCAGCAATATTCCAATAATATCCCGGCAATATCCAAGCAATATCCCAACAACATCCTAGCAGTTTCCAAGCAATATTCTAACAATATCCCATCAATATCCCAACAATATTACAACAACATTCAAACAATATCCCAGCAATATCCCAACAATATCCCAGCAGTATCCCAGCGATATTCTAACAATATCCAAGCAAAATACAAGCAATATCCAAGAAATATTCCAGCAATATCTCAGCAATATTCTTCGCAATATCCTCGCAATATCCCAACAATATCCCAAAAATATTCCAGCACTATCACAGCACTATCACAGCAGTATCCCAGCAATATTCCAGCAATGTGCCAGCAATATCCCAGCACCATCCCAGCACCATCCCAGCACTATCCCAGCAATATCCCAGCACTATCCAAGCATTACCCAGAAATATCCCAACAATACTCCAGCAATATCACAGCAATAGTCCACGCAATATCCATGCATTATCCCAACAATATCCCAACACTATCCCAGCACTTTCCCAACACTATCCCAGCAATATCACAGCAATATGCCAGCAATATACTAGCACTATCACAGCAATATCACAGCAATATCCTAGCACTATCACAGCAATATCACAGCACTATCACAGCAATATCACAGGAACATCCCAGCACTATCCCAGCACTATTTCAGCACTATCCCAGCAATATCCCAGCACTACCCAGCAATATCCCAACAATATTCCCGCAATATCACAGCAATATCCCAACCATACCTCAACACTATCCCAATACTATCCCAGCAATATCCCAACAATATTCCGGCAATATCACAGCAATATCACAGCAATATCACAGAAATATTCCAGCAATTTTACAGCAATATCACAGCAATATTTCAGCAATATCACAGCATTATCCCAACAATATTCAAGCAATATCACAGCAATATCCATACAATATCCAATCAATATCCCAGCAATATCCCAACAACATTCCAACAATATTTCAATAATATCCCAGCAATATCCCAGCGATATTCAAGCAATATCCAAGCAATATCCAAGCAATATCCGAACAATTTCCCAACAATATCCCAGCAATATATCAGCAATATCCCAACAATATCACAGCAATATCCAAACAGTATTCCGGCAATATCACAGCAATATCACAGCAATTTTCCAGCAATTTTACAGCAATATCACAGCACTATCCCAGCACTATCGCAGCAATATCCCAGCAATATTCCAGCAATGTGCCAGCAATATCCCAGCACCATCCCAGCACTATCCCAGCAATATTCCAGCACTAGCCAAGCATTACCAAGAAATATCCCAACAATATTCCAGCAATATCACAGTCATAGTCCATACAATATCCACGCAATATCAATGCATTATCCCAACAATATCCCAACACTATCCCAGCACTTTCCCAACACTATCCCAGCAATATCACAGCAAAATGCCAGCAATATACCAGCACTAACCCAGCAATATCCAAGCAATATTTCAAGAATTTTCCAATAATATCCCAGCAATATCCCAGTTATATTCCATCAATATCCCATCAATATCCCATCGATATCCCAACAATATTCCAACAATATTCCCGCAATATTCAAGCAATATCCCAGCAATATCACGGCGTGGAACACCAGAAATGGGCTTCACACATTGTACCCATGTGGGGACAAACCTAGAAACGTAATCAGGGAGAATATGGGATTTGAACCCACGACCATATATTCCTAGCATGCCGAAAGGACGCAACTCACAACGGAATGCGACACTTGAGACCACGGGCCCACCGTGTAGAAAACGACGTATGATATTGCCTGTTCATGCTCATAGTGTAGCTGAATAGTACCACTATCTGTCAGCCCCAGTCAGGTCATATTTCCGCAGTGTGTGACACCGGAGGTGATACCATCCTCGTATGGCTGGTTTGTTAATACCTTAAATGACATATTAAATGTACCTACTATAAAATTCCTTAGTTGTGGACAGAACGTAACATTTAGCAACATCAGTTAGCTCTGATAAATTTAGAATAAATATCAGTATATCATATCATTACGTTGTGTACAAAAGGCTCTCGAGAAAGAAAATCTTCACTAAATGACCCAAAGATGCGGACGGGTAAGGAAAATTGTATAAAATAAAATGCAGGCAGATAACATTGTACGATTCCTTGTTTGTGCGTTTTGAATGCCGTGATAAAGATTTCGTCCAGGCGCGCCAAGCATGTGGTATATGGTAATGTACAATAGTTACTACCGCAATGCCGATAAGCCGAATGTGAAGAATAACTTCCGTACGTTTCTGATCTCTATCCTACAGTATGTAGTTAAAGAGAACATATCAAGTAACAGTTTCATGTGATCAATTAGGTATATGTGTTTTTTCTTTGGGGAGCATTATGGAGTTGGAACAGTAAATCTGTTTCAGATTTTAAGACAAGAAAACTATTTTAAAAGATTAAATTAAATGAGTAGAAGTGGTAGAGGGTTAGCTGTGGGCTGGGACATTTTCTTGTTTTAACCTGTAATTGTGACAGACAGATAGTCTATTCAAGTCTAACATTAGGAACAGCTATATCATAAACAGGTAAAAACATATACACACGTACAGAGTCAGGGACTAGTGTATAAAGTATGAAACAATACCTTTCTTGCAATGAAAGTAAAAAATATTTGTTTTAAATATGCATATATTCACCAAATCTATCTGGCACTAGATATACATTACTATCAATAACACATTAATGCGCGACGGCGAGATATGAGAGAGGGTGTGGGCACTTGAAACACGTGTATTATTTGACATTAGGAAGCTGTATTTCTGTACATTAGTTAATAGACAGCATTTGTAAAACAAGATACATTTTCAAGATTAGACGATGACATGTAGAAAGTGCTTGAATGAACATCATTATATGTACGCTATTCAAACAGTGACAATAGGACTTTGTTATAAGCTACTAGATCGTGTATATGCCGGAAGTTATCATCTCTAATAATCTACCGCTTAGGTAATGAGATAAGGATGTTTCTGGTAGAGCCTATAAACTTGTGTTTCACAACGAGAGTGTGAACAAATCAGTGATCAGCAGTGCAGTGAGCATGACAGATTCCGATTGTGATGGGGGGGGGGGGGGGGGCGGGACCGGGAACAAGATACAGTCGCGCCAACCATGAGTAGTCTGAAGGCGACCATGAAGGAACATATGACATTGTCGACTTCAGACCATCTGAAACGAAAGTTTATGGAGAAAATTCGGCTGAATAAGAAACCAGTAAAGAACAAGACATATGTGTTGGCAGCACAACACGGTCACGTTGTCTTACGTACGCCAGTCAGACATTGTGAGCTCAACCCTGTTAAGCATATCTTGGCTAATTGTACAGGGTTCGTGGCAAGACATTACACAACATTCAAACTCACACATGTCAAAGGGAGGATCAACGCAGTCTTTGCTAGCTATCAGCCTTGTTGAACCAGTTATCATACATTTGGGTGATAGTACAGAATCATACACGTCATCAGCGAAGATAGATGCTACCTCAAGATATCATATATAGAAAAACAATTACTTTTTGATTCAAAAACCGCAACATTCCAGTACACATCCAGCTTCATAGCTTTTAACTATTCCATCATTTATTTATCCAAGCAGATATAATCCAGTACATATCCTAAATTGCTACCTCATCAACGCACATGTCAATTAAGTTGGTTGGTTGGTTTGTTGTTTTACGCCGCAATCAGCAATATTCCAGCTATATGACTGTCAATTAAGTACAATAACAGCAATATTTTGAGACCACCCCCAACTCGGGTAACATTTTCACCTGGGAGAATGCACGGGCCGGTGTGAGGTCATCACCTCGGGACAGGTGTAAGGTAATTACCTCAGGTTATAGGCCGTTTCATACATTCATGACAACATACGAATATTTTCTAAGTTTATCATCATTTTACCTGTAAAAGTTCGTTTTAAGGGTATCACAGTGTCAGTTAGGATAGGCTAGATTAGGTCAATTTGCGTTACTTTGATATATGCTATTTTCATAGCCCTATATTTATTAAATGAAACCAGAAAAGCATTTGTCTAGCATTTCCGACAGTACTTTAGTGTTCTATTGAGTGTCAGCTGTTACAATTCATCCTGTGTCAGATATTCCTGTAAGAAAGGTGGAATAGTGTGTACAGCTACATGTATGTGTCACTATGATACCATAATCGGCAAATGGACAAAAGAAACACTGATGACAGTGAAGTTGAGGAGACGCGAAGCAGCGAACACTGAGCAGGCTAAGAATCAATTGACCATGCTGTGAAAGCACCTATTTTCACATTCCGTTTATTACCTAACACTTTTCAGTGGAACATTCCATTTTTAGACAGAGGAATCTCTGATGATTATTTTGAAGTATTTATCTTTTATTCACGAAAAAGTTGAAGCACTACAAAATTTTGGGTTCACTTAATGACTGTCGGCCAACATACTACCATGGCCGTGTGATCGATCAGATAGCCAGCGACACATGAATCATTTCCGGACGGAAATTGTCAGTGTTAAAACAAAATATTCGCGCTTTATATTCATGTGAAACCACCTACTGGAAAATGAAACGAGAAAGTTTGTAGCCAGTTGAGAATTAAATATAATATTTCAACGCCAGAGAACAATCAGCCGAAACGGATTTTTAGCTATGAACCTTGAAAGTAAGTTGTCCGTCAAAACTTCTTTTTCTTTTACCTTTCATCATCTTTTCACTGTTGCGTGATATTGATGAATAACTATTTATAATGAAAAGTAGAAGAAATCTCAAATGATAATGAAGAATTATAGAATGATACTGTATCTGTGTACACAATATAAGTGTACAGTTAGAAATATTCAAAAGATATAACGGGGACAACAAGAATGTTTTCATATATTGCACCTGTATTGTGCACCACATTGTGACGAATCCGGGTCTTTGGCCTGAAAACCGAACCCTTCAACCCCCGGGTAACCCGCTGCTTCTTACAATGAAGATTATGCTTTAAGAATTGCTGGTCCTCGAGAACATCTGATACTGAAGACGTCATATTTACGGTCTCCAATGCCTAGAAACAAAAAATACTCAAAACAAGTTTTCATACGTGTGTACTTTTGTAACTCTGTCATTTGGTTCATTGTGTGTCATCGTCAGTCACAGTTTTGTATATATCTACCAGTTCTATATTAGAGTATCATAAAAATATTAGATATTCCGGTGCAAAATAGATCCTCTAAATTTTAACTTATTTACATATTTACGTGGCTTGGGTTTTTTCAAATTTTCAAATATGTGAATGCATATTTTGGATGCCTTACATAATATTTTAGGGATTGACTATTCAGAATAAGGGATAGAAGTAGCCTGGTGGTTAAAGACACTCTACAGTATTTAGCACAGACAAATAACATGAAACTGACCCCCTATATACATTATTCACAGTGGACATTATCTAAAAGGTTTGCAGGATTTCTATTTCTTCCCCAAAATAATGACAAACCCAACTTTAATTTCATCAGCAAAATGCTGCGAGTTTCAGGTTTCTTGTTTTGTTGGTTAACGGCACAAACAGCAATATTCCAGCTGCATCCCAGCTATATGACGATGTCAGTCAAAAATCGAGTCTGAACCAGACAATCCTGTTATTGACATCATGAGCATCGATCTATTCAATTGGGACATATTCGATTGCTAACTGAGCCTGACCACACGACCCCGTTGGTGAGTGAGTGAGTATGGTTCTACGCAGCTTTTAGCTTTATTCCAGCAATACCACGGCGCGGAACACCAGAGATGGGCTTAACACATTTTACCCATATAGGGATTCGAACCCGGGTTCGACTGGCCAACGCTTTAACGACTAGGCTACCCCACCGCACCCGATCCCGTTTCTCGCTTGATATATTTATGTAGTCCAGTATATTCAAATGCATGTTTAGCATTTTCAGACGAGGAACTTTTCTTCCTGCTCATGCTGGTCCTTTCAGCGGCAATCATGGTCCTAATATGTGCGTGCCTAGTCTGGATGAGGTAAGAGCAACTGCAATGCAAACGTAGAACACAGACTTAAGTTATATTGTAACATTCTGTGCATCAAAAACTCCATGTCTACAATTGCATGTATATCTAATCTATGTGCATCTCTTAGGGTTGTTATTTACCTATGGTCGTAAGTTCGAATCCAACATTCGCCTTGGTTATGTCTCAAGGTTTGTCAGCACCTGATCTGTGCTCGTGGGTTTAAAAAAAGTAAACTTTTAAGATCTGCATCGGTCTCTCCTTGCACATCAAACATATACTAGCATACAGTTAGTTATACACGTGAAATACTGATAAATACTGATTATAAGCGACATTAAGGTCACTCAGTCGCTCACATCTAGGATGAGTACTAGTATAATGTAGAAACAGCATAAAATAGTCATCAGTACATGGGGTAAATATACTAAAACATATGAATATTTCGACAAACCAGCCTTGTTCCCATTGAATACATATAATAAGGTATCGTATTCATTTTTCACTGTCAGTAGTATACAAAATTATCGATCCGCGTTTCAGTGATTCGTCACATCAAATATAGTTTTCTCTGGACATAATCGTCAAAGTAAAAAGCATGGATCTGGAGATCTGACAATTAATATAATGTACACAAATAAACCCATTACAGATTTTGCCCCACTACAAAATCCAATGAACGGACGTCTACACAAGAAGAAAGAAGCGAAACTGAAGCGACTGCAGGACTGTTTGACAGGTCAGCCACAGAAACTGATGTAGCAGTCAACAACCAGTACTTGACGGCTACGGTACACCATGCAATGCAAGACATCATGACCGCAATCACAAATGAAGTTCAACCCGACTCCACACTGGGGCAACACCCTGAAGACTTGTACCATCGCATTCAGGAATCCGTTTCATATGTTGTGCAAAACATTGAAAATGGGGTTCCACGGGTGACCTGTTGTCGAAGGGGACAAGATGTTTCGCCTGCGTCTTCAGAACCAGAACATGATAATCCACAAGCAGCAGGTGGGGGAAGTTCCAGTTTGGTCCGTCATGAGACAAATGAAGTACAACTTGAATCTATTGATGGAGGAACAAAAGAACCGCATGTAACCTTTGTTGGAAATGCCTATCGATCCTTGGGTAATTTTGAGTTCATGAGTGGAACTGGTGATACTGCTGAGATAGGAACATGTAGATCAGCTGATGCTAGAGGTACTGATGAAAGCACTGTTTATCAAGGAGTTGATGTAGCAGTGCAGGAAGCTGTTCGTGATTACTTCAACAGACCTACAAGGGACATATTGCAGGTATATACATCATCGTCAGAAGCCGAAGTCAACACAGACCCGTCGTTAGATGATTACCAGGCTGTCAGAGGTTACCTTACAAGAATCATTGATGTGATTTCACTTCAGTGGTTGAATGAGCAGACAACAGAATCAGCTTCAGATAACGAATATACAATTATGCACAATTGTGTGGCTACACCACAAGATACTTGTCAATACAATATAAATAGTGAAAGGAAAATCCTAGAGAGGCCGTTACCGGATACATCACTGCTTGCCTCTCGTCTGAGTGCTATAAGAAAACTACCTTTCACCATTGGGTCAAGAAAACGGTCTTTTAACGACGCAAGCCGGTGTCTTTATGTCAATGTAAAGGGGTTCGTGAAACGCCATTAAAAGTAGAAAAAAAAACATTTCAGGCCTTGAAGGGCCACGGTGTATTCCTCCTGTGGGGATATTTTGGTGATTCACTCGAGGACAGGTTGTCCACCAGTGGTGTCTGGTATACGGAAAGTTCCTTTAGTAAGCTGGATTGGTCAGGTTGAATAGTCGGGACTAAATGACTGAGACTAGTAGAAGCGATACTAGTATTCAGGTTACATGCTCAGTAATTTAGACAAAAAACAATTAGTAAACATCTGGTAAAGGGTCGATTGTCGTTTGATGAAGGCCACGAAACATTCAATCATTCATTCATTCATTCATTCATTCATTCATTCATTCATTCATTCATTCATTCATTCCTCTACATTTGAAAATGTAATATATCCGAAAGCGCATCGTGTCTGAAAAAATTAAGAAGTTACTTTAGAAGCTAAGATGCATGTACATAATCGCTACCCAAATGTCTAACTATAGCCATTCGGCCGATACGTTGTCGCGACAATCAAGTGGCTGGTATGATGACCAATGTTCATATTTAATCCATGTATGTCTCCTGATTGAAAAATATCGTCTTATGCACGACTGATAAATATGTATAATGTCCAATGTCCGATTTATATATCTTAATATCGAATATTTGAGTTTGCATTAAAGAAATCACATTTCTACTTCATATGTTGTGTTATCAATGGTCGGTACATTAAGATGTGAGTTTCAAACAATGACTGGTTGGAGCCAATTACAAGGACTGGTTCATACAATATCACAGCTGGAACAATTATTGAACTGGTTCATACAGTATCACAGCTGGAACAATTACTGAACTGGTTCATATAGTATCACAGCTGGAACAATTACTGAACTGGTTCATACAGTATCACAGCTGGAACAATTACTGAACTGGTTCATACAGTATCACAGCTGGAACAATTACTGAACTGGTTCATACAGTATCACAGCTGGAACAATTATTGAACTGGTTCATACAGTATCACAGCTGGAACAATTACTGAACTGGTTCATACAGTATCACAGCTGGAACAATTACTGAACTGGTTCATACAGTATCACAGCTGGAACAATTACTGAACTGGTTCATACAGAATCACAGCTGGAACAATTACTAGGACTGGTTCATGTAGTAACATGGCTGGAACAATTACTAGAACTGATTATACAGCATCACGACTGGACCCAATTACTACGACTCTCTCTCTCTCTCTCTCTCTCTCTCTCTCTCTCTCTCTCTCTCTCTCTTTCTCTCACTCTCTCTCTCACTCTCTCTCTCTCTCTCTCTCTCTCTCTCTCTCTCTCTCTCTCTCTCTCTCTCCACTGTTGAATTAACACAAGGAAAACAAGGAAACCGAAACAGTAACAGTTCTAAGCATTTAAATGGTGATTATCACGAACGAACAGGGAACGAGAAAGCACTCTCACTGTCGCCCACAGCATTACATTATAACTGAAGTCAAACTAACAGCGGGGCTTTATCATGTTAAAAGTAAGTAATTCTGTGTGAAATAACTACTCCTAGGTTAAGCTTCATCTGTGCAGTGTTATGTCAAGACTGCAATGAGATATTGTGGTTTGTGAGAAGACACACTAACCACATAAACCAGTCCGTGTTCTGCAATCTCTTGAAATCCATGCGTCCAAGATGGAGATCACCCTGATTATTGGACAGCAGAAAGGTACCGTTCAGGAATCGAGGTCAATCTTCACGTTTCAGCCATGAATGGAGGGACATTTCTGTTGGTGATTCTTCTCCCTCTACTCTGCCTGCTCGCTATCTACATTCTCAGGGAGAGGTTAGTGTGACTTTATGATTTATAAAGTGTGCTTCCGAGAAAGCGGTTCGGAAACTGAATTGCACTACAGTTATTAATGAAGGTGATCAATTTGTTAAGACCGAAAGGAACAAATACAGTAAACCACGGTTATAACGAACTCAAAGCGCCACTACTTTTAGTTCGTAAAGTTCGTAATAATCGTAGTTCCTTATAAGCATATACACAACATATATACAACAAATGGCCGGGACTAAAATATAGGTTCGTTATATCTGACAGTTCGTTATAAGCGTGTTCGTTATAAACGTAGTTTCCTGTATTCAGTTACCCAAATATGTTTTTGCTGAATTTCCTGACTGACAAGATCTTGGTCAAATTTGCGGATAGAAAAGGTAGTATAACAGACCACTGTGTCTATATTTCTTAATTGCTAAGATACTTTAGGGATTGTACATTTTATTCAAATTTCACTGAACGACTCATTTTGCTTTCAACTAAGCTTTTTAATCAAGGTTTCACCATCAAAGTCATGGTTAAGTCCTTCCGATCTATACATCCGTTATCAACATGTATACAATTGTCAATGATGTGTCTATATTGAATATATAGACGTTATCAACATGCTGTTGTCAATTATAACTGTCAACATATATCATTATAATTTTCAATAAAAAATGTGAAAGATTAAATGTTCGAGTGTATCATATATACACTTACGCATTCGGTTTCATGGGACCAACGAGAGGGTGAGTGAATGAGCTACGTTTAATGCCAAAGCATTCCAGTTATATCAGCTTGACGTGGGACGAAAGCCCGAAGTGATGCAGGTCTCAGACGTTTACCACTTTGGTGATACCCACAAGCACGGGTATGGTGCTGACAAACCTAGAAACATAATCAGGGCAAACGGGGATTCGAACGCCTGATCATTGGTTTCTGGCGTGACAAGGGCACGCAACTCTGCACATTAAATTGAGGCGTCTTAGACGACTTGGTCACGAACGGTGACACTCCACCCTGGCATTAAACCCGGACATGTTTGGCACTACGGACCCAATCATTGGCTCAAAAAGAAAATATGAAAAAATAATTTGTGCTCATATTTTACCAAACAAAATATATTGTTCGCTGGTCAGTAGTCACGGCGTCAACAAGGTCTGTGCACTGATCTGCTGACCTTGGATTCCAATTACAGAATCGGTCCGATTATACTCCTTAGTTGTCAGCAACACCAAGCGCGTTGGTTTCACAAAAATGTAGAACGTACGTGACTCTTTTGTTTGTTGGTTTGTTTAACACCGCACTCAGCAATATTCCAGCTATATGACATAAATAATGGAGTCTGGTCAGACAATCCAGTGCTTGATATCATGAGCATCGATCTACGCAACTGGCATACAATTACATGTATCAGCTAAGTCAGCGAGCTTGACCACCCGATCCTGTTACTGTCCACTTACGACTAGCATGTCTTTTTAAGATGACCTCCTGTGACAGACGTGATATATCTGAAATACAGTCAAAGAACTGTTAGAATTGGCGTTAAACACACCCACCCATGCCCTTAGGCTTAATCGGGCCCCACCTAATAAAGAAATGAATAAATGTAGAAACTGTTTCATCTTTTAATCTTACTTAGTTTAAGTAAGAACACTCGTTACAGTGCCATTGAATAATGAAATTGTCACTGTTTCAGGGTGTGTGGCTGTCTTCGGGATAGCATGGTCATAGTGCAAACAAAGTGGAGAAATCTGTTCTCTCATGCTTCAATGATGTACGCGAATATGAGGAGGACGCCTAAATCTGAGGAAAATGAATTACATTTCATTAATAAGCGCTCAGTGTATACTCAGTCAGGAACTGGTGAATTTTCTCTTTTGAACCAGCACGTGTACATTGACATAGAAGATAATCACGTCTACACAGAAGCGTATGAAATGCCTACTTGTACACCGCCTAGTAGTCTCCCGCCGAGTTTTCCCTCCTCGGACATGTATCTCACGTCATTTGCATCGTATATAGCCAGTGACCACTTTGATGGTGTAGATGAAGGCAACGGAGAAGGTCATAGTCAAGGTCACGTTAGAAATAAAGGTGAAGGTCACGTCACTAAAAAAGGTCACGGTCAGCTCCGAGAAGATAGAAAGGAGCACATGGTTGATGATGGAAAGGGACACCTCTGTGGACAGGACCAGGGGCAGCCCATAGGAAGACCTAACCCTACATTTTCGACTAGCCAGTATGTTTCACACGACAACCTTCTTAAATATAATAAGGGTTTAGTGACGTCGTTGGGTGTAGGAAAAAGTGGACAACATATTGTTCAACTGCACGCCACGCCAGCGGGTAGGTTACTCGATGGAGCATCTCCGGACTCAGATCCTGAAGAGAAAGGTCAACATGAGGAATTAGAGAGAAATGAGAGAATTATATCTGAATGTTCTACAAAGGAAAGGGCTAAAGATGTTGGTGATTGTGAGACAGTGAACTCATGTTCACAAACATCCCCGCCCTCTAAAGTAGCCGGTACGCTTAAGTATGTGTGTCCAAATTGTGGAAATGCGGAAGATATTTCAAAGAGGAAAAAAGTACTTTCGTCAACACGGTCGTGTGCAACATAGATGGGTTTCGGTTTTTTACATGTGATGGCACATTACTTATAATAAGACAGTGTTCGCTTAGTTATTCATAGGACACAAGGGCGTCCGGGCTGTGATATCAGTGAAACATTTTACGCTCTGTATCCCTTGTGATTTGAAAATTACAGTCAAGCATTTAAAGGATCTTTTCAAAATGTCAGCATTCATTAACATTTTAATTATTGGTTTATTAAAAGAACTAGAATTGTTTGAAAAAATGTGATTGATATGTTTTGTAACAAAATGACCTAACGGTTTAAATAAAAACATGAGCTTTGAGCAGAGTAAAATATTAAATTTTGAGTTTTCGAAACATTTTTTTTTTCCTAGTATGTACCCATGAGAACAGCATGTTGTATTTTGTAAATACCTTTGACCGAGACTGACCACAGAGAGTTTCTGGAAAAATGGGCTTCCAGAATTAAAATGGGACGTTTTAATATATGATATGTAGAATATTATAGAATATTATTTGACGAATACTCAGTATGTCCAACGTTACTGAATACTTATTTCATATTTGCAAAGACAATCACTCCATCGGACTTTGATGCGGACTTGAAACTATGTAATATCTGAAACTTCACCCAATCTGACTAACGAGGAAATGGAAAGGACAGGGTGTAGATTTTCGTTGTGAGAACTATGCTACATACGAGGCACAACTGTGAAACTGGAAATGTCACAGACGAAAGCTTGTCATTTGTTATTCAACATGGTACTGGAACATTACAAGAACCTTGAAAATCATTTAAAATAAATCTTCTTTCAGTGGCTGTTGTTTTGTTTTAGAGCTAATTGAATCTTGGTTCATTTGCATGGGGAGACCTGAAAGACTGAATGCAAAATCGACATTTTCTTACTTTGAAATTGTCCTTGTGAACTTCCGGGTAGACTATTGATTCGGGTTTTTCGATCTGCATATAAGTATTTTAGGATAATAACTTCAAACAGAATGATATCCTGTTTTTATCCTGCACAGATGGCTAACTCACGAGCAATAAATTCAAAGTGCACTGGCACCCGGATTCTCCGGACGCGTAATACCAAAAGACGTTTAAAGATGGTACTTGTTGTTACCCTGTCTTGCGCTCGGCATTAAGGGGCTTAAACAAGGACTGGTCGGCTCGGAGTCAGTATACTGTGTCTGAGTGGGGTATTCATGTTAAACTGCGGCCTGGTATCTCAGTGAGCTAGCACTATAAATCGGCATCAGTCCGGACTAGTACAAACAGCCACACACAAACGTGCGTGCACGTCGCCTATAAGTTCAATAATCTTGGACGCGACGTTAAACCCAATTTCACCTCACCTCACTTCACTTGCACCCGGAAGGTCGAATTTGAAGTAAATGTCGTATCTTAAAGTCTTAGTTTCGGACAATTTGTAAAACAAGGAAACAGAAGATATTTCTCAAAGTATATTTCAATTTGAAAAATACATTTAGTTGTAGTGCATATCATCAGACAAAGATCGGCTTAATAATACCCCGGGCTATATGTGGTGCATAATATACTATATATATGGCATTATTTGAAATATATTGTACACTGCATGCTATATATTGTGTATCATATACAATATATTGTGTATCATATGCTATATATTATGCACTGAATACTATATATTTTGCACTGTATGCTATATATTGTGTATTGTATACCATATCTTGTGTATTATATGCTATATGTAATGCATTATATGCTATATATTGTGCATTGTATGCTATATATTGTGTATTATATACAATATATTGAGTATTATGTGCTATCTATTATGCATTATATTCTATATATTGTGCACTGTATGCTATATATTGTGTATTATATGCAAAATATTGAGTATTATATGCTATATATTATGCATTATATGCTATATAGTGTGCATTGTATGCTATATATTGTGTAATACATACAATATATTGAATATTATATGCTATCTATTATGCATTATATGCTATATATTGTGCACTGTATGCTATATATTGTGTATTATATACCATATCTTGTGTAATATATGCTATATATTGTGCACTGTAGGCTATATATTGTGCACTGTAGGCTATATATTGTGCACTGTATGCTATATATTGTGTATTATATACCATATATTGTGTATTACATACAATATATTGTGTATTATATGTTATATATAGTGCATTATATACTATATATTGTGGATTATATTTTGCGTCAGCTCATCCAAGACACCACATACCATTACTTCCACCTCCAAACTGACAACATTGAGTAACGCAGGCGTCCCTTAAACCTTCTCCTGGAAGCATGTAGACCAGAACCTTCCAAATGAAACCTGGGTTCATCTGTGAACAGTATACTGTCCCAATCCTGTCTTCTGAACCTTAGATGCTGTCTACACTAAGCTGGGCGTACCTGACTGTGACGCGTAAGGCAAATTGGGCGTTTCACTATACGTCGAGACGGATATTGTGCTCACTTCATTTGTTGCGTACGGTTCTACCACTAATTAGTCTCACCCTCGGAATTATCCGAGCTGTAAATGTGGCAGTTTGATATCGATTCCGTAGATGCACCAACCGAATACGATTGTCTTGTTGACGTGACGTCTCACGTGGACGTCCCGCTCATAGAAAGTCATGAGTGTTGTCCTGATGCAGAGAGCGTCTCCAAAGAGATCGTACTGTGTTTCTATGTAAACAAAAAATGTCTGGCAACTCGTTTTGCGCCTTTCCTGTTTGCCAACCATACCTACAAATATTATATTTGGGATAACACTTTCTTAGTAAAGTACAGATTCTCGTACTTTTTTGGGGTTGAGTCCCCTCCGGGATTCGAACCCACACTTGCCGGACGGGACTCAACCCCAAAAAAGTACGAGAATCTGTACTTTTCTAAGAAAGTGTTATCCCAAATATAACATTTGTTACATTTGACCACTTTCTAAATGGCATCGTTTATTCAAAACCATACCTACGTTGATTTTCAGCAGGCCGTGGCATTGCGTATGCGTTATTTACGGTTAAAAAGAAGTGTTTTATGAGCACCTGACAGCTAAACAATCATTGTGAGCTGTTCACGTTCAAAAACCATGTGAGTGTCATGCACCCAACAAACACACGAACATATTAACTGTGCACCGTGCATTAAAATGCAGGTGCAAACTGTGAATCACGACCATAAAGCCGAGGAGATGTCTCCATGAAAATGAATCAAAACATGCATTATTTAATTTCAGAATAATCTTATCTTTATTTAACCGCATATGAAGCACAGTTACTTTTTCCTTCAGTATATAATATAAAGTATATATTGTGAATTATTATCTTACACGCAGTAAAACCTTGCTAGTTGGACCATCATTATCTCGATGTATCCTTTGAGACGATTCATCTTTACGATCCCGTGAACCTTATGAATCCTGTGGATTACACACACTGCTGGCCGGAAACTACTCGTTCTATATATGACCACAACTACTTCCAGTTTACGGGGTTTCAATGTACTTTCATAGCAGGTGTCGGGTAGGCCGGACATTATTGAATTTCACACAAATTATGTCCGAGAAAAAATAGATGGACAAACATTAGGGATTAATGCGATTATGGTTTGCAGGCAAGTCAAGACTTTCTGGAGGTTAAATGCAAGGTCTGTTATGATGATTGCCAATTTCATCACATTCGAATTATAATATTATAATTAACGGCGAAGATAGCAACATGTTAATTATCTTAAAGACGGCGTAGGTCTGACATAGAGATTACTATACAACCACTTGTGCGAGAGCGAGTTTCGTAAAATCAGTATGACACACATGCGAGTGTTATAATTTCATTATGACCCATTAATTTTGTTAATCCTTTTGAGCTCTCCTTTATTAAAATACACTGATCACAACCTCCGTCTCAGAAAACCACACTTGTTGAATAACGTCAACCTAGTTAAGCTAAGACGTCGTTTCTAGTGTACTGTCATTCCTCCATGTTACAACAAGACAAGACGAACTCAACAAACACTACACTGGTGCGCGCGCATGATATTTGCACCAATGAACGTACGAATTTAATTACCTCGGATATTTCTAACCCTGTGGGTAATAAAATTACGATCAAATGATGCATGGTATATCTGACGAGGGAAACTTAATACATGCTTTATTCTTTACATCTGGATAATCAATTGACGAGTCCACAAAGAACACAAGTATGGGGATGTATTCTGTTATTTTCTTCACATTCTCTAACAGTCTAGACTTGTATCGCATTTAACCACTAATATTGACGTATGTCTACAAATTGATATTTGATTGAGATTTCTAAGCAAACTTCAATTATCCGCCGAAACAAATAGAGAGGTAGACCCGATTAGCTTGAAACTGACATGGAAGTCTCTTGCAAAGAGTACCAGAGCAAGTGCCTCGATATTGGACCACACAGAACCAACTATCATGAAGAACCCTGGTCGCAGCATAGGAGAGGGTAAGGGCAACCCAGAGTCAGAGATACATCGGTGTCCATCAGTCGTCTGTGATTCAGAATGTCAATATGGAATTCAATCACGTCACTTGAGATGTTGGTGTTCACGAGTGCTGCTTTGAAGTACTAACGGCTACTTATCCGTTTTTGTAGAACGGTGTTGTATTTTACATGGTCTATTTTGTTTGCTTGCTTGTTGTTGAACACTGTTCTCAGCAACAGTCCAGCTATGTGAAATTTGTGTGTAAATATTTAAGTCTGGACTAGACAACCAGTGATTAATATTATGACACCCAATCAACCAAATCACCGAGCCCGACCACCCGATCAATTTCCCGCCTCTTACGACAAACATAGGTTAATGGAGACGAATGCTAATCCGGAATTGTAACAATATTTTTTTATGAAACTAGAGACGCCACCATATTTGAAAGTTTGATAAACACACAATCAAAAATATATATTTTATTATTATGAACAATTTCAGTTCTTTTCCATCATCTCAGACCGCCTCCGTATGTAGCATACAGTGCTCAAGTCTTGTCTTCCTGACAATGCGAAGAGAATTGTTCAATAAAGCCACTATCTGGTTGGGTAACATTGAAACTACCTCCGCCCTTCTTGCTCCTCGAAACACCTTGTTTACGACTACTCTGGCCAAAAAGATGCCGTCTTTGAGTGGTGGCACTGTCATCGACTTCCTCTGTTCCAAATATGTTAATGCTGTCAATATAACTGTCCTGTCGAGGTAAATCCTGAGAGCGTCTAAAAAGATCTGGCTGGAAGCTCGTGTGGGAGAAAAGACCAGGAAGAAATTGGCTTGTGATGGCTTGTGATCCTCTCGGATTCAACGACCGCCCGTCTGGTGGCTGTTTAAAGATTCTTCCACGCGAGGACCTGCAAGAGTGAGTGAGTTTGGTTTAACGCCGTTTTTACAGTAGTTCAGTTATATCACTGTGTGGCAGCATGACGTGGGGGAAAATCCCCAACTGATATATGTCCTAGACGTTTACCACAATGGTGAAACCCACGAGCAAAGGAAAAGTCTTGAAAAACCTAGAAACTTACATGGAATCAGGGCAAATGTGGAATCTGAACAATTTCCCACAGCGAATTGTTGTGCCTTAGACGAGAGAACCATCCGGGACCCAAGAAGATGTTAAGTGGTGCTAACAGTTCCCTCTGGATTCAAGTATTCCTCATCTCAACAAATACACCACATGCAATGTTATTCTGAAAAAGGGTGGCTTGTCGAGTCTTACATGCTATTGGTTATATCATTCATTACCTATCAATCAATCATCAAAGACGTTAAAAGAGAAGATACAAACTTTAATCTTTACCATGACCCCATTTGGCAGTGCTGTTGAATTTGGACCTTGTGGATGCACCTATCAAGGGCTCGTATCGTCGATTCACTGTTAACAGTTTTGGTAAGTCAGTAGCATAGGTTTCAGCAAACTGTACACACCTGACACCTGCGTTACTTAGGGATTCCCTCCTACATGAACCAGACCCTCCGTTATACGCATCACTACATGTTTTCCACAGATGTCACAAGGGAGCTTGGTATACGTACAAAGGGGAACTTGCAGCAGCATTGGGATGTCTTTGGGGTACCATCTCAATAAACTCTTGTTGGCATTTCCTGGCTGTATGTTTCTTCCAGGCTTTGTAACTGGGAAACAAATATGAAATCTTCAGACATCGTAGGAACTCTTAGTGCTTAAAGCGGACGTCACTATACGCACGCGCACAGACAAACGCAAACGCGTTATATGCCTGCTCAAAGCGACGTTAACAATCAAACACATAATTTGTTATGCACATTGTGAGTGGCGGATGCTACCCGTAGGGCAGGACTTGCCTACCCTTTTCGCGAAAACCTAGTGTCATCACTGATATTTCGTGATATATTCATATAATTTTCATCGACATTTTGCCTTTTTGCGCGCTGTGGGTAATGCAGATATGTTATTATTATATCATATTAAATCCAAGTCACTCACTACAAACGGTAATGTTCTTGATCGTATGTCTCAAATACAGTCACATCCGGCTACAACAAAACAGTTCCATGCAGTGAAAATGATGGCAAGAGCGAGTTGGGGAATGACAATTTGGATCCTAATTATTATTTTTAATTCATCTTAGCGACTCAAGTGGCATGTGACTGTATTGTAAAAAAGGTTTCCATATGGCATGGTATATATGACGTCACACGTGTTCGCCTCCCCTGTTGTAACCTTACCTCAGTCCAGCAACTATCCCAACCACGACAGCAGCCGATGGAAGTCCCACAGATAATCCTATTGATAAAATCTGGTTTGCACCTGGAAGTGACATAATGACCTTTAGTAGTTGTAGTTGTAGTAGTTGTAATTGTAGTTTGTTAGTTGTTTAACTTCGCAATATACCAGCAATATTCAAGCTATATGGCGGTCTGTAAATAATCGTGTCTGGACCAGACAATGCAGTGCTTCTCTATTTTGGAACATCGACATGCATCCAATAAATAGCTCACTCACTCACTCACTGATGATGTGACAAAAAATAAGTGTGGGCAGTGTCGGTCAACCCCAACATGCATAACATGTTTACACATGTCACACCTCGGTCACACATGTTACATCGCTGTCACACATATCACAACTCGGTCACATCTCACACCTCGGTCACACATGTCACAACTCGGTCATACGTGTCACACCTTGGTCACATGTCATACTTCGGTCACACATGTCACACCTTGGTCACACATGTCACACCTTGGTCACACATGTCACACCTCGGCCATTCATGTCACACCTCGTTCATTCATGTCACACCTCGGTCACACATGTCACACCTTGGTCACATGCCATACTTCGGTCACACATGACACATCACAGTCACACATATCACACCTTGGTCTCATCTCACACCTCGGTCATACATGTCACACCTCGGTCACACATGTCACACCTTGGTCACACATGTCACATCGTGGTAACACATATCACACCTGGGTCATACATGTCAAACCTTGGTCATTCATGTCACACCTCGGTCACACATGTCACACCTTGGTCGCACATGTCACACCTCGGTCACACATGTCACACCTCGGTCGTTCATGTCACACCTCGGTCACACATGTCACACCTTGGTCACATGTCATACTTCGGTCACACATGAAACATCACAGTCACACATATCACACCTTGGTCTCATCTCACACCTCGGTCATACATGTCACACCTCGGTCACACATGTCACACCTTGGTCAAACATGTCACATCGTGGTCACACATATCACACCTGGGTCATACATGTCAAACCTTGGTCACACATGTCTAACCTCGGTCATTTATGTCACACCTCGGTCACACATGTCACACCTTGGTCACACATGTCACACCTTGGTCACAAATGTCACATCGTGGTCACACATCTCACACCTTGGTCATACATGTCACACCCCGGTCACACATGTCACACCTTGGTCACACATGTCACACATGTCACACCTTGGTCACTCATGTCACACCTTGGTCACACATGTCACACCTTGGTCACACATGTCACATCGTGGTCACACATCTCACACCTCGGTCACACATCTCACACCTTGGTCATACATGTCACACCCCGGTCACACATGTCACACCTTGGTCACACATGTCACACATGTCACACCTTGGTCACTCATGTCACACCTTGGTCACACATCTCACACCTCGGTCACACATGTCACACCTCGGTCATACATGTCACAACCCGGTCACATATGTCACACCTTGGTCACACATGTCACATCGTGGTCACACATATCACACCTCGGTCATACGTGTCACACCTCGGTCACACATGTCACACCTTGGTCACAAATATCACACATGTCACACCTCGGTCATACGTGTCACACCTTGGTCACAAATGTCACATCGTGGTCACACATCTCACACCTTGGTCATACATGTCACACCCCGGTCATATATGTCACACCTTGGTCACACCTTGGTCACACATGTCACACCTTGGTCACACATGTCACACCTTGGTCACACATGTCACATCGTGGTCACACATCTCACACCTCGGTCACACATGTCACACCTCGGTCATACATGTCACACCGTGTTCACATGTCACACCTTGGTCACATGTCACACATCGGTCCAACATGTCACACCTTGGTCACATGTCACACCTTGGTCACATGTCACACCTTGGTCACATGTCACACATCGGTCCAACATGTCACACCGTGGTCATATGTCACACCTCGGTCACATGTCACGCCTGGGTCATACATGTCACACCTCGGTCAAACATGTCATTCTTAGATCACACATGTCACACCTAGGTCACATGTCACACCTCGGTCACAACATGTCACACCTAAGTCACACATGTCACACCTTGGCCACATGTCACACATCAGTCACATGTCACACCTGGGTCCTATGATACACCTCAGTCACACATGTCACCTCAGTCATACATGTCATACCTTGTTCGTACATCGCTCCTCAGTCACGTGTCACACTTCAGTTACATGTCACAACTTGGTCATACATGTCTTACCTCGGTCAAACATGTCCCACCTTGGTCACATGTCACACCGTAGTCACATGTCACACCTGGGTCCTATTTCACACCTCGGTCACACATGTCATACCTCAGTCATACGTTTCATACCTTGCTCTTACGTCACACCTCGGTCACGTGTCACACTTCAGTTACATGTCACATCTTGGTCACATCTCACACCCAGGTCACACATGTCATAACTCAGTCATACATATCACACCTTCGTAGTACTTATCACATCTCGGTCAAACATGTCACACCTTGGTCACATGTCACATCTCGGTCACATGTCACTCCTCGGTCACACATGTCACACCTAATTCATACATGTCACACCTCTGTCACACATGTCATTCTGAGATCACACATGTCACACTTAGGTCACATGTCACACTTAGGACACGTCAATCCTTTGTCACAAATTCCATATTTCGGTCAGACATGACATACTCTGGCTAAGCATGTCATACTTAGGTCACAAGTCGTAGTTAGGTCACACATGCCATCTTTAGGCCAAACATGTCATACTTCGGTCACATGTCATACTCAGGTCACATGTCATACTTAGGCCAAACATGTCATACTTAGGTCATATGTCATATTGAGAACACATAGCATACTTTGGCCACATGTCAGGTAAAGGCCAAACATGTCATTCTTAGGCCAAACATGTCATACGTAGGCCACATGTCATACTTAGGACAAACATGTCAAACTAAGGCCAAATGTCATACTTAGAACAAACATGGCATACGTAGGTCACATGCCATACTTAAGTCAAACATGTCACACTTAGGCCAAACATGTTATACTTAGGACATACATGTCAGGCTTAGGCATAACATGTCATACTTAGGACACACATTTCATACTTAGGCCAACCATGTCATACTTAGGACACACATGTCATACTTAGGCCAAACATGGCATACGTAGGCCACATGTCATACTTAGGCTAAACATGTCATACGTAGCCAAACATGTCATACTGAGGACAAACATGTCATACTTAGGACACACATGTCACACTTAGGCTAAACATGGCATACGTAGGCCAAGCATGTCATACTTAGGACACACATGTCATACTTAGGCTAAACATGTCATACTTAGGCCACATGTCATACTTTTGTCAAACATGTCAAACTTAGGCCAAATGTCATAATTAGAACACATGTCATACTTTGGCCATATGTCAGGCTAAGGCAAAACATGTCATACTTAGGCCAAATGTCACATTTAGAACACATATCATACTTTGGCCACATGTCAAGCTAAGGCAAAACATGTCATACTTAGGCCAAATGTCATACTTAGGACAAACATGTCATACGTAGGCCACATGTCATACTTAGAGCAGCCATGTCATGGTTAGACCAAATATGTCATGCTTAGGCCAAACATGTCATACTTAGGCCAAACATGTTATACTTCAGCCCAAAACATCACACGTAGGTCACACAAGTCATAGTTAGGTCGACGTCACACATGCCATCTTTACGTCAAACATGTCATACTTGCCAGGGTTGCAGACATAAGAGCAGTTACCGCATGTTCCATTGAGACAATTACTACATCTGTACACACAGTCTGTGTCATGTCTATCGACTGTGCAGTCTGAAACATACAAAACATGAAACATGTCAAAATGTGTAACACTGTCATGAATGATGAAGGATGTATGTAAGCGAGTGACCTTCATGGACAAACCATTGTAAAACTGAAGCAAAATGTTTGTGAAACGGTTATCCTCCTTAACATTCATATAATTTAGGGGGAGTTTTGGGAAGCGTAGTGGTTGAAGCGTTCACTCGTCACGCTAACGACCCGGGTTCTATTCCCCACATGGGTACAATGTGTGAAGCCCATTTCTGGTGTCCCCCGCCCTGATATTGCTGGAATATTGATAAAAGCGGTGTAAAAACACCCTGACTCACTCATGTTGTTTTGTATAAATTTGGACTATTTCTTATACCTAGTTCTATTAACATTTCATATCAGTGTGCAAGATGATATTAGTATGTTCTGTTTCTGTGACTTATTCACTGAAGATACGATAAAAACAATTCAGAAAAATACCACGTGGACATAGCAGACTCACACTCACTATGAAAACAGCAAGCGTTGCCCGTGTACCCTTGAGAACATCCCCCGAGGCAGGTGTTGGCCTTGAAGTTGCAGGGATCATCCTCGTCTTGGCAGCGTCCACAGAGCTCGGCACAGTCACGCCACAAACTACCAGCGGGACATTCTTCAGACAAAAACTGGTGATTTAGGATCATGTATACAGTTGGAAAGAAAGAATGATGAACTTTACTTGCATCGTTTAGAGACCGCCTAGTGGTAGAGCTCCCGGATCCGTCCGGAGAGCGGAAGGTCCGGGGTTCGATCCCCGGCTGCGTCATAACAAAAGACGTCAAAAGATTGGTCTTGTTGGTACCCTGTCTGACGCTCGGCATTACGGGGCTAAAACAAGAACTGGTCAGCTCGGAGTCAGTATACTGTGTCTGAGTGGGGCATTCATGTTTAACTGCTGCATGGTATTTCAGTGGGCTTACACTTTAAATCGGCATTAGTCCGGACTAGCACAAGCAGCCACATAAACACACACGTACATGCACGTCGCTATATAAGTGCAATAATCTTGGACGCGACGTTAAACCCTATTTAACCCCACATGCAGCGTTTGGGCAATTTTTGAAAGAAATTTAAGGAATCATCACGGGTTGGAAACACATTAAGAAGATGATTACACATTCAGGGATTGGTTCCACATTCAGGGGGTGGAAACACAGTCAGAAAATGTTACACATTCAGGAGTTGCTAAAACATTCAGGAGTTGGTTTTAACATTCAGGGGTTGGTTACACATTCAGGGGTTGATTACACATTCAGGGGTTGGTAAACATTCAGAGGTTCTTACACATTCAGGAGTTGGTTGAACATTCAGAAGTTGGATACACGTTCAGGGGTTGATTACACAATCAGGGGTTAGTTAAACATTTGGGAGATGGTTACATATCCATATGCAGGAGTTAGTTTCTTATACAGGAGTTGGTTACACATTCAGGAGTTGGTTACACATTCAGGGGTTAGTTAAACATTTGGAAGATGGTTACATATTCATATGCAGGAGTTGGTTTCATATTCATATGCAGGAGTTGGTTTCATATTCATATGCAGGAGTTGGTTTCATATTCTGGGGTTGGTCTCACATTCAGAAGATGGTTACATATTCAGAAGATGATTACACATTCAGAAGATGGTTACACATTCAGAAGTTGGTTACACGTTAAAAAGATGGCTACATATTCAGGGGATGGTTACCCATTCAGAAAATTGTTACACATTTAGGTGTTATTTTCATATTCAGGGATTGGTTACACATTCAGAAGATGGTCACACTTTCAGGGGTTGGTTACATATTAAGAAGATGGTTACCCATTCAGGGGTTAGCTACACATTCGGAAGATGGCTACATATTCAGATGCAGGAGTTGGTTTTATATTCAGGGGTTGGTTACACATTTAGGGGTTGGTCACACATTCAGAAGATGGTTACACATTCAGAAGATGATTACACATTCAGAAGATGGTTACACATTCAAAAGATGGTCACATATTCAAAAGATGCTTGTACATTCAGGAGTTGGTTACACATTCAGGGGGTGATTACACATTTAGGAGTTGGTTACACATTCAGGGGGTGATTACACATTCAGGAGCTGGTTACACATTCAGGGGGTGATTACACATTCAGGAGTTGCTTATACGTTAAGAAGATGGTTTCACATTCAGAAGATGGTTACACATTCATGAGTTGGTTACACATTCATGAGTTCATTACACATTCAGAAGCTGGTTACACCTTAAGAACATGGTTACAAATTCAGAAGATGGGTACACATTCAGGGGTTAGTTACACATTCAGGGGTTAGTTACACATTCAGGAGCAGGGTTCACATTCAGGGATTGGTGACACATTCAGAAAATGATTACACATTCAGAAGATGGTTACACATCCAGAAGATGGTAACATATTCAGGAGTTGGTTACACATTCAGAAGATGGCTAGACATTTAGAAGATGATTACACATTCAGAAAATGGTTACACATTCAGAAGATGCACGGGTAAGGTGCTGACACACCTAGAAACATAATTGGGGCGAACCGGGATTCGAACCCACAAGCATAGGTTTCTGGCGTGCCCAAGGGACGCAACTCTGCACAGCGAATCGAGGCGCCTTAGACGACTGGGCCACCCGTGCCCCCACACATTCAGAAGATGGCTACACATTCAGGGGTTAGTTACACATTCATAAGATGGTTACACATGGAGTAGTTGGTTACACATTTAGTGGCTAGTAACACATTCGGGAGAGGGTTACATATTCAGGGATTTGTTACACATTTAGGGGTTATTCACACATTCAGAAGATGGCTACACAATCAGGGGTTAGTTACTCATTCAGGGGTTGGTCACACATTCAGAAGATGGTTACACATTCAAAAGATGATTCCACATTCATGAGATAGTTACACATTCAGAAGATGGTTACACATTCACCAGATGATTAATCATTCAAGAGCCTGTTGCACATTCGAGGTTGGTTACACATTCGGAAGGGTTACATATTCAGGGATTTGTTACACATTTAGGGGCTGGTTACACATTGAGAAGATGATAACACATTCGGAAGATGATTGCACATTCAAAAGATGGTTACATATTTAGGAGTTGGCAACACATTCATGAGTTGATTACACATTGGTTACACATTCAGGAGTTAGTTACACTTCCGGAAGCTGGTTACACATTCAGAAGATGGTTACATATTCAGAAGATGATTACACATGCAGAAGATGGTTACATATCCAGGAGATGGTTACATAATTCAGAAGATGGTTACACATTCATGAGTTGGTTACACATTAAGGAGTTGATTACACTTTCAGATGGTGGTTAAACATTCAGAAGATGGCTACACATTCAGGGTTTAGTTACATATTCAGGGGTTGGCTTCACATTCAGAAGATGGTTACACATGGAGGAGTTGGTTACACATTCGGAAGAGGGTTACAGATTCAGGGATTTGTTACACATTGAGGGGTTGGTCACACAATCAGTGGTTGGTCACACATTCAGAAGATGATAACACATTCGGAAGATGGTTACACATTCAAATGATGGTTACATATTCAGGAGTTGGTTACACATTCAGGAGTTGACTACACATTCAGGGGTTGGTCACACATTCAGAAGATGGTTACAAATTCAGAAGATGATTACAAATTCAGAAGATGATTACAGATTCGAAAGATGGTTACATATTCATGAGTTGATTACACATTGCTTGCACATTCAGGAGTTGGTTCACATTCAAAAGATTGTTACATATTCAGGAGTTGATTACACATTCAGGAGTTGACTACACATTCAGGGGTTGGTCACACATTCGGAAGATGGTTGCACATTCAAAAGATGGTTACATATTCAGGAGTTGGCAACACATTTATCAGTTGATTACACATTGGTTGCACATTCAGGAGTTGCTTACATATTCAAAAGATGGTTATAAATTCAGAAGATGCTTACACATTCAGGAGTTGGTTACACATTCAAGAGTTGATTACACATTCAGGAGTTGGTTACACATTCAGAAGATGGTTACACATTGAGGGTTTAGTTACATATTCAGGAGTTGGCAACACATTCATGAGTTGATTACACATTGGTTGCACATTCAGGAGTTGGTTACATATTCAAGAGATGGTTACACATTCAGGAGTTGCTTATACGTTAAGAAGATGGTTTCACATTCAGAAGATGCTTACACATTCAGGAGTTAGTTACATATTTAGGGGTTGGTTACACATTCAGGATTTGGTTACCCATTGAAGGGTTAGTTTCTTAATCAGAGGTTGGTTACACATTTAGGAGTTGATTACACATTCAGGGGTTAGTTAAACATTTGGAAGATGGTCACATATTCATATGCAGGAGTTGGTTTCATGTTCAGGAGTTGGTTACACATTCGGAATATGGTTACACATTCGGAATATGGTTACATATTCAGGGGTTGGTTGCACATTCAGGGGTTGCTCATACATTTAAAAGATGGTGACACATTCAGAATATGATTACACATTCAGAAGATGGTTACATATTCATGAGTTGATTACACATTCAGGGGTTGGTCACACATTCAGAAGATAGTTACACATTCAGGATTTGGTTACCCATTGAAGGGTTAGTTTCTTAAACAGAGGTTGGTTACACATTCAGAAGATGGTTACACATTTAGGAGTTGGTTACACATTTGGAAGATGGTCACATATTCATATGCAGGAGTTGGTTTCATGTTCAGGAGTTGGTTACACATTCGGAATATGGTTACACATTCGGAATATGGTTACATATTCAGGGGTTGGTTGCACATTCAGGGGTTGCTCATACATTTAAAAGATGGTGACACATTCAGAATATGATTACACATTCAGAAGATGGTTACATATTCATGAGTTGATTACACATTCAGGGGTTGGTCACACATTCAGAAGATAGTAACACATTCAGGAGTTGGGTACATATTCCGGAGATGGTTACGCATTCAGAAGATCTTGACACATTCAGAAGATGGTTTCATATTCATGAGTTGGTTACAAATTCAGAAGATGATTACACATTCGGAAGATGGTTACACATTCAAAAGATGGTTACATATTCAGGAGTTGGCAACACATTTATCAGTTGATTACACATTGGTTGCACATTCAGGAGTTGGTTACACATTCAGAAGATGGTTACACATTGAGGGTTTAGTTACATATTCAGGAGTTGGCAACACATTCATGAGTTGATTACACATTGGTTGCACATTCAGGAGTTGGTTACATATTCAAGAGATGGTTACACAATCATTAGCTGCTTATACGTTAAGAAGATGGTTTCACATTCAGAAGATGCTTACACATTCAGGAGTTAGTTACATATTCAGGGGTAGGTTACACATTCAGGATTTGGTTACCCATTGAAGGGTTAGTTTCTTAATCAGAGGTTGGTTACACATTCAGAAGATGGTTACACATTTAGGAGTTGGTTACACATTCGGAAGATGGTCACATATTCATATGCAGGAGTTGGTTTCATGTTCAGGAGTTGGTTACACATTCAGGGGTTGGTTACACATTCGGAATATGGTTACATATTCAGGGGTTGGTTGCACATTCAGGGGTTGCTCATTCATTTAAAAGATGGTGACACATTCAGAAGATGGTTACATATTCATGAGTTGATTACACATTCAGGGGTTGGTCACACATTCAGAAGATAGTAACACATTCAGGAGTTGGGTACATATTCCGGAGATGGTTACGCATTCAGAAGATCTTGACACATTCAGAAGATGGTTACATATTCATGAGTTGGTTACAAATTCAGAAGATGATTACACATTCGGAAGATGGTTGCGCATTCGAAAGATGGTTACATATTCAGGAGTTGGCAACACATTCATGAGTTGATTACACATTGGTAGCACATTCAGGAGTTGGTTACATATTCAAAAGATGGTTACACATTCAGAAGATGGTTACACATTCAGGAAATGGTTACACATTCAGGAGTTGACTACACATTCAGGAGTTGGTTACACATTCAGAAGATGGTTACACATTGAGGGTTTAGTTACATATTCAGGGGTTGGTTACACATTCAGAAGATGGTTACACATTTAGGAGTTGGTTACACATTCGGAAGATGGTTACATATTCATATGCAGGAGTTGGTTTCAAATCCAGGAGTTGGTTATTCATTCAGGGGTTGGTTACACATTCAGTGGTTGCTCATACATTTAAAAGATGGTAACACATTCAGAAGATCGTTAGATATTCATGAGTTACATATTCATGAGTTGGTTACACATTCAGGAGTTTGGTCACACATTCAGAAGATGGTAACACTTTTAGAAGATGTTTACACATTCAGGAATTGGTTACACATTCAGAAGATGGTTACACATTTAGGAGTTGGCTACACATTCGGAAGATGGTTACATATTCATATGCAGGAGTTGCTTTCATATTCAGGAGTTGGTTACATATTCAGAAGATGGTTACACATTTAGGAGTTGGCTACACATTCGGAATATGGTTACACATTCAGGGGTTGGGTACACATTCAGGGGTTGCTGATATATTTAAAAGATGGTGACACATTCAGAAGATTTTTACACATTGAGAAGATGGTTTCACATTCAGGAGTTGGTTGCACTTTCAGAAGCTGATATACATTCAGAAGATTGTTACATATTCAGAAGATGGTTACATGTTCAGAAGATGGTGACATATTCAGAAGATGGTTTCACATTCAGGAGTTGTTACACATTCAGAAGATGGTGACATATTTAGAATGCGGTTACACATTCAGAAGATGATCACACATTCAGGAGTTAGTTGCAATTTCATGACCTGGTATACATTCAGAAGATGGTTACATATTCAGAAGATGGTTACATGTTCAGAAGAAGGTTACAGGAGTTAGTTGCACTTTCATGACCTGGTATACATTCAGAAGATGGTTACATATTCAGAAGATGGTTACATGTTCAGAAGAAGGTTACACAGTGTGGGTTTAGTTACATATTCAGGGGCTGGTTACACATTCAGAAGATGGTTACACATTTAGGAGTTGGTTACACATTCGGAAGATGATTACATATTCATATGCAGGAGTTGGTTTCAAATCCAGGAGTTGGTTATACATTCAGGGGTTGGTTACACATTCGGAATATGGTTACACATTCAGAATATGGTTACATATTCAGGGGTTGGTTACACATTCAGGGGTTGCTCATACATTTAAAAGATGATTACACATTCAGAAGATGGTTACATATTCATGAGTTGGTGACACATTCAGGGATTGGTCACACATTCAGAAGATGGTAACACTTTTAGAAGATGTTTACACATTCAGGAATTGGTTACACATTCAGAAGATGATTACACATTCAGGAGCTGGATACACATTCCGGAGATGGTTACACATATAGAAGATCTTGACACATTCAGAGGATGGTTACATATTCATGAGTTGGTTACAAATTCAGGGGGTGATTACACATTTAGGGGTTGGTCACATAATCAGAAAATGCTTACACATTTAGGAATTGGTTACACATTCAGAAGATCATTACACATTCAGAAGATGGTTACAAATTCAGAAGATGATTACACATTCGGAAGATGGTTGCGCATTCAAAAGATGGTTACATATTCAGGAGTTGGCAACACATTCATGAGTTGATTACACATTGGTTGCACATTCAGGAGTTAGTTACATATTCAGGGGTTGGTTACACATTCAGGATTTGGTTACCCATTGAAGGGTTAGTTTCTTATTCAGAGGTTGGTTACACATTCAGAAGATGGTTACACATTTAGGAGTTGGTTACACATTCGGAAGATGGTCACATATTCATATGCAGGAGTTGGTTTCATGTTCAGGAGTTGGTTACACATTCAGGGGTTGGTTACACATTCGGAATATGGTTACACATTCGGAATATGGTAACATATTCAGGGGTTGGTTGCACATTCAGGGGTTGCTCATACATTTAAAAGATGGTGATACACTCAGAATATGATTACACATTCAGAAGATGGTTACATATTCATGAGTTGATTACACATTCAGGGGTTGGTCACACATTCAGAAGATAGTAACACATTCAGGAGTTGGGTACATATTCCGGAGATGGTTACGCATTCAGAAGATCTTGACACATTCAGAAGATGGTTTCATATTCATGAGTTGGTTACAAATTCAGAAGATGATTACACATTCGGAAGATGGTTACACATTCAAAAGATGGTTACATATTCAGGAGTTGGCAACACATTTATCAGTTGATTACACATTGGTTGCACATTCAGGAGTTGGTTACACATTCAGAAGATGGTTACACATTGAGGGTTTAGTTACATATTCAGGAGTTGGCAACACATTCATGAGTTGATTACACATTGGTTGCACATTCAGGAGTTGGTTACATATTCAAGAGATGGTTACACAATCATTAGCTGCTTATACGTTAAGAAGATGGTTTCACATTCAGAAGATGCTTACACATTCAGGAATTAGTTACATATTCAGGGGTAGGTTACACATTCAGGATTTGGTTACCCATTGAAGGGTTAGTTTCTTAATCAGAGGTTGGTTACACATTCAGAAGATGGTTACACATTTAGGAGTTGGTTACACATTCGGAAGATGGTCACATATTCATATGCAGGAGTTGGTTTCATGTTCAGGAGTTGGTTACACATTCAGGGGTTGGTTACACATTCGGAATATGGTTACATATTCAGGGGTTGGTTGCACATTCAGGGGTTGCTCATTCATTTAAAAGATGGTGACACATTCAGAAGATGGTTACATATTCATGAGTTGATTACACATTCAGGGGTTGGTCACACATTCAGAAGATAGTAACACATTCAGGAGTTGGGTACATATTCCGGAGATGGTTACGCATTCAGAAGATCTTGACACATTCAGAAGATGGTTACATATTCATGAGTTGGTTACAAATTCAGAAGATGATTACACATTCGGAAGATGGTTGCGCATTCGAAAGATGGTTACATATTCAGGAGTTGGCAACACATTCATGAGTTGATTACACATTGGTAGCACATTCAGGAGTTGGTTACATATTCAAAAGATGGTTACACATTCAGAAGATGGTTACACATTCAGGAAATGGTTACACATTCAGGAGTTGACTACACATTCAGGAGTTGGTTACACATTCAGAAGATGGTTACACATTGAGGGTTTAGTTACATATTCAGGGGTTGGTTACACATTCAGAAGATGGTTACACATTTAGGAGTTGGTTACACATTCGGAAGATGGTTACATATTCATATGCAGGAGTTGGTTTCAAATCCAGGAGTTGGTTATTCATTCAGGGGTTGGTTACACATTCAGTGGTTGCTCATACATTTAAAAGATGGTAACACATTCAGAAGATCGTTAGATATTCATGAGTTACATATTCATGAGTTGGTTACACATTCAGGAGTTTGGTCACACATTCAGAAGATGGTAACACTTTTAGAAGATGTTTACACATTCAGGAATTGGTTACACATTCAGAAGATGGTTACACATTTAGGAGTTGGCTACACATTCGGAAGATGGTTACATATTCATATGCAGGAGTTGCTTTCATATTCAGGAGTTGGTTACATATTCAGAAGATGGTTACACATTTAGGAGTTGGCTACACATTCGGAATATGGTTACACATTCAGGGGTTGGGTACACATTCAGGGGTTGCTGATATATTTAAAAGATGGTGACACATTCAGAAGATTTTTACACATTGAGAAGATGGTTTCACATTCAGGAGTTGGTTGCACTTTCAGAAGCTGATATACATTCAGAAGATTGTTACATATTCAGAAGATGGTTACATGTTCAGAAGATGGTGACATATTCAGAAGATGGTTTCACATTCAGGAGTTGTTACACATTCAGAAGATGGTGACATATTTAGAATGCGGTTACACATTCAGAAGATGATCACACATTCAGGAGTTAGTTGCAATTTCATGACCTGGTATACATTCAGAAGATGGTTACATATTCAGAAGATGGTTACATGTTCAGAAGAAGGTTACAGGAGTTAGTTGCACTTTCATGACCTGGTATACATTCAGAAGATGGTTACATATTCAGAAGATGGTTACATGTTCAGAAGAAGGTTACACAGTGTGGGTTTAGTTACATATTCAGGGGCTGGTTACACATTCAGAAGATGGTTACACATTTAGGAGTTGGTTACACATTCGGAAGATGATTACATATTCATATGCAGGAGTTGGTTTCAAATCCAGGAGTTGGTTATACATTCAGGGGTTGGTTACACATTCGGAATATGGTTACACATTCAGAATATGGTTACATATTCAGGGGTTGGTTACACATTCAGGGGTTGCTCATACATTTAAAAGATGATTACACATTCAGAAGATGGTTACATATTCATGAGTTGGTGACACATTCAGGGATTGGTCACACATTCAGAAGATGGTAACACTTTTAGAAGATGTTTACACATTCAGGAATTGGTTACACATTCAGAAGATGATTACACATTCAGGAGCTGGATACACATTCCGGAGATGGTTACACATATAGAAGATCTTGACACATTCAGAGGATGGTTACATATTCATGAGTTGGTTACAAATTCAGGGGGTGATTACACATTTAGGGGTTGGTCACATAATCAGAAAATGCTTACACATTTAGGAATTGGTTACACATTCAGAAGATCATTACACATTCAGAAGATGGTTACAAATTCAGAAGATGATTACACATTCGGAAGATGGTTGCGCATTCAAAAGATGGTTACATATTCAGGAGTTGGCAACACATTCATGAGTTGATTACACATTGGTTGCACATTCAGGAGTTAGTTACATATTCAGGGGTTGGTTACACATTCAGGATTTGGTTACCCATTGAAGGGTTAGTTTCTTATTCAGAGGTTGGTTACACATTCAGAAGATGGTTACACATTTAGGAGTTGGTTACACATTCGGAAGATGGTCACATATTCATATGCAGGAGTTGGTTTCATGTTCAGGAGTTGGTTACACATTCAGGGGTTGGTTACACATTCGGAATATGGTTACACATTCGGAATATGGTAACATATTCAGGGGTTGGTTGCACATTCAGGGGTTGCTCATACATTTAAAAGATGGTGATACACTCAGAATATGATTACACATTCAGAAGATGGTTACATATTCATGAGTTGATTACACATTCAGGGGTTGGTCACACATTCAGAAGATGGTAACACATTCAGGAGTTGGGTACATATTCCGGAGATGGTTACGCATTCAGAAGATCTTGACAAATTCAGAAGATGGTTACATATTCATGAGTTGGTTACAAATTCAGAAGATGATTACACATTCGGAAGGTGGTTGCGCATTCAAAAGATGGTTACATATTCAGGAGTTGGCAACACATTCATGAGTTGATTACACATTGGTAGCACATTCAGGAGTTGGTTACATATTCAAAAGGATGGTTACACATTCAGAAGATGGTTACACATTCAGGAGATGGTTACACATTCAGGTGTTGACTACACATTCAGAAGATGGTTACACATTCAGAAGATGGTTACACATTGAGGGTTTAGTTACATATTCAGGGGCTGGTTACACATTCAGAAGATGGTTACACATTTAGGAGTTGGTTACACATTCGGAAGATGGTTACATATTCATATGCAGGAGTTGGTTTCAAATCCAGGAGTTGGTTACACATTCAGAATATGGTTACACATTCAGGGGTTGGTTACACATTCAGGGGTTGCTCATACATTTAAAAGATGGTAACACATTCAGAATATGATTACACATTCAGAAGATCGTTACATATTCATGAGTTACATATTCATGAGTTGGTGACACATTCAGGAGTTTGGTCACACATTCAGAAGATGGTAACACTTTTAGAAGATGTTTACACATTCAGGAATTGGTTACACATTCAGAAGATGGTTACACATTTAGGAGTTGGCTACACATTCGGAAGATGGTTACATATTCATATGCAGGAGTTGCTTTCATATTCAGGAGTTGGTTACACATTCAGAAGATGGTTACACATTTAGGAGTTGGCTACACATTCGGAATATGGTTACATATTCAGGGGTTGGGTACACATTCAGGGGTTGCTGATACATTTAAAAGATGGTGACACATTCAGAAGATTTTTACACATTGAGAAGATGGTTTCACATTCAGGAGTTGGTTGCACTTTCAGGAGCTGATATACATTCAGAAGACTGTTACATATTCAGAAGATGGTTACATGTTCAGAAGATAGTACACATTTAGAAGATTGTTACACATTCACAAGCTTGTTACACATTCAGGAGCTGTTTACTTATTCAGAAGATGGTGACATATTCAGAAGATGGTTTCACATTCAGGAGTTGTTACACATTCAGAAGATGGTTACATATTTAGAATACGATTACACATTCAGAAGATGATCACACATTCAGGAGTTAGTTGCACTTTCATGACCTGGTATACATTTAGAAGATGGTTACATATTCAGAAGAGGGTTACATGTTCAGAAGATGGTTACACATTCAGAAGATGGTCACATATTCAGGAGTTAGTTGCACTTTCGGGAGCTGGTATACATTCAGAAGATGGTTACATATTCAGAAGATGTTTACATGTTCAAAAGATGGTTACACATTCAGAAGATTGTTACACATTCAGAAGATTGTTACACATTCGGGAGTAGGTTGCACTTTCATGAGCTGTTTATTTATTCAGAAGATGGTTACACATTCAGAAGATGGTTACACATTCAGAAGAGGGTTACACATTTAGGAGTTGGCTACACATTCGGAATATGGTTACATATTCAGGGGTTGGGTACACATTCAGGGGTTGCTGATACATTTAAAAGATGGTGACACATTCAGAAGATTTTTACACATTGAGGAAATGGTTTCACATTCAGGAGTTGGTTGCACTTTCAGGAGCTGATATACATTCAGAAGATTGTTACATATTCAGAAGATGGTTACATGTTCAGAAGATAGTACACATTTAGAAGATTGTTACACATTCACAAGCTTGTTACACATTCAGGAGCTGTTTACTTATTCAGAAGATGGTGACATATTCAGAAGATGGTTTCACATTCAGGAGTTGTTACACATTCAGAAGATGGTTACATATTTAGAATACGATTACACATTCAGAAGATGATCACACATTCAGGAGTTAGTTGCACTTTCATGACCTGGTATACATTTAGAAGATGGTTACATATTCAGAAGAGGGTTACATGTTCAGAAGATGGTTACACATTCAGAAGATGCTCACATATTCAGGAGTTAGTTGCACTTTCGGGAGCTGGTATACATTCAGAAGATGGTTACATATTCAGAAGATGTTTACATGTTCAGAAGATGGTTACACATTCAGAAGATTGTTACACATTCAGAAGATTGTTACACATTCGGGAGTAGGTTGCACTTTCATGAGCTGTTTATTTATTCAGAAGATGGTTACACATTCAGAAGATGGTTACACATTCAAAAGATGAATACACATTCAAAAGATGGTGACACATTCAGGAGTTATATATTCAGGGGGTGATTACACATTCAGAAGATAATTACACATTCAGGAGATGGTTACACGTTAAGATGGTTACACATTCAGGGGGTGATTACACATTCAGAATATTGTTTACACATTCAGGAGTTGGTTGCACTTTCAGGAGCTGGTTATACATTCAGAAAATGGTCGCATATTCAGAAGATGGTTACATGTTCAGAAGATGGTTACACATTCAGAAGATCGTAACACTTTCAGAAGATGGTTACTCATTCAAGAGTTGATTACACATTCAGGAGTTGGTTACACATTCAGAAGATGGTTACACATTGAGGGTTTAGTTACATATTCAGGAGTTGGCAACACATTCATGAGTTGATTACACATTGGTTGCACATTCAGGAGTTGGTTACATATTCAAGAGGTGGTTACACATTCAGGAGTTGATTACACATTCAGGAGTTGGCTACACATTAAGAAGATGCTTACACATTCAGGAGTTAGTTACATATTCAGGGGCTGGTTACACATTCAGGATTTGGTTACACATTGAAGGGTTAGTTTCATATTCAGGGGTTGGTTACACATTCAGGGGTTGGTTACACATTCGGAATATGGTTACATATTCAGGGGTTGGTTGCACATTCAGGGGTTGCTCATACATTTAAAAGATGGTGACACATTCAGAATATGATTACACATTCAGAAGATGGTTACATATTCATGAGTTGATTACACATTCAGGGGTTGGTCACACATTCAGAAGATGGTAACACATTCAGGAGTTGGGTACACTTTCCGGAGATGGTTACGCATTCAGAAGATGTTTACATATTCATGAGTTGGTTACAAATTCAGGGGGTGATTACACATTTAGGGGTTGGTCACATAATCAGAAGATGCTTACACATTTAGAAATTGGTTACACATTCAGAAGATGATTACACATTCAGGGATTCGTCACACATTTAGAAGATGGTTACAAATTCATAAGATGATTACACATTCGGAAGATGGTTGCGCATTCAAAAGATGGTTACATATTCAGGAGTTGGCAACACATTCATGAGTTGATTACACATTGGTAGCACATTCAGGAGTTGGTTACACATTCAAGAGTTGATTACACATTTAAGAGTTGATTACACATTCAGGAGTTGGTTACACATTCAGAAGATGGTTACACATTGAGGGTTTAGTTACATATTCAGGGGTTGGTTACACATTCAGAAGACGGTTACTCATTCAAGAGTTGATTACACATTCAGGAGTTGGTTACACATTCAGAAGATGGTTACACATTGAGGGTTTAGTTACATATTCAGGAGTCGGCAACACATTCATGAGTTGATTACACATTGGTTGCACATTCAGGAGTTGGTTACATATTCAAGAGATGGTTACACATTCAAGAGTTGATTACACATTCAGGAGTTGGTTACACATTCAGAAGATGCTTACACATTGAGGGTTTAGTTACATATTCAGGGGTTGGTTACACATTCAGAAGATGGTTACACATTTAGGAGTTGGTTACACATTCGGAAGATGGTTACATATTCATATGCAGGAGTTGGTTTCAAATCCAGGAGTTGGTTATACATTCAGGGGTTGGTTACACATTCGGAATATGGTTACACATTCAGAATATGGTTACACATTCAGGGGTTGGTTACACATTCAGGGGTTGCTCATACATTTAAAAGATGGTAACACATTCAGAATATGATTACACATTCAGAAGATGGTTACATATTCATGAGTTAGATATTCATGAGTTGGTTACACATTCAGGAGATGGTTACACATTCAGGTGTTGACTACACATTCAGAAGATGGTTACACATTCAGAAGATGGTTACACATTGAGGGTTTAGTTACATATTCAGGGGCTGGTTACACATTCAGAAGATGGTTACACATTTAGGAGTTGGTTACACATTCGGAAGATGGTTACATATTCATATGCAGGAGTTGGTTTCAAATCCAGGAGTTGGTTACACATTCAGAATATGGTTACACATTCAGGGGTTGGTTACACATTCAGGGGTTGCTCATACATTTAAAAGATGGTAACACATTCAGAATATGATTACACATTCAGAAGATCGTTACATATTCATGAGTTACATATTCATGAGTTGGTGACACATTCAGGAGTTTGGTCACACATTCAGAAGATGGTAACACTTTTAGAAGATGTTTACACATTCAGGAATTGGTTACACATTCAGAAGATGGTTACACATTTAGGAGTTGGCTACACATTCGGAAGATGGTTACATATTCATATGCAGGAGTTGCTTTCATATTCAGGAGTTGGTTACACATTCAGAAGATGGTTACACATTTAGGAGTTGGCTACACATTCGGAATATGGTTACATATTCAGGGGTTGGGTACACATTCAGGGGTTGCTGATACATTTAAAAGATGGTGACACATTCAGAAGATTTTTACACATTGAGAAGATGGTTTCACATTCAGGAGTTGGTTGCACTTTCAGGAGCTGATATACATTCAGAAGACTGTTACATATTCAGAAGATGGTTACATGTTCAGAAGATAGTACACATTTAGAAGATTGTTACACATTCACAAGCTTGTTACACATTCAGGAGCTGTTTACTTATTCAGAAGATGGTGACATATTCAGAAGATGGTTTCACATTCAGGAGTTGTTACACATTCAGAAGATGGTTACATATTTAGAATACGATTACACATTCAGAAGATGATCACACATTCAGGAGTTAGTTGCACTTTCATGACCTGGTATACATTTAGAAGATGGTTACATATTCAGAAGAGGGTTACATGTTCAGAAGATGGTTACACATTCAGAAGATGGTCACATATTCAGGAGTTAGTTGCACTTTCGGGAGCTGGTATACATTCAGAAGATGGTTACATATTCAGAAGATGTTTACATGTTCAAAAGATGGTTACACATTCAGAAGATTGTTACACATTCAGAAGATTGTTACACATTCGGGAGTAGGTTGCACTTTCATGAGCTGTTTATTTATTCAGAAGATGGTTACACATTCAGAAGATGGTTACACATTCAGAAGAGGGTTACACATTTAGGAGTTGGCTACACATTCGGAATATGGTTACATATTCAGGGGTTGGGTACACATTCAGGGGTTGCTGATACATTTAAAAGATGGTGACACATTCAGAAGATTTTTACACATTGAGGAAATGGTTTCACATTCAGGAGTTGGTTGCACTTTCAGGAGCTGATATACATTCAGAAGATTGTTACATATTCAGAAGATGGTTACATGTTCAGAAGATAGTACACATTTAGAAGATTGTTACACATTCACAAGCTTGTTACACATTCAGGAGCTGTTTACTTATTCAGAAGATGGTGACATATTCAGAAGATGGTTTCACATTCAGGAGTTGTTACACATTCAGAAGATGGTTACATATTTAGAATACGATTACACATTCAGAAGATGATCACACATTCAGGAGTTAGTTGCACTTTCATGACCTGGTATACATTTAGAAGATGGTTACATATTCAGAAGAGGGTTACATGTTCAGAAGATGGTTACACATTCAGAAGATGCTCACATATTCAGGAGTTAGTTGCACTTTCGGGAGCTGGTATACATTCAGAAGATGGTTACATATTCAGAAGATGTTTACATGTTCAGAAGATGGTTACACATTCAGAAGATTGTTACACATTCAGAAGATTGTTACACATTCGGGAGTAGGTTGCACTTTCATGAGCTGTTTATTTATTCAGAAGATGGTTACACATTCAGAAGATGGTTACACATTCAAAAGATGAATACACATTCAAAAGATGGTGACACATTCAGGAGTTATATATTCAGGGGGTGATTACACATTCAGAAGATAATTACACATTCAGGAGATGGTTACACGTTAAGATGGTTACACATTCAGGGGGTGATTACACATTCAGAATATTGTTTACACATTCAGGAGTTGGTTGCACTTTCAGGAGCTGGTTATACATTCAGAAAATGGTCGCATATTCAGAAGATGGTTACATGTTCAGAAGATGGTTACACATTCAGAAGATCGTAACACTTTCAGAAGATGGTTACTCATTCAAGAGTTGATTACACATTCAGGAGTTGGTTACACATTCAGAAGATGGTTACACATTGAGGGTTTAGTTACATATTCAGGAGTTGGCAACACATTCATGAGTTGATTACACATTGGTTGCACATTCAGGAGTTGGTTACATATTCAAGAGGTGGTTACACATTCAGGAGTTGATTACACATTCAGGAGTTGGCTACACATTAAGAAGATGCTTACACATTCAGGAGTTAGTTACATATTCAGGGGCTGGTTACACATTCAGGATTTGGTTACACATTGAAGGGTTAGTTTCATATTCAGGGGTTGGTTACACATTCAGGGGTTGGTTACACATTCGGAATATGGTTACATATTCAGGGGTTGGTTGCACATTCAGGGGTTGCTCATACATTTAAAAGATGGTGACACATTCAGAATATGATTACACATTCAGAAGATGGTTACATATTCATGAGTTGATTACACATTCAGGGGTTGGTCACACATTCAGAAGATGGTAACACATTCAGGAGTTGGGTACACTTTCCGGAGATGGTTACGCATTCAGAAGATGTTTACATATTCATGAGTTGGTTACAAATTCAGGGGGTGATTACACATTTAGGGGTTGGTCACATAATCAGAAGATGCTTACACATTTAGAAATTGGTTACACATTCAGAAGATGATTACACATTCAGGGATTCGTCACACATTTAGAAGATGGTTACAAATTCATAAGATGATTACACATTCGGAAGATGGTTGCGCATTCAAAAGATGGTTACATATTCAGGAGTTGGCAACACATTCATGAGTTGATTACACATTGGTAGCACATTCAGGAGTTGGTTACACATTCAAGAGTTGATTACACATTTAAGAGTTGATTACACATTCAGGAGTTGGTTACACATTCAGAAGATGGTTACACATTGAGGGTTTAGTTACATATTCAGGGGTTGGTTACACATTCAGAAGACGGTTACTCATTCAAGAGTTGATTACACATTCAGGAGTTGGTTACACATTCAGAAGATGGTTACACATTGAGGGTTTAGTTACATATTCAGGAGTCGGCAACACATTCATGAGTTGATTACACATTGGTTGCACATTCAGGAGTTGGTTACATATTCAAGAGATGGTTACACATTCAAGAGTTGATTACACATTCAGGAGTTGGTTACACATTCAGAAGATGCTTACACATTGAGGGTTTAGTTACATATTCAGGGGTTGGTTACACATTCAGAAGATGGTTACACATTTAGGAGTTGGTTACACATTCGGAAGATGGTTACATATTCATATGCAGGAGTTGGTTTCAAATCCAGGAGTTGGTTATACATTCAGGGGTTGGTTACACATTCGGAATATGGTTACACATTCAGAATATGGTTACACATTCAGGGGTTGGTTACACATTCAGGGGTTGCTCATACATTTAAAAGATGGTAACACATTCAGAATATGATTACACATTCAGAAGATGGTTACATATTCATGAGTTAGATATTCATGAGTTGGTGACACATTCAGGGATTGGTCACACATTCAGAAGATGGTAACACTTTTAGAAGATGTTTACACATTCAGGAATTGGTTACACATTCAGAAGATGATTACACATTCAGGAGCTGGATACACATTCCGGAGATGGTTACACATATAGAAGATCTTGACACATTCAGAAGATGGTTACATATTCATGAATTGGTTACAAATTCAGGGGGTGATTACACATTTAGGGGTTGGTCACATAATCAGAAAATGCTTACACATTTAGGAATTGGTTACACATTCAGAAGATGATTACATATTAAGGAGTTGGTTGTACATTCAGGAGATGGTTACACATTCAGAAGATGTTTACACATTCAGAAGATGTTTACACATTCAGGAGCTTGTTACACATTCACAAGCTTGTTACACATTCAGGAGCTGTTTACTTATTCAGAAGATGGTGACATATTCAGAAGATGGTTACACATTCAGGAGTTGTTACACATTCAGAAGATGGTTACATATTTAGAATACGATTACACATTCAGAAGATGGTTACACATTCAGAAGATGTTTACACATTCAGGAGCTTGTTACACATTCACAAGCTTGTTACACATTCAGGCGCTGTTTACTTATTCAGAAGATGGTGACATATTCAGAAGATGGTTACACATTCAGGAGTTGTTACACATTCAGAAGATGGTTACATATTTAGAATACGGTTACTCATTCAGAAGATGATCACACATTCAGGAGTTGGTTGCACTTTCATGACCTGGTATACATTTAGAAGATGGTAACATATTCAGAAGATGGTTACATGTTCAGAAGATGGTTACACATTCAGAAGATGCTCACATATTCAGGAGTTAGTTGCACTTTCGGGAGCTGGTATACATTCAGAAGATGGTTACATATTCAGAAGATGTTTACATGTTCAGAAGATGGTTACACATTCAGAAGATTGTTACACATTCAGAAGATTGTTACACATTCGGGAGTAGGTTGCACTTTCATGAGCTGTTTATTTATTCAGAAGATGGTTACACATTCAGAAGATGGTTACACATTCAAAAGATGAATACACATTCAAAAGATGGTGACACATTCAGGAGTTACATATTCAGGGGGTGATTAAACATTCAGAAGATGATTACACATTCAGGAGATGGTTACACATTCAAAAGATGAATACACATTCAAAAGATGGTGACACATTCAGGAGTTACATATTCAGGGGGTGATTACACATTCAGAATATTGTTTACACATTCAGGAGTTGGTTGCACTTTCAGGAGCTGGTTATACATTCAGAAAATGGTCGCATATTCAGAAGATGGTTACACATTCAGAAGATCGTAACACTTTCAGAAGATGGTTACATATTGAAAAGACGTTTACACATTCAGGAGTTGGTTACACATTCCGAAGATGATTACACATTCGGAATATGGTTACACATTCAGGGGTTGGTTAAACTTTCAGAGGTTGGGTACAAATTCATTGGTTGGTTACATGTTCAGGAGATGGTTACGTATGATTACAGCCCAACACATGCCATGACATGCATGCATGTGCAAGTCATGCCTAATGGGTTACGGTGAACACGTGCTCTTTACTTGTATACACACAAACACACCGTGTGTACAGTCGATTCCCCAGTAGCCCTCCTTGCAGGCTCCCTGACACGCCCCACTCTCAGGGTCACACCTCTCCTGGTGACAGTGCCCACACACCTGGCCACACCCTCGACCGTAGCTACCTACGCCACATTCTACAACACATGATGCAATCTCCTGACTCACTCACTCAGTAATACATGTTATACGTAATACGTAATACGTAATATGTATGCAGTTATACATAAATGTGTAAAGGAATTTCTCACGACTACATATCAGTACTTAAAGTTTTGTCGCGTTCCATAGCAAGAACACAGATTGAAGCATACTTATCATTTGTCTTTATCTATATTTTATTATTTGTGAGACATTGGGGGTACAATATATACTTCTCCGTGTCATATAATGTCTCCACGAATGACACTCATGAATGACACTCATTAACAATTTTACAATTTGGTTCAGAAATATGACAACATGCACGTTCATGCTAAACGCACTGTGCTGACAATTCAAGCCAGTCCATCCAGCGGAACACCCCGACTTGCAGTGGCCCAATCTGGCAGCACATGCTTCATTCACGTCATCACAATGACAGAATTTCCCGCAGCCTTCTCCGAACAAGCCGTCGGGGCAATCTGCAAAGCAGTTTCTGGAACTGTCACTGCGCAATAGTGTACATATTTAACAAAACGTATATGCAAATGGTAAACACAGTCCCATTCCACTTACTAACACGTTCTCTTATTAATGTTGAAAACCATTCCATTAAGTCCTTTACCTTCAAGAAAGGGCGTATCGTTAAACACGTTGCGTGGCTGTTATTTAATTTGTAATTTGCATAGCCAAGTTAAATACGACATTTTGGGTAAGGGTAACATTGAAATTTAAGTAAGAAAAGTGACGTCCATAGGAAAGTACGCCAAGACTTTGAGAGGCGATTGAAGAAAAGCGAAAGCACGTCGGACGTTAAAACATGTATATAATGAAAGTGGCGTTTTGGCATCATGCGAACAAAAGTTCACTCTATAAATGTAGAAAACTTACGAGTAACAATAACATAACAGGGGATCGATGAGATCATTCACATTGTCATTGTCAAAATATTGTAACAACAGACTTGTTTAAAATTGAGTATGTCCACCTCGTGCATCAGTGCAGGCCACAACACGACGTCGCAACAGTGACTTTAACCGCCTGGTGACGTTAGCGGGAATCCGTTACCATGTCAGGATGAGACAAAGCTCTGGTGGTACTGTGCCACAAATGTTCTTGTGGGTTCATGTCAGGGTAACAAGTAGGTCATGGCAAAGCATTAACGTTCGTGTTGTTGGGGAAGACCTGTGTTAGCCTTGCAATATGGGGTCTTGCGTTATCCTGCAACGCGTATGTGTTGGATAAATGGAAGCACAATGGTCGCAAAACTTCATCCCGATACGTCTGTGCAGTAATGTTGCCTTGAATGATAACAAGCCCCGTCTAAAGTCTCAACAGATTCCCACCCAGACCATGACACCACCTCCTGCAAATGGCTGCACTTCCTGGAGCCAGTTCGGCGCTGGGCTTTCACTTGACGTCAGTACACACACTGTCGACCAGAGCAAAATCTGCTCTAATCAGATGTCCGTAGTCTCGAACCTGCCAACGCCGAACCCGCCAGGGCCCATATTAACCTATCATGTCGGTGTTGTGGCGTCAATGTCATTCCATAGTAGGGTCGACGTGCTCGGGTATCATGTTCCCTCAATCGACGTGAAACTGACACGATGTCCGCGTGCCATCGAGGACGTTGCGTTCGTGGGGATGAGCTTTAACGGTCTTCAATGGGCGTGGTCACACTCCAAGGTCTATCCATTGTCTGACCTTTCTGCAGTAAACGTCATATAATCACGGGTGCAAGCAGATATTCTTCCACTGTGACTATACCTTCCTCCTGGCCTTACCAATCTCACTCTCGCAAGTTTTACCTTCAATGGTAATTAGGGGGCGGTCGGGTAGCCTTGTGGTTAAAGCGTTCGCTCGTCACGCCGAAGACCCGGGTTCGATTCCCGACATGGGTACAATGTGTGAAGCCCATTTCTGGTGTCCCCCGCCGTGATATTGCTAGAATATTACTTAAAGAGACGTAAAACCATACTCACTCACTCACTCACTCACTCACGATATGGTTATTAGACAAAAAACATTTTGGTGTACTTTCTTTTGGACGTTACTTTGTAATAAATTGAACCATATATTGACTCTAAATTTACCAGCTGCTCGTTGAAGTTATTGCAGCAGTTGAATCAACTTACTGCATAGTTTAAGATCAGCGCACATAACGTAATGCTTCACTGTGTGTTCAGAGGCAAAACACCAGGGCATTGTAGCGTATTGGTCGTTCCCATGCCGGGGGTTTCTGCAGTAGTTCTTCCGGTTGTCTTCGAGGGGGAAACTTTCTGTTGAATAACCTAGTTCATGAACAAAAGGTTCCGACCATTTCTGACACTGACTACCATTCTGCGCCTGACTGAATGTTCCGGTGTAGTTGATACCATGGGTGTCATAAATACAATGGTTGTCTGAAAGGTAAGCACTCTAATACAGCACGAACACACGCATAGTAGAGTACAGTGCATAGAACATGTATCTGTCTAGCATACTCTTCAGGACCTTTATATCCTAACTGATATCAATTACCTAGTACAAATGTAGCATTCATACAGATATATATATTCCAACTCAAGCGGTTTGTTACATGTGTGGCTTTTGGTGACGTCATTGCTTCTCTAGAGTGACGATACAACTGTATCTCACAACAGAGTCACGGTGGCTTATGCGATGTTTGTTTGTTTGTTTGTGTAACGCCGCACTCAGCAATATTCCAGCTTTATGACGGCGGTCTGTAAATAATCGAGTCTGGGCCAGACAATCCAGTGATTGACATCATGAGCATCGATCCACGCATTTGGGATACGATGACATGCATCCATCAAGTCAGCGAACCTGACCACCCGATCCCGTTGGTCGCCTTTTACGACAAGCACGAGTTGCTGAACACCAATTCTACCCCGGATCTTCACGGGTCTTAAGCGATGAATATTACTTATGCGACCTATGTGAGCACTGTGGTCTGACTACGATGTTTGGACGGCGCATGTTATCCAGCTTGCTGTTATGCATACGGATCATATGAACCCTGATCTGAATGTGATCACTTATGATGAATACTTGATTAATTCTACGGCCTTCGTCAAACAGAATACACACGTGTCTCACCGAGTTGACAACCGAATCCATATTTCCCATCTTGGCATCCAGACTCGCACCATCCATTCGTGTCGTCACATGACCCGCGAAGGCAGTGGCAGCGGAACTTACACTTCCATCCAAAACTACCGAGCGGGCAGCCTAGCAGAACATTACATTCTTTAGAGGGTGAGTTAGTGAATGTTGTTTAACGCCGAAGTCAGCATGTTTTCAGATATAGCACGTATATATGTCTGTATATATTAAAGTCTGGACCAGGCAAATAAATGTTTGATCCTATGCCGCCTCCGTGATCTAGTGGTAGAGTGTCCGCCCGGAGAGCGGAAGGTTCGGGGTGCGATCCCCAGCCGCGTCATACCAAAAGACGTTAAAAGATTGTACTTGTTGTTACCCTGCCTGTCGCTCGGCATTAAAGGGATCAGACAAGGACTGGTCGGCACGGAGTATATTGTATCTGAGTGGGGTATCCAGAACAAACCCGTATCAGATTTCAGGACAAAAGTAACATTACCAGAAAGTAACCCGCAAAAAACTATGATCGTTTGCCTGAAACATAATTAAGAGTTTTCGGTGTAGGGTTTTTAACTTTTTTTTAGTGTACGTACTTATCCAGATCTGTGCGACAACGCCATAATGACGCAGTGATTGCAACAAAGCGTTCCAACGGCAATAATAAAAACAGTTCATTCATTGTAGAAGGTGATGATCCTTACAACAAAAACAATTTTTGAAAAAAAGATCCTTACAACATAAACAATTTATGAAAAAAGATCCTTACAACATAAACAATTTATGAAAAAAGATCCTTACAACATAAACAATTTATGAAAAAAGATCCTTACAACAAAAACAGTTTTTGAAAAAAAGATCCTTACAACATAAACAAATTATGAAAAAAGCATGATAAAATGGACAATTATTTTATCGCTAAAACTCAAGTTTTTCGTATGAAGGTATGGCTCCATGCGGGTGTTCATGAAGCGGTGCTCAGGTGCTTTGGTTGTAAACACTCTATTACGTGTAGTGATAATATTTTCATAAATAGCCCAGCCATGGATAAACTACCTTGATTTCCACTCCCATTCGGTATTGTACATTTGGAGTCTAAATATCAAAGTTGGTTAGAAATGCACCACGACAAAGAAGGTACTTCTACTACTAGTCACACATCACGTCATCTGAATATGAAAACAACTACTTAATAAATAGGTCTTCAACCCATGCTTGCCGTAAAAGGTAACTATGCTTGACGTAAGAGACGACTAATGGGATCGGGTGGTCAGACTCGCTTGGTCATCGTATCTCAATTGCGTGGATCGATGCTCATGATGTCAATCACTGGATTGTGTGGTCCAGACTCGATTATTTACAGACCGCCGTCATATAGCTGGACTATTGCTGAGTGCGGCGTTAAACAACAAATAAACAATCTTAACAATGTGTTGCTAAGCTACCAGCTAATCTTACCTCGTTCTGTATCAGTGAGACGTAATAAGGAGAGACCCAACGCCAAAATTGATAAGGTTTTCATCCCCCGTGTCCTCCAGTTCTTGTAACTCTACTTGCTGAGTATGAATTATTTCCTGTTATGACTCGCATTTAGATATTTGATAACCTTTCAGTTTCTATTAAAGACAGTTTAACTTTTCTATTTATAATTCAATCCAGCGGATCTATATGAGGAAGATGTCCATTGTTTTTGAATATGTGCGTCTTACTGGTGAAACTGAACGCTTAAAGTTCGGTCGTGACGTTGAATCGAATGCGCTCGTTGAAATGTACTTTGTATTATTCTAACGTTTCCGCGTTTTAAAAAGGAAATAGTGATGTTAAGGGAAATATATTTTAATCTCACCTTCCTGTATCTCATACACGGGAATCCATTCTTTCATTGGGGTTAGGGTAAGGGGTAGTGGAGGGATAGAGGTGGGATGAGGCGGGGGTGGGGAGGGATGGGGTAGGCTTAGTGGTAGTGGAAGGATATAGGTGGGATGAGGTGGGGGTGGGGAGGGCTGGGGTAGGCTTAGTGGTAGTGGAGGGATAGAGGTTGGATGAGGAGGGGGTGGGGAGGGATGGGGTAGGGGTAGTGGAGGGATAGAGCTGGGATGAGGTGGGGGTGGGGAGGGATTGGGTAGGCTTAGTGGTAGTGGAGGGATAGAGGTTGGATGAGGCGGGGGTGGGGAGGGATGGGGTAGTGGTAGTGGAGGGATAGAGGTCGGATGAGGTGGGGGTGGGGAGGGATTGGGTAGGCTTCGTGGTAGTGGAGGGAAAGAGGTGGGATGAGGAGGGGGTGGGGAGGGATGGGGTAGGGGTAGTGGAGCGATAGAGGTGGGATGAGGCGGGGTAGGGGAGGGCTGGGGTAAGCTTAGTGGTAGTGGAGGGATAGAGGTGGGATGAGGTGGGGGTGGGGAGGGCTGGGGTAGGGGTAGTGGTAGTGGAAGGATAGAGGTGGGATGAGGAGGGGGTGGGGAGGGCTGGGTAGGGGTAGTGGAGGGATAGAGGTGGGATGAGGTGGGGTAGGGGAGGGCTTGGGTAAGCTTAGTGGTAGTGGAGGGATAGAGGTGGGATGAGGTGGGGATGGGGAGGGCTGGGGTAGGGGTAGTGGTAGTGGAGGGATAGAGGTGGGGGTGGGGAGGTCTGGGGTAGGCTTAGTGGTAGTGGAAGGATATAGGTGGGGTTGGAGGGCTGGGGTAGGCTTAGTGGTAGTGGAAGGATAGAGGTGGGATGAGGTGGGGGTGGGGAGGGCTGGGGTAGTGGTAGTGGAGGGATAGAGGTCGGATGAGGCGGGGGTGGGGAGGGATTGGGGTAGGCTTAGTGGTAGTGGAGGGATAGAGGTAGGATGAGGAGGGGGTGGGGAGGGCTGGGGTAGGTGTAGTGGAGGGATAGAGGTGGGATGAGGTGGGGTAGGGGAGGGCTGTTGTAAGCTTAGTGGTAGTGGAGGGATAGAGGTGGGATGAGGTGGGGGTGGGGGTGCGGAGGGCTGTGGTAGGGGTAGTGGTAGTGGGGGGATAGAGGTGGGATGAGGTGGGGGTGGGGAGGGCTGGGGTAGGGGTAGAGGTAGTGGAAGGATAGAGGTGGGGTGGGAGGGCTGGGGTAGGCTTAGTGGTAGTGGAAGGATAGAGGTGGGATGAGGAGGGGGTGGGGAGGGCTGGGGTAGGCTTAGTGGTGGATAGAGGTGGGATGAGGTGGGGGTGGGGAGGGCTGGGGTAGGCTTAGTGGTGGATAGAGGTGGGATGAGGTTGGTGTGGGGGGGCTGGGGTAGGCTTAGTGGTGGATAGAGGTGGGATGAGGTGGGGGTTGGGAGGGCTGGGGTGGGGGTAGTGGTAGTGGAGGGATAGAGGTGGGATGAGGTTGGGGTGGGGGGCTGGGGTAGGCTTAGTGGTGGATAGAGGTGGGATGAGGTTGGTGTGGGGGGTGCTGGGGTAGGCTTAGTGGTGGATAGAGGTGGGATGAGGTTGGGGTGGGGAGGGCTGGAGTAGGGGTAGTGGTAGTGGAGGGATAGAGGTGGGGGTGGGATGGCTGGGGTAGGCTTAGTGGTAGTGGGAGGATAGAGGTGGGATGAGGTGGGGGTGGGGAGAGCTGGGGTAGGGGTAGTGGTAGTGGGAGGATAGAGGTGGGGGTGGGGAGGGCTGGGGTAGGCTTAGTGGTGGATAGAGGTGGGATGAGGTTGGGGGGGGGGGGCTGGGGAAGGCTTAGTGGTGGATAGAGGTGGGATGGGGTGGGGTGGGGAGGGCTGGGGTAGGGGTAGTTGAGGGATAGAGGTTGGATGAGGTGGGGGTGGGGAGGGCTGGGGTAGGCTTAATGGTAGTGGAGGTATAGAGGTGGGATGAGGTGGGGGTTGGGAGGGATAGAGGTGGGATGAGGAGGGGGTGATGAGGGCTGGGGTAGGCTTAGTGGTGGATAGAGGTGGGATGAGGTTGGGGTGGGGGGGGGGGGGGGGCTGGGGGAAGGCTTAGTGGTGGATAGAGGTGGGATGGGGAGGGGTGGGGAGGGCTGGGGTAGGGGTAGTGGAGGGATAGAGGTGGGATGAGGTGGGGGTGGGGAGGGCTGGGGTAGGCTTAGTGGTAGTGGAGGTATAGAGGTGGGATGAGGAGGTGGTGGGGAGGGATGGGGTAGGCTTAGTGGTAGTGGAGGTATAGAGGTGGGATGAGGTGGGGGTTGGGAGGGCTGGGGTAGGCTTAGTGGTAGTGGAGGGATAGAGGTGGGATGAGGTGGGGGTTGGGAGGGCTGGGGTAGGCTTAGTGGTAGTGGAGGTATAGAGGTGGGATGAGGAGGTGGTGGGGAGGGATGGGGTAGGCTTAATTGAAGGATAGAGGTGGGATGAGGTGGGGTGGGGAGGGCTAGGGTAGGCTTAGTGGTAGTGGAGGGATTGAGCTGGGGTGGGGTAGAAGGGGTAGGGGTAGGAACCGGCAAGGTATGGGTAGGAACCGGCAAGGATAAGTATGGTTGCAATATAAACATACCCTCGCCATGCTTGCTTAGGGTGTGAATGGGTGCGATATGACATATGTGTTGTGCTGGATTATATGTATACTTTTATCAGCAATAATTGAAGTCACATATATTCACTGGTATGAAGTCAAGAAGCCTACTACTACAGCTCCCCAACTCTCATCAAGACGTAATACATTCTTAAAGATAATAGGCGCCGCAATTCGCTGTGCAGAGTTGCGTCCCTTGGGCATGCCAGCAACCTTCGAATCCCAGTTCGCCCCTAATTGTGTTTCTAGGTTTGTCAGCACCATATCCGTACTCGTGAATTTCACTAAAGAGGTAAACGTCCGAGACCTGCATTTCTCGCTCCACGTTAAGCTGACACGACGAGACATAAGCCGAACACTTTTCAAAGCGGCGATAAATCCAACTCACTCCCTCACGCCATCACTTTAAAGCCCGTACATAACTTCCACACAGTATCAATCACTGGATTGCCAGGTCCATACACGTTTATTTACTGGCCATCGTCATACAAAAGAAATAGTACCGAATGCAGCGTTAACAAACAAGTACTAGTAGTAGTAGTAGTAGTAGTAGTAGCAGCAGCAGCAGAAGCAGTAGTAGTAGTAGTAGTAGCAGTAGTAGTAGTAGCAGCAGCAGCAGTAGTAGTAGTAGTAGCAGTAGCAGTAGCAGTAGTAGTAGTAGTAGTAGTAGCAGCAGCAGTAGTAGTAGTAGTAGTAGTAGTAGTGGTAGTAGTGGTAGTAGTAGTAGTAGTAGTAGTGGTGGTAGTAGTAGTAGTAGTAGTAGCAGTAGTAGTAGTAGTAGTAGTAGTAGCAGTAGTAGTAGTAGTAGTAGTAGCAGTAGTAGTAGCAGTAGTAGTAGTAGCAGCAGCAGCAGCAGTAGTAGTAGTAGTAGCAGTAGCAGTAGCAGTAGTAGTAGTAGTAGTAGTAGCAGCAGCAGTAGTAGTAGTAGTAGTAGTGGTAGTAGTGGTAGTAGTAGTAGTGGTGGTAGTAGTAGTAGTAGTAGCAGTAGTAGTAGTAGTAGTAGTAGTAGCAGTAGTAGTAGTAGTAGTAGTAGTAGTAGTAGTAGTAGTAGTAGCAGTAGTAGTATATTTAGAAATGTGTTGTTTGTGACGTCGTCATAAATAAGTTTAAAAACAGCAAATGTGTAAATCATAATAAGCTTTGTTTTACATTAAATAGGCACCGTATAGGCACAACTAGATCTACATTGCCTTACACGTTACCATACCATGTTACGGACAATGCCGGCTGCTAACATACATTAGATGTCTCTGTTGGAAGCGGGAGGAGGCTGGACGATAACAGTGACAAAAACACACATCGTTTAAAAAATATTTATTCAGGTCTGCGGGGTTACATGATTAAGGCACTCGGCATGCAGGTACGTGTTGTTTAGGCAGTGTGTTGCGTGTGTTTTGTTTTGGGCATTCCAGTATGCGCAAAGAAACAACATAACATATTTGTAAATGCAACATGGCGGGGAAAGCAATAACATGTCAAATGATATCAGCAACAACGTCAACGATGACAACGTGAATGGGGAAGATGCCATTCTTTACAATCATGTGCGGCGAACACACACGTGACAATGCCGTTATAGAAACCGACATTTAACAATTAATGTATCCAAAAATGATACAATGAATATAACAATTGTTATATTTGGGATAACATTTTCTTCGTCATGTACAGATTCTTTGGGTTGAGACACGCCCGGGATTCGAAACCACACTGCCAGAGTGAGGCACCTAATCGCCAGCACACAAAGTCAGCGTCAGTGTGGGTTCGAATCCCGGACGGGTGTTTTCCCACTTTCTAAATGGCATTGTATGTTCAATGCAATGCATAATTGATCACAAATATTCAAAATCGATCCCTAAGCGTTAAAGGATCATTATTCTGCACGCCTTGGGCCACGTTCAAATGAAGGTCAAGACGTTGTTCTTGGAACTGGGACATTGTCTGTGTGTAATGAGGAAATCATTAACTGCAAAATTCACACACCCTTTAAGTTGATGAGATAACACAGTGGGGTAATATACGACTTGAAGAGTCCTTGCTAAGGCTGCCAATTTGTTCAGGCCTAGCCCTTTTATTACAATACCTCTATGCGCAATGATATGAATGATTAAAATATTCAAACTTGGAACCATGTTGCATGTAACGTACGCGTTAATACTGTAGCAATCGTGAACTCGTAAATCAGATTCACTTGCGACTAATACAAAAAGAAACTGATATCATCACAAACAATTCACTGTACACATGACACCAGCTGTCCGTCAAATCAGCGTGTTCTGCAGCACTGGCGCCACTGGCTGTTGTAGCAGTTTTAGGGCAACCCTTTACGTATAGTGACCCGCGATGAAAAGTTGGTCGGAAGCGCCATAAAACAGGAAAAGAAACCAGTCACATTTCAATACAGGAAAGACATCTAACTGAAAAATATGTTTTTCGGATTTGCGCCGACCGTAAAATCATGAATGAGAGGGGAGTTAAAATTGATAAGCACTAATTTTATAACGGCGAATGCAAACATGTTAAACTGCAAGACTGGTGAACAAACTTCACAATGGCTGCTCACATTGTAACATTCTCAGATAATGCTTCAGGAACAAGTAAATCTGTGATGTCTTTTCTAATTTTTCCCATCCACCGATCATGATTTTTCACAGAAAACACAGTAAAAAAAAAAAAATAATAATAAATCTTGCCTCATTTTCAATAAGGTTGAGGATTGGGAAAGAAATGGATAGTCGGATAAAACATACAATACGCCGGTGTAAAATGTAAAATGAACATAATTGATATAAACAATATCAACCATTAAGAGTCACTATTTGGCTGAAATATTGTAAAATATGAACTCTAGGCGTGAGGCCTAGATGCCACGTGGTGCTCACGGCATGAAGACGGCGGGTATCAAAACAAGAGGAAATAACAAACACTGTGCTCACTGACTCAGCAGCACATATAAAACATCAACACAGGGAATATTCAGTCTCAATTATCTGCCCCAAAAGGCGCAATCTTTAGGCGTAATCACTGAAAATATGTTATGAAACAGGTGTTCGCGAAAAGGGTGAACATGTCCAACCCTATCGTTAGTACCCACCACTCGCACAATTTGCATAAAACCTTATGTGTTTGTTTGTTGAAGCTAGATCTATGTGATCTCATCTGATCAAGCGCAGCTTTCGTTGTGATTGACGTCATCTGTCAAACGCTGTACATCCGCCTCACCCTCGGGGTCCTCTCTCTTGTCAACAGATCTGTTGTAATGATAACATTGATATAAACTATATACATCACATGTGACAAAAAAAACTAGTTTCAATCTGCTCTGTATTTCAACTTATTACTTTTTCTTACTCGTGATTCCATGTCAAATGGACGACTGTGATATTTACATAGTGAGTGAGTGATTTTGGCTTTACGCCGCTTTTAGCAATATTCCAGCAATATCACGGCGGGGGACACCAGAAATGGGCTTCGCACATTGTACCCATGTCGGGAATCGAACCCGGGTCTTCGGCGTGACGAGCGAACGCTTCAACCACTAGGCTACCCGACTGCCCCTGATATTAACATAGAATAAAAGCGTCAAAATTCTGTCCATATCAATAAGAAATATCTGCTCAAAGCAGAGTCCATTGTACGTTTCTATATCATGAGCATGTGTTTATTAATCACTATCGTGATGATACCAGGTGTTCGCGAAAAGGAGAACGTATCCTGTCCCGCTGGTGCACCCGTCACAAACACATACAAAGGCAAGTCAATTGTTCACCTGACGAGAGCACGGGTGTATGATGCATAGATTCATGGAACAATATCCATGTTGTTATCCCGACAACATACACATACCATGATATGTCTTTTGTTGGACTTTGGAGGTTTTCGAAAGTAGATTTATGCATATTTCTATCATATGACATCGTAAAATACAGCTCTTTCAATTGCACTGTTTCAATTGATTGTTGTTTAACGCCGTACTCGTAATATTCCAGCTATATAACCGCGGTCTGTAAATAATCGAGTCTGGACTAGACAAACCAGTGATTAACATCATAAGCAATTATCCATGCAATTGGGATGTGATGTCATGCATCAACCAAGAACTTGAGCATGACCACCCGATCCCGTTAGTCGCCTCTTGCGACCAGCATAGTCGCCTTTTACAGCAAACATGAGTTGCTGAAGGCCTATTCTACCCCAGATCTTCACGGGTCCTTTCATAATTTGACCACATTGTGTGTCACAAAGTAACTGGTGTTCACATTGGAGGGCAAACAAACGATACAACTATTGGGTATAGATTAAAACTAACGACCTATTTTAGGTGAAACAATTAATAGGAGAAAGAAGGCATTGTTACTCTTAACGACATGTTTGTACAGTAGAGTATGAATTACCCTATCTACATCAGGCATAACATGACATACTGTCCTTTGATGGTGACGTAGCTCCAGTGTTAATTAAGCGGTTTATTCTTCATAACTGCACCCTTTCCAAATTTAACAGAAATGGAATTAAAGCTGTAGACTTTTTTCCTGTCAAAGTATTCACTTTTTCGATTAATAAATCCGTATTATACCGATACAATTGATAAAATTTGGAAAACAATATTTTAAGCAGGATGTGTCTTTAAAAGAACATCATTCCTCTTCCCGGCCATGTGTTAGAGAACACTTTAAACAGTTACTGCTTATTTCCGGCACCAAAATTTTGAAAATATTTTCGTTAACCAAGTAATTTTAAATAAACATGTAGACGACGAAGTTACTCACACAGACAGCAACGCAACGTCTTCCGCAGGCGTGGTCATCCCGGGACTGTCCTCCTGTACAGGTATTACCTCCCTTGTCGTGCACACTCTCTGGCGGATCCATATAACACTGGAGGATCAGGGGTTAACGTTAACGATTAATAACGATTATATATTATGGTTGTCAGTTTACTGTAGGAACCAAGTTGAATTTCGAGTGTTGCTTAGCGCCGCACTCAGCAGTATTCCAGCCAGATGACGGCGGTCTGTAATTTATCGAATCCGGACCAGACAATCCAGTGATTGACATCATGGGCATCAATGCAAGACCCAAATCAGCGAAACTGACCAATAGATTGCCTCTTACGATGGGCATGGGTTGAGCAAGACCAATTCTAACCCGGATCTTTACCAGGGACAAAGTTGTAGTGACGCATCTTTTAGAAGTCTCTCTCTCTCTCTCTCTCTCTCTCTCTCTCTCTCTCTCTCTCTCTCTCTCTCTCTCTCTCTCTCTCTCTCTCTCTCTCCACAATTTATGAATAACAACGTCTTTATTTACTGTTAATACGTTGTTATCCATAAATTGTGCCGACTTTGTCATCTGTCAGCTTCTAAGTTTGTTTCATGCAATGAGGATTTTGTTGTTTTACGTACCAGAGTGAGTGTGATTTTGCGCCGCTCATAGCAATATTTCATTAATACTACGGCCTAGACATATAAAATTGGACTTCACATAGTGTACCAATGTTGGGAATCGGACCCGTGTCGTCGATGTATCGCCCCTCACTTACCAGAAGAATGCGATCAAGAGAGCCGCCAATACTATGACCGATACGACTATGATCGGTATCAGCAATGTTGTTGATGCGCTAGCTGCATGGGCTTCGGTCGCACTGATGCACTTGCCAGTCACGTGATGACACCAGGCGTTCACAGGGCAGTCATTACAGACATGCGCACACTCGCGTCCGTATCTCCCCGAAGGACATGCTGCAATAGTAACAGCATGTCAAGTCAAGTAAATGAGTATCCATACACAAGTGCCTCTGTGTGTGTGTGCGCGCGCGTGCGTGCGTACGTACGTGTGTGTGCGTGCGTGCGTGTCTCTGTGCGTGTGTGTATCTCTGTGTCTGTGTGTGTGCGTGCATGTCTCTGTGTGTGTACGTGCGTGTCTTGTGTGTGTCTCTCTCTGTGTGTCTGCGTGCCTAAGTGAGTGTGTCTGTATGTGTCTGCGTGCATGTCTCTCTGTGAGTGTATGTGCGTGTCTGTGTGTGTATCTCTCCCTGACTCTGTGTGTGCGCGTGTGTGTGTACGTGTGCGTGATTGTTTGTGCGTGTGAATCTGTGTCTGTGTGTGCATGTGAATCTGTCTGTGCGTGCGTGCGTGTGTCGGTGAGTTGATCGGGGAATGCAATACCGGCACAGTCAGGAACACTCAAAGGTGTATCTCCCAGCACTATATGTTCGATAAGGTATTACTTCAGAATACATTTCGAAATTCCTTCGGGCAATAATTATTTTACATCATGATAGTATTTCGGGCTTCTTCGTGTCAAGGGACAGGAAACCAGCTTACTCTGTACGCAGTGTTCTCCCAAGTAACCATCTCCGCATCCCCGGAAACACACGCCAGTCTTCATATGACACGGTTCTTCGTGAGAACAATTCCCACACTTCCTGCTGCAATTCCGTCCATACCAGCCGGGTGGACATTCTGCAGAAAACAGGTATACAACCGAGTATGTTGAATGTCATTATTCTGAATCAATGATTTGGAAAGGCTCACTGTTTGACGGCGGTCTGTATATAATTGAGTCTGGATCAAACAAACCAGTGATTGACATCACGAGCATAGATCAACGTAATAGGGATACGATGACATGTATCAACGAAGTCAGCCAGCCGATGCTGTTAGTCGCCTTTCACGACAAGCATTGATTGCTGAAGACCTATTCTACCCCGGATCTTCACGGATCGAAAGGCTTCCTGGGCGATGGCTTATCTGTTACATAATGTTGGAGACAGATAAACAACTGCGATGTGAAAACATAGACCAGCGTGACGACAGTATATACCCTGGACGCGTGCAAATGAAAGCAGGGGTATAGAAGGGGGGGGGGGGGGGGGGGGGGGCTGGGGTGGCCCAGTCGTCTAATGCGCCGCAATTCGCTGTGCAGAGTTGCGTCCCTTGGGCACGCCAGAAACCTATGGTTGTGGGTTCGAATCCCGATTCGCCCCGATTTTGTTGCTAGCTTTGTCAGCACCATACCCGTGCTCGTGGGTTTCACCGAAGTGGTAAACGTCTGAGACCTGCATCACTTCGGGCTTTCCTCCCACATTAAGCTGACACGCCGCGATATATTTGGAATACTGTTAAAAGCGGCGTTAAGGCCAACTCACTCACTCACTTACTATTGAAAGGCTCAATTACAATTAATTAGGCCGGCATGAGCTAATTTCAACATTACAATGTTGTACGGGTTCGAAACCCATTCGATGTGTATGGAGATGGACTTGAACAAGGATCTTGGAGATTGATCTTTCCAGTTAAAGTTGATTATGGATTTTCAAAGTATTTCATTATAGGGATGGGACACTGTGGCCAGAAGAAAGCATCACCACTTGTGTTCCCCTCAAGGTATTTTCGGCCAAGACATTTATCTTAAGCTTGGGGTATATCGGCAATCTGATATCGTTCAACAATAGTCAAACATCAAATCCCTTCCACTGATTGTCCTCCCTGAGCTAGCAATAAAAGAGACCAGTGACATCGCCCTATCTGTTTCCTGTTCAGATATATGTATAAAGATACTGGGTGACCAAAAATAGTCACCAGACTGTATGACAAGGGATGAATTCAAGTTTGCAAAAGTCTACTTTCACTTTATGAAGAGCAATATTCCAGCAGCCTCTAGTGACAATACGGTAAAGGCCTGTAAATTTTGTTGGTCCATAGGCTGAAAAAGAGAATACGATTTCAACACCTTGCGCTTGGTAGCCTGGCGCTTTAGACCGCTTGCCCACTCCGCCCCAGGTCAAAGCCTCAGTAAAGATTCAGTAAGGCTTTCAAAACGTTTTATTGTAGATTGTGGAGGACATCTCAAAATTTGACGCATCAATGACCAAATTTATGTCCTATGCTATTCCCGCTTTTAACTTGTACCAAATGTCCCCGTGGTTTGTATATTGTTCAGGTGAAAAAATTGACTTACCTTTGCATGTGTTTGTGACAGGTGGGTTTGCTACATACTCACCAATGTCTCGTATCCCAGAACAAAAGCCACAAGTATAATCACCAAAGCAGTAAAATATCATCATTTCTATTTTCCCGACGTTTCAGTCTGTACTTTAGTGGTAATTGTTCTAATTTCTATTCCAAAAGTATAAATTTTAGAGACTTAAACCAGAAACGGAGACTATATTCTCTGTAGTATAGAACTCACCTTGAAGACACTTCTGTCCCTGATGGCCTTCCGTACAACCACCCGGACATTCCCCGGTCGCGTGGTCGCAGGGGTCGCCATAGCAGCGCCCACACGTCTCTGTGCACCCAACACCAAACTTCCCATGGGCACATTCTGCAAACACAAATATATCAATGTAGAGTTATGTAGAGTTATGTACTTAAGTTCGTCCAGTTTCAATACCGATTTCAATACCGATCAAACGCTCTTTGCGTCAAGCGGTTCAACTTGACTCGTCTGTGGTGGGCAAGGCTTTGTAAGGTGTAATTGTGTTGGAACTAAACGGTGTCAGACCAATCGCTGCAAATGTTTTAAGGCCAAGATGCAATGTAATTCTAGATGTCATTCAAGTCTTTCATGTGCAAACAAACATTCCTGAGTGTCCATCTGACTGCTATTTGTCATACCATTCATGTCATACCATTCATGTCATACCATTCACGTCATACCATTTTATGAAATAAAAGATGGAACTGTTTAAGCTTATTTCTGTGATTTTTGTTTAAGGTATCTGGTTACAGGAGGTTGTATTTACTTTGATAGCTAATCTAATTTCAAAACTAGCACACATTATAAAAACAAGGCAGGGATATGCTTTCAGTAAACAAGTATAAAATCCCTTGGTTCATTTCAGTGATTTTGTCTAATTACTGAAGATTTCAGTAATTAGACATAACCACCGAGTGAATCAGTTATTAGACATAATCACTGAAATTTTCAGTCATTAAACGTAATCACTGATTATACTTGTTTCCTGTAACATATATAAGACCATGAGTCAGTTATTTGAGTCAGCTCTATTTGACGAGAGCGGCGGGATAGCCTAGTGGTTAAAGCGTTCGCTCATCACGCCGAATACCCGGGTTCGATTCCCCACATGGGGTGTCCCTTGACGTATTATTGCTGGAATATTGCTAAACGTGGCGTAAAACCACACTCACTCACTCTACTTGATGGATGATGATGCCATGAAAGTACAGGTTTGCAATAAAAGCAACAAAAGCATTTCATAATCATAGGAAATCTGTTAAAAACAAAGGAGGCGGTCGGGTAGCCTATTGGTTAAAGCGTTCGCTCGTCACGCCGAAGACCCGGGTTCGATTCCCGACATGGGTACAATGAGTGAAGCCCATTTCTGGTGTCCCCCGCCGTGATATTGCTGGAATATTGCTAAAAGTGGCGTAAAACCATACTCACTCACTCACTCACTCACTGTTAAAAACAAAACGTCAAGGCCAGAGAATAATAAGTCTCGATATCTGTAGATTCCAGTAGACATAAAAGACAGAATAGTGGTGAAAATTATATCAATAGATCACTGAAATTCAGTGATGACACCAGGTGTTCTAAAATGGTCGCACAGCCGATAGCACAGCCACACAAGCTTCTTGCATGTAGTAGGCAGAGTTCATTGTACGAGTCAAACTACATCAATAGCATGTGTATTTAAAAGCACGTATAAATGCATGGTTCATCCAAGTACATGTTACCGATTCAACTTTCATGTTTCTATGTACTCAATGTTTAAGAGTTGTTCGTGGAATGACTGACCTGTTTGACAGCCAATCCCTGTCCAGCCAGCGGCACATCCCGACTCACATAAGCCAGTGACTTTGTCACAGCCGTTCTTGGCATCCGTGCAGTGACAGAACGATTCACACGCCCGGCCAAACAGGCCCACTGGACAATCTACACAGAAAAACAAAGTGTGTCCATTATTGCTTTGTGGAAAACCAGTTTGTGCAGTCTTGCATGACTGTAACGCCTAATGAAAAACCGCCTTTTACCACAAGCAATAATGCTGGTATCCAGTTTAACACATCTCCCCGACGACCCGTGAAGATCCGGGGTAGAATAGGTCTTCAGCAACCCATGCTTGTCGTAGAAGGCGGGATCGGGTTGTCAAGCCCGCTGACTTGGTTGATACATGTCATCGTATCCCAAATGCGTAGATCGATGCTCATGTTGTCACTCACTGGCTTGTCTGATCCAGACTCGATTATTTACAGACCGCTGTCATATAGCTGGAATATTGCTGAGTGCAATAAACAAACAAACAAACAAACAAACAAACATCTCCCCGCCGTCCCCATCCGGGTTGGTTGTTAAAATGTGATAATCTATGCCAGTAAATGGTACAAAGCTATATTACATCCATAAAATGGCATTTATTTTATGACACGATTGTGGTAGTCAGCAGGAGACGCTAAAAATGGTTTTAGTTTTAGACGGACAGGGATTCGAACAAGGGCTTTCTGCGTGACAGCAGCCCATCAATAGCTCATCACGGCCAACCAGTGGTCGTCCACATCAGTAACGACCCACAATCAGCCATGTTAAACATTGTAACATTGCAACAGACACGGGGTACTGGCATATTCTGCTCGGGAGACCCACGGGCGTGTTATTGTACTGTATATCACAAGACTGACACATCGTTATATAAATGAAATACTGTATCCTGGGCCGTTTGTTATGGATATCTGTCCTTCCAATACAGAAGTCCATCAGTAGGTCCACACAACTTTATTCTGTGATCTTAATATAACACTTCATCGTAGAACAGTAATGACCAGGTGGACACAATTTTATGGATAACAACTTCTTTAATACTGTAGAAAGCGACGTTTCGGTATAGATCCTTATACCGTTGTCAAGCAAGAGTGAGTGAGTATGGTTTTACGCCGCCTTTAGTAATATTCCAGCAATATCACGGCGGGGGACACCAGAAATGGGCTTCACACATTGTACCCATGTCGGGAATCGAACCCGGGTCTTAGGCGTGACGAGCGAACGCTTTAACCACTAGGCTACCCGACCGCCCTGTCAAGCAAGACTTGACAGTATTAAAGAAGTTGTTATCCATACAATTGTGTCCACCTTGTCATCCGTCAGCTTCTTAGTAATGCTAAGTAATGACCAGGCCGCATCTTGGAGGTGATGCAGTCAGCCAGCCTGCCAAGCCGCTCTCAGAGGGTCAGTCCCGATTCACAGTGAGTGAGTGAGTTGGGTTTAACGCCGCTTTTAACAGTGTTCCAGTTATATCGCTGTGTGTCAGTTTTAATGTGGGAGGAAAGCCCGAAGTGATGCAGGTCAAGCGATTTGCGGCGCCTTAGACGACTGGGCCAACCGTACCTTTTTTAACTGTTCAAAGCGGCGTTAAACACAACTCACTCACTCGATGACATTGAGATATATACAATCACATAATGGCTGATGTTCGTCGTCTTTTGACATTAACCAAATTAAAATTATATAGGTTAATTGTACATTTTTTCAAAATCAGAAATCGCACCAGCAATGTCTTACCACACATGGTGATGAGATCACAAACAGCAAAGGATCTGGCAGCGCCGTTTGCAATGTAGCACCATGGCTGCACTGCATAGTTCCCGTGGGAGGTTCTTGGGTTTCTGCAGTAGTTCTCGGGCACATCCCCTATGGGGAAATCTTCTTGAGTGTAGCCTTGTTGGACGACATAGGCATCAGACCACGGCAGACACGTCTTTCCGCTGCTGGCAGAGTCGACATCTCCGGTGTAGTTAACGCCATAGCGGTCAGACATGCATGTAGCACCTGTGGATTCGGAGATTCAATTCAATATCTTTAGGTGGTATAGAGAAGCTGTAGAATCAACAGGGTTGACCGGCAATTAAATATCCGGTAGTTTGGGGTAGGGTAGGATTCTGGGGTAGCGTGTTCTAGGGTTATTGATATAGAACCGAATATTTGGTCATACATTTTCCTCTCTGTAAGAGGTCGCCAAACATTTTTAAGAGACCCACAATTAGAATCAGAACATGCAGCATGTCATGTGGCCTGGTTTTGTTGAATGTTTGTTTGGCCAAACATCTTTTCCAGCATTTTCTGGAACAATTTTTTTTAAGAACATATCCCAGTAGTTATTTCAATCGAATTGTGTATATGTCCTTCGTAGACATTGAAAAGTTGGTAGTCCACCGAGACGCAAGATTCAAATTGATCGTAATGGCATCAGGATGGTGAAAGGTGGGTGAGTGAGTGAGTATGGATTTATGCTGCTTTCAGCAATACTCCAGCAATACGGCGGGGGACACCAGAAATGGGCTTCACACATTGTACCCATGTGGGAATCAAGATAATGTTAAATGTCATGGCAGTTATTTTGTATTACTTTTGTATTTTCTCCAATCTATTTGCGAATTATCTGCGTTAAATGGTATATCAAAATTACTTATTATCACTGATTCTAAAAAATTAATATTTTTATTAAAATATTTATTAATTGGCACTAAATATATGTCAATGATTTTTAAGTATCTATGAAATAATGAGTTAATATTACCTAACTGACAACCAAACCCATATCTCCCTGCACGGCAGCCAGCATCGCAGTGGCCCGTGGCAGCGTCACAGGATCCATAGCGACATGCACAGGAAAACTGGCATCTCCAACCAAATGTACCCGGTTTGCAGTCTGAAACTGATTGCATTTCTGTAAATGTCATTTTCTGTCAACGTCATTTTTAAAGAATGTTCATTTGAATGTAAGTGTTAAATTTTAACAAAGACATCGCGAGTATGATATATTGGTTATCGTGTAAATGCGAACAGTGCCATACATCCCGCAAGTTTAATAAACGTGTATAAATTCGGCATTTTGCCCCGCGTGGATGTGTAATGAATGTCAATGTGTTCACCACATATTCATGTACATGTGTCATAAAATTCAATACATCTGACACATGCCATCACATTCCCACGTGCAGGTATCATGCATGTCAATACATTTATCACATCCACACGTGTAGGTATCATGCATGTCAATACCATTATCACATCCACACGTGTAGGTATCATGCATGTCAATACATTTATCACATCCCCACGTGTAGGTATCATGCATGCCATACATTTATTACATTCACACGTGTAGGTATCATGCATGTCAATACATTTATCACATTCACACGTGTAGGTATCATGCATGTCAATACATTTATCACATTCCCACGTGCAGGTAACATGCATGTCAATACATTTATCACATCCCCACGTGTAGGTATCATGCATGTCAATACATTTATCACATTCCCACGTGCAGGTATCATGCATGTCAATACATTTATCACATCCCCACGTGTAGGTATCATGCATGTCAATACATTTATCACATTCCCATGTGCAGGTATCATGCATGTCAATACATTTATCACATCCACACGTGTAGGTATCATGCATGTCAATACATTTATCACATCCCCACTTGTAGGTATCATGCATGTCAATACATTTATCACATTCACACGTGTAGGTATCATGCATGTCAATACATTTATCACATCCCCACGTGTAGGTATCATGCATGTCAATACATTTATCACATCCCCACTTGTAGGTATCATGCATGTCAATACAGTTACCACATCCCCTGTGTAAGTCTCATGCATGTCAATACAGTTATCACATCCCCTGTGTAAGTCTCATGCATGTCAATACAGTTATCACATCCCCTGTGTAAGTCTCATGTATGTCAATACATTTATCACATCCCCTGTGTAAGTCTCATGTATGTCAATACAGTTATCACATCCCCTGTGTAAGTCTCATGTATGTCAATACATTTATCACATCCACACGTGTAGGTCTCATGCATGTCAATACAGTTATCACATCCCCTGTGTAAGTCTCATGTAAGTCAATACAGTTATCACATCCCCTGTGTAAGTCTCATGTAAGTCAATACATTTATCACATCCCCTGTGTAAGTCTCATGTAAGTCAATACATTTATCACATCCCCTGTGTAAGTCTCATGTATGTCAATACATTTGTCACATCTCCTGTGTAAGTCTCATGCTTGTCAATACATTTATCACATCCCCTGTGTAAGTCTCATGCATGTCAATACATTTATCACATCCCCTGTGTAAGTCTCATGTATATCAATACATTTATCACATCCCCTGTGTAAGTCTCATGTATGTCAATACATTTATCACATCTCCTGTGTAAGTCTCATGCATGTCAATACATTAATCACATCCCCTGTGTAAGTCCCATGCATGTCAATACATTTATCACATCCACACGTGTAGGTATCATGCATGTCAATACATTTATCACATCCCCACGTGTAGGTATCATGCATGTCAATACATTTATCACATTCCCACGTGCAGGTATCATGCATGTCAATACATTTATCACATCCACACGTGTAGGTATCATGCATGTCAATACATTTATCACATTCCCACGTGCAGGTATCATGCATGTCAATACATTTATCACATCCCCACGTGTAGGTATCATGCATGTCAATACATTTATCACATCCCCACGTGTAGGTATCATGCATGTCAATACATTTATCACATTCCCACGTGCAGGTATCATGCATGTCAATACATTTATCACATCCCCACGTGTAGGTATCATGCATGTCAATACATTTATCACATCCCCACTTGTAGGTATCATGCATGTCAATACATTTATCACATTCACACGTGTAGGTATCATGCATGTCAATACATTTATCACATCCCCACGTGTAGGTATCATGCATGTCAATACATTTATCACATCCCCACTTGTAGGTATCATGCATGTCAATACAGTTACCACATCCCCTGTGTAAGTCTCATGCATGTCAATACAGTTATCACATCCCCTGTGTAAGTCTCATGCATGTCAATACAGTTATCACATCCCCTGTGTAAGTCTCATGTATGTCAATACAGTTATCACATCCCCTGTGTAAGTCTCAGGTATGTCAATACATTTATCACATCCACACGTGTAAGTCTCATGCATGTCAATACAGTTATCACATCCCCTGTGTAAGTCTCATGTAAGTCAATACAGTTATCACATCCCCTGTGTAAGTCTCATGTAAGTCAATACAGTTATCACATCCCCTGTGTAAGTCTCATGTAAGTCAATACATTTATCACATCCCCTGTGTAAGTCTCATGTATGTCAATACATTTGTCACATCTCCTGTGTAAGTCTCATGCTTGTCAATACATTTATCACATCCCCTGTGTAAGTCTCATGCATGTCAATACATTTATCACATCCCCTGTGTAAGTCTCATGCTTGTCAATACATTTACCACATCCCCTGTGTAAGTCTCATGTATATCAATACATTTATCACATCCCCTGTGTAAGTCTCATGTATGTCAATACATTTATCACATCTCCTGTGTAAGTCTCATGCATGTCAATACATTAATCACATCCCCTGTGTAAGTCCCATGCATGTCAATACATTTATCACATCCACACGTGTAGGTATCATGCATGTCAATACATTTATCACATCCCCACGTGTAGGTATCATGCATGTCAATACATTTATCACATTCACACGTGTAGGTATCATGCATGTCAATACATTTATCACATCCCCTGTGTAAGTATCATGCTTGTCAATACATTTACCACATCCCCTGTGTAAGTCTCATGTATGTCAATACATTTATCACATCTCCTGTGTAAGTATCATGCATGTCAATACAGTTATCACATCCCCTGTGTAAGTCTCATGCATGTCAATACATTTATCACATCCCCTGTGTAAGTCTCATGCATGTCAATACAGTTATCACATCCCCTGTGTAAGTCTCATGTATGTCAATACATTTATCACATCTCCTGTGTAAGTCTCATGCATGTCAATACAGTTATCACATCCCCTGTGTAAGTCTCATGCATGTCAATACATTTATCACATCCCCTGTGTAAGTATCATGCATGTCAATACATTTATCACATCCCCTGTGTAAGTCTCATGTGTGGCAATACATTTATCACATCCCCTATGTAAGTCTCATGCATGTCAATACATTTATCACATCCCCTGTGTAAGTCTCATGCATGTCAATACATTTACCACATCTCCTGTGTAAGTCTCATGTATGTCAATACATTTATCACATCCCCTGTGTACGTCTCATGTATGTCAATACATTTATCACATCTCCTGTGTAGGTCTCATGTATGTCAATACATTTATCACATCCCCTGTGTAAGTCTCATGCATGTCAATACATTTATCACATCCCCTGTGTAAGTCTCATGCTTGTCAATAAATTTATCACATCCCCTGTGTAAGTCTCATGTGTGGCAATACATTTATCACATCTCCTGTGTAAGTCTCATGCATGTCAACACATTTATCACATCCACGCGAGTAAGTCTCATGCATGTCAATACATTTATCACATCCACGCGGTGCGGTGTCTGCATTCCTGTGTAATCTATGTATAATACCTGGAGAAACTACATCGATTCGTTAACAGATGATATCTAGCAATGGCTGGAATCAATAGAAGCAGCTGCAGTTTGACTGCTGTCTGTAAACACGCGAGTACATGGAGCATGTGACCCCAGTCGGAATGTGTGTCAGACTTGTAGTGTGTCACGGAAGGGTTACCCGCCAGCCCCGTGAAAGGAGGAAGTAATGTACACATGAACACAGGTTCAGTCAATTTGGGACCTTGTGTGTGTATATACAATTACAAATTGATATTACACACACCAGCTAAATATTCACGGCTTTCTTTAATTTCAGTTTAAAGAATGTGCAGTGTAATAAAAAGTGTCATGAATTCTTATAAAAAAAGATGCCTCTGTCTCTCTCTGTCTTTCTCTGTCTGTCTCTTTCTCTCTCTCTCTCACTCTCTTTCTCATACACACATACATACTACCTTCTTCCTTCCAAATATCGCTCTTTCTCCCCTCTCTCGCGCGTTCTCGTGTGTGTGATATGTGTATCTCTCTCTCTCTCTCTCTCTCTCTCTCTCTCTCTCTCTCTCTTTCTCTCTCACTCACTCACTCTCTCGCTCTCTCTCTCCCACACACACACACTCACATACACACACTCTCTCCCTCCATCCCAACATCGCTCTTTCTCCCCTCTCGCGCGCGTTCTCGTGTGTGAGTGTGTGCATAGTGTGTGTTTCTCCTACCTCCTTTACTCCGGGTTCTCGTGTCCACGCCGGTTAACACAAGGATCACACACACCCAGCATGCAGACCAGTCCATGGTCACATGACTGGCCATTCAACACCCGGAGCCGTATCAAACACACATTTCCCAGTCGTGAGACCTGTACGATGAGTAACAAGCCATGAGCTTCATGTCCGCTGATTGTCGACTCGATGACACATGTAATGTAAGCTACCGAAGCAGAACGCCGCCACTGCGCCTGTCGTCAACAGGTGTGCACAGCCACCTTGACAAAGCAACAAGAGCCGCCTAGGATAAACGCATTCACAAAATCGCTTGAAGCCTAGATCGTTAATTTCAGAGTGTATTACTCATGATAGCATTTTCCTTGAAGTGAAGACAGGGGTGTGATATTATCAGTAACGTGTTTAATGTCTGTCTCACCAGGAGTATGATATTATCAGTAATGGAATTGATTGATGTCTGAACTGAGTTGAGGTTTGGCAAGTCCACCGTCCGTCAAAAGAAAACCACCCCACTACAGGCACGAACAATAATGTATTGTTCTAGGTGTTCGTGACTGTACAATATTAACGAGTCTTTCTGAAATGTTCTTTGGATTTCACTGCGGCAGGTTAATGCCGAACAAAGCCTATAAAATGGTTTCAGTGTTTTACAGCTTTTACATTGCCCAACTGGATGCTGAAGGTATGTGTGGGAATTGGGATACCAGCCCTAGCCCGCACATGGTATAATTACACCCAGTACAAGGTTAATTATGAATCTTCATGCGTGCGCATCGTCAGAATTTTAGTGTTCAACTAGTAACTGCATACAAAGTTTCAAGCCATTCATAACGTGTATTCAACGCACACAAATACGTCCACACATACATATATGCAAATACAACTATACTAATTCCTGAACGGTCATGAACTATCATTCGATGTGCAGAGTTACGCCCCTGAGGCGTGCAAGAAACCTATGATCATCGGTTCGAATCCCATATTCGCCCATTTATTGTTTCTAGGTGTTTCAGTGCCATATCATTGGTCGTTGGTTTCACAGAAGTGATAAACGTCTAAGACCCGCATCACTTTAAAAAAATCACCAAAAAAATGGCGTAACCTATATCTAAACTCAAATAGCCAAATTAAAAATGACTGATAATCGTAAATGACAATTGAAATAACATTTGAATAAAAAATTGTGAAATCTACCCAGCTTTCTTTCTTGTTACATGGGTGATACCATTTTACAGGGTACTTATTACTGATGCAACCAGCCATAACGAGTGTTGTTTTAACGGGTCTGCGTTTTGGCAGGTCTGTGTTTTGGGAGGATACCCTTTCCTCCTACATCAAGCAGACACGTCGAAATATAAGTGAAAGACTGTTCAAAGCGTTAAACAGACTCACTGCCGTCTTGTCAAAGGGGCGCAACTCTGCACAGTGCAGTCTCAGCTGAATCGGGAAACAAATATGACCTGTTTTCGTATCGTGTTCCAGACCAGGAAGTATTTACACGGTTTCGGGTAAAATAATTGTGTCAAATCTGTTACTGAATGTCATCTAATTACAATGAATATCTTTGATGTGTATTTATATACTACGCGCTCAAGGGAGGATGGCCCTGCACTGATAAATGGACAGTACAAAACGACTGCCCTGTTGTCCTTGGTTTTTGTCTGGTAGACGAAGCCCGATAATGCAGCTGATGTAGCTAATAACTGTTTACCTTAGGGACCAGTCATTATGACCTTGCACGATCTTTTCATGTCCCTCCCAGCAAAGAGTGAGTGAGTTGGGTTTTACGCCGCTTTTAACAGTATTCCAGCTATATTACGGCGTGTCAGCTTATTGTGGGAGGAAAGCCCGAAGTGATGCAGGTCGCCGACGTTTACCACTTCGGTGAAACCCACGAGCACGGGTATGGTGCTGACAAACCTAGAAACATAATTGGGGCGAACAGGGATTCGAACCCACAATCATATGTTTCTGGCGTGCCCAAGGGACGTAACTCTGCACAGCGAATCGCGGCGCCTTAGACGACTGGGCCACCCCTGATTCCATCCACCCCACTCCACCCCACCCCACCCCACCCCACCCCACCCCCAACACACACGCACGCACACGCACGCACACACACACACACACACACACACACACGCACGCACGCACGCACGCACGCACACACACACACACACACACAGAATGACCAAAGACTTCGCATTCGATCCCACAAAGTCCGCACTGTTGTCCGCCGAAGTCCGCAACCTTGACAGAACGGTCGGTTGATTGGTTGGTGTGTTCACGTGGGCTGGTGCAAACGCGTTCGACAACACATGCTTGCCGTTAAGAGCGACCATGCTTGTCGTAAGAGGCGACCATGCTTGCCGTTAAAGGCGACCACGCTTGCCGTAAAAGGCGACCATGCTTGTAAGAGGCGACTAACGGGATCGGGCGGTCAGGCTTGCTGACTTGGTTGATGCATGTCACCCAATCCCAATGTTTGCGTAGATCGATGCCCATGATGTCAATCATTGGCTTGGCTCATCTAGATACGATTACTTACCGCCGTCATACAACTAGTATATTGCTAAATGCGGCGTTAAACAACAAACAAACAAACGCGTCCTCATGCTGGTGACATACAACATTCAAACAGACCATGAAAGAGCCATGTGCGTGTCTTACTACAACCGCACGGATATAGCCAAGTCTTGTTCAAACACAACTGTGTTACACCGCATAAAGAAATTCTCGAGGAAAGGATTCATCACAGACTGTTGATAACATGCTCCATTGGACTGGGTTCATGTTACACACGTTATTGTAAACAGATGACAGTCACAGCTTTCTATTTCCCTGCGTGCGTCATGCAAACAGCGACACGGCGCTACGGTTAACAGACCGCTATTACCGGCAGATTCAAGACGTTTATTGAATTCCCCGAAAAACATCGACACCCTACTTTTAAGTGTTTCACGATTTAAAGATTAGTCAACATATGACCAGTGGAACTTGAAGGGTAAAGTTCTGCCGTATCATTCACGTTTCACCCTCTGACAGATGTTAATGGAATTATATCCTACGTCAAAACACGGTGGTCACATGAACGTAGTCGATATCGCTTATAGCAAGTCTAATGGCGATATGTAGATAGCAAGGACTAATGCAATGTTTAGATAGCAAGGTCTAATGCGATGTTTAGATAGCTAGGTCTAATGCGACGTTTAGATAGCGCGGTCTAATGGAGATATGTAGATAGCAAGGTCTTATGGCGATATGTAGATAGCAAGGTCTAATGCGATGTTTAGATAGCAAGGTCTAATGCGATGTTTAGATAGCAAGGTCTAATCGTGATATGTAGAAAGCACGGTCTAATGCGACGTTTAGATAGCAAGGTCTAATGGCGATATGTAGATAGCAAGATCTAATGCGATGTTTAGGTAGCACGGTCTAATGGAGATATGTAGATAGCAAGGATTATGGCGATATGTAGATAGCAAGGTCTAATACGATATTTAGATAGCAAGGTCTAATGCGATGTTCAGATAGCAAGGTCTAATGCGATATGTAGATAGCAAGGTCTAATGCGATATGTAGATAGAAAGGTCTAATGCGATATTCAGATAGCAAGGTCTAATGCGATATGTAGATAGCACTGTCTAATGCGATGTTCAGATAGCAAGGTCTAATGCGATATGTAGATAGCACGGTCTAATGCGATGTTCAGATAGCAAGGTCTAATGCGATATGTAGATAGCAAGCTCTAATGCGATGTTCAGATAGCACGGTCTAATGCGATGTTCAGATAGCAAGGTCTAATGCGATATGTAGATAGCAAGGTCTAATGCGATATGTAGATAGCAAGGTCTAATGCGATATGTAGATAGCAAGGTCTAATGCTAGAAAGGTTTAGATAGAAAGAAGATATGTTGATAACAAGATCTCATGAATTGTTTGATAGGTATTACTTAGAAGTTGACGGATGACAAAGTAGACACAATTTATGGATATTGACTTCTTTAATACTGTTTCGGTATAGATTCTGATGCCGTTGTCAAGCAAGACTGACTGAGGAACATTGTGCAGAATATAAATAATAGATGGAGGACAAATCACATCACATCATGAGTAAAAGCACATTCTACCCCGACCCTCCATGTCGGATAGGAAGCAGTATGAATCATGAACACGCAGTTGTCAGCCCCGGAAACCTAAACGGTTTTTTTTAACAATTAAACCAACATGATGCGAGTAAGCTATTGTTGTTGCAGTTGCTTCTGGGCAAGGAATTCACTGGCCATTCTGAATGTGCATTTTAACACGTAAAAACTGACTCAGCTATAAGGCCGTTATGCCAAAGTACAAAGACATTATATATCACCCATAACATGGTTAAGTCGAAAAGGTCACTTGAATCTGTTGATTCTGGAAGTAAATTGGACCCGTGAAGATCCGGGGTAGAATAGGTCTTCAGCAACCCATGCTTGCCGTTAAAGGCGACTATACTTGTCGTTAGAGGCGACAAACGGGATCGGGTGGTCAGGCTCGCTGACTTGGTTCATGCATGTCATCATATCCCAATTACGTGGATTGATGCTCATGATATCAGTCACTGGATTGACTGGTCCAGATTCCATTATTTACAGACAGCCGTCATATAGCTGGAATATTGCTGAATGCGGCGTTAAACAACAAACCAACCAACCAGGGGAAGAAGAGTGAGTGAGTGAGTTGGGTTTAACGCCGCTTTTAACAGTATTCCAGTTATATCACGGCGTGTCAGCTTAATGTGGGAGGAAAGCCCGAAATGATGCAGGTCTCAGACGTTTACCACTTCGGTGAAACCCACGAGCACGGGTATGGTGCTGACAAACCTAGAAACATAATCGGGGCGAACCGGGATTCGAACCCACAATCATAGGTTTCTGGGGTGCCCAAGGGACGCATCTCTGCAAGGCGAATCGCGGCGCCTTAGACGACTGGGCCACCCGTGCCCCCAGGGGAAGAAGGATGACAAGATTCTAATAATTTCTCCATTACTGAATAATATGTGAGTTTTTTTGTTTGGGGTTTTTTTTTGTCTTGTTTTTTTGTGTTGCTGTTTTGTTTTGCGTTTGTTTTTGGTTGTTGTTTTGTTTTGTTTTTTGTTTGTTTGTTGTTGTTTTTTTGGGGGGGTATCTATTTTATTTTTTATTTTTTATTTTTCATTTATTTATTTTTTTTTATTTTTTTTTTATTTTTTTTTTTGGGGGGGGGGGGGGGGCGGGTGTTTTTATCGCTGCACTCAGCAATGTTCCAGCTATATGACGGCGGTTTGTAAGTAATCGAGTATAAGTATGAGTGGTTAATACAACACGGAATGCTCCTGTAAAACTACTAATTTTTACTAACTATACAATTGTACCCCATGTACTATTCATCAAAATAATAAATTACTAATGATTTCATATTCGAAACTTTTCACCATAACCGGTTTCAACATAAACACACTACTAATATTACCATTAGTACATATACTTTATTCACGCGAAAATACAAACATCTCTCAGACACTGTTAGAACATGAATGAGACTAGCTGTGAGACCTCGTTAATCCGGACACTGCCATTCCAAGAGACAGCGCCCGGAATTTAAAATGTCCGGATAAACGAATCATTGGTACCGCGTAATGTGCCTTGGCAGGACACGTACCTGTCAAGGCTGTCTGGAGGTCGGGTGTCCGGATTAACTACGTCCGGACTAAGGAGGTTTCAGTGTAAATCTTAGGGCATATCACGATCAAGCCATTTGTCAGTTCTAAAAAAATGATTCAAACCATATGTACACTTGCACATATGACAATTAAAAGTCCATATGGTTTCCTCGTGACATTAATGTGTAAGTCCTACAGCTATTTACAGTACAAAAATATCTACTAAAATTATCCAAAACTAACTTTGTATGCTCTAACTCAAGACCTAATGTGGGTATCAGTCTAGCCGTGACTGGCAACCTTTTAGCATTATTATCGTAATATCAGGTCGGGGAACACCAGAAATGGGCTTCCCACAATTTACCCACGTACGTGGGGAATCGAACCCGGCCCCCGACGTTACGAGCGATGCTTTAACCAATCGGCTATCCCGCGACCAACCACCCAGAAGGGTATGGATTACAACGTCCAGACCCAGATTGGCAATGGGCTACGCTCTGTATTGTCAATCTCTGTGCAACACGCACAAACTGTTTCCTGTTGTTAGACATATAAAAAACACTTGATGAGTTCATGCTTGGAATATATGCAATATAATAGCTAGTTTAGTGTATGTTTCGGTCACGGATTCGACTGACAGGTGCCAAAACAATCAGAAAAACAAATAATAATTTGAAGATGTATTGATTAGTCCTACTGCGCTGTCTTGGAGTGATTTAAAAACACGCCTCGAAAAATCAAACGTTACATAAAATGCACTTAAAAAATACATGGACAACATTTGTTCCCACTATTCCGGGAAGAAAACAACGTCATGCCAAATAAAAAAAATGACTATAGAGGTGCACAAAGGTAGTTTCACTTTCATTTCGACCTACACAAGCAAATTGGTTAGCAAAGAAACCGTGAACCGTAAAATATAAAAAAGTGTGCATAATTTCTGTATTGTGGGTTATTATAAGTCGGAATAATATAGTATACACAATATTAATGCTACCTTTACATAATGATATGTAATCAAGAAACAATCGTATGACGTCATTCTGAGAAGTGTGGAATTGGTAAGTCAGAATCGCTGCACCTCTGGAACAGCTTTCCCTATTATCAGATCCAGTTCCTTTATTTCCAGTCTCGTCTCAAAATTGGCTTCACAATAATGAATGTAGGCAAAAATAGCATGTCTACGAAACCGAGATCTAAAATACACATGTATATTAATGTGTTATGAGGGATACAGTCATCTACACACGAAAATAGTCAATTTTCGTAAATTATCGACAATGTTTGCTTGTCCTCTGTGGATAGGATAGGCAATCTGAAGAGCAAATAATCACCTTGGCGTGTCCTAGAAGTGCGAGGCTGTCTTTGCATTGATGTAGTCGTGGGACATCACACACGGAGCTGGAGGAGGCAGTGACATGTGTGGATCCTTCCTGACGGGACAGGGGCGACCAAGCGCTGCAAATTTCTTGTCATGTTGCCCGGACAGTCGTAATGACTGACCCCTCATCTTCTGGCCGCTGGTTATATAGCTGTCGTAGGGGCGTCGACAGTGCAAGGGGGGCAGTGTCACATACTCCCCTTCAATTGTATGTGATCTTGGTAGTTTCCGAGTTGTCATGGAAACGTAGGTAGCTCCCGTAGCGTGCATATGGCGCGGCAGTGACTGACAACGCTTCTTTGGCAAATGTGGTGCATCCTTTCCATCTTCAGTATCTTCAGGTTGTGCATGCCACCATGCACCTGCGAAGGACGCCATGTTTTCAAAGGATTCGCTCGCTATCGTTTGTGCAATAGCCTCATCCATATCTGGTTCTTTCTGCGTGTCTCTTGAAACGAAAGGTCCAATTGGTATCTCTGTACACCTCAGTCTATCTGGCAGAGAATGGGTGGAATTTGAATAAATCTTCGTGAGAGGAACAGCTGATGGAACAGTTTCGGCTCTGTGGTCTCGTACGTCTGGATTCCATTGGTGATTTAATGACAATAGACTAAAGCGATGGCGGTACTGTTCTCTGCACTCGGATTCCGTGTGTGTCCTCAAGATTGGAGCACAGACGTTGACAGGAACACTGGAGTCATGTTGTGCGGTGATGTAGGTGGCCTTTGGTATTTTCTTGCAACAAGAAGCAGCTTTACCTGACGACATTGTCACGTAGCCATGGTTACCGAGTCTGCTTCTACGTTGACTCTGGTGTATCAACTGTCTGTCATCAATGGCATTGTAGCCCGCGCTCACGACGTCAGTGCCGTCAGGGGGAAGGGTGTGAGAGTCTCTGTGCCTCGGGGGGCAGGGTAGCGGTGTTGGGGTACTCGGCAGAGCTCTGTTTACGTGAGAACTGTAATGACCACGGTTTTGAGACCCATCGCGACTGTCCACATGGAGGGGTTGCAACAAATGGCCGCCGTTGGTGCGTGTTTGGCTTGAAAATGGCATGGGAGGAGGCAACATTGTCCTCATCTCTATGTCTTCCTTCTCCATCTTCCTCGTCTTCTTTCTTTTACACATCCTTCAAAATAAAAAAAAGTAATAATATTAATATGAGTGAATGAGCTGAGTGAGTGAGTGAGTGAGGTTTTACGCCGCTTTTAGCAATATTCCAGCAATATCACGGCGGGGGACACCAGAAATGGGCTTCACACATTGTACCCATGTCGGGAATCGAACCCGGGTCTTCGGCGTGACGGTGAATGAGCTGAGGTTAACGCTGCTTTTGGTGTTATCTCAGTCACATCAGGGCGAGTTAGTTGTATGAAGCAGAAGCCCACAATGGCACAGATTGGAACAGTTTACCACGATTTCACCATCACGGGTATGGTTCTGACAGACCGAGGAACATAATCTTGGATTCGAACCCAGGATTATCGGATCCTGGTAGGGTCACCCGCCTTTGACCACATGGTCACCTATATTTTCAACTACTGTTTTTTTGGGTTGTTGTTTAGCCCTGCACTCAGCAATATGCAAGCTATATGAGTGAGGGGGTGAGTAGGGTTTTACGCCGCGTTTAGCAATATTCCAGCAATATCACGGCGGGGGACACCAGAAATGGGCTTCACACATTGTACCCATGTGGGGAACTGAACTCGGGCGAACGCTTTAACCACTAGGCTACCCCGCCGCCCCTCCATCTATATGAAGGCGGAATGTTAATAATCCATAATCCAGTGATTGATAGTATGAGCAACTTTGTCACCACACCTGACAACCCGATCAATTGAGTCGTCTCATTCGACAAGTATAGGTTTGCAAGGGACTTATCCAACCCATAATCTCTCAACAGCCGCGTTGATATGCAAAGGATATTCTACCACGGAATCCTTGAGAGGCTATTCGCGTCGGTAATGATATACTTTAAGTACAAAGCACGCACCTGTCACAATACCCGCACCGTTTGAGGACGAGGAGAATGACGAAGATGGCCAGACCCCCTGCCACTACAGGCAGAGCCAGCTTCACCTCACCTGCAACATGGAATCCACGTTATAGAACTCTGAAGTATATATATAATTCACAAGGGTGTGTGAAATATGATCGTATATACTTAATGACCAGTTCCGATATATCAATATGTTCAATGCCATATATGAACATGTTAATTGCCGTATATCAACATGTTTATTCCCATATATCAATGTCTTTATTCCCCTATATCAAGATTTATATTCACAAATATCAATTTGTTTATTCTTATATATCAAGATGTTTATTCTCAAATATCAATTTGTTTATTCCTATATATCAAGATGTTCATTCCCATATATCATAATGTATATTCTCAAATATTAATTTATTTATTTCGTTATATCAAGATGTTTATTCTCAAATATCAATTTGTTTATTCCCATATATCAAGATGTTTATTCCCATATATCATAATGTATATTCTCATATATTAATTTATTTCTTCCCATATATCAAGATGTATATTCTCATATAGAGATTTGTTTATCCCTATATATCAAGATGTTTATTCTCATATATCAATTTGTTTATTCCCATATATCAAGATGTATATTCTCAAATATTAATTTGTTTATTCCTATACATCAAGATATATATTCTGATATATCGATTTGTTTATTCCTATATATCAAGATGCATATTCTAATATATCAATTTGTTTATTCCCATATATCAAGATGTATATTTTCATATAACAATATGTATATTCTAAGATATCAATTTGTTTATTCCCATATATCAAGATGTTGATTCTCATATATTATCAACATGTCGATTCCCACATATCAACATGTTTATTCCCACACACAGATATGTTTCTGTCACATGCCGACAAAACTTTCCCCCTGTCACATAACGGGGGCACGGGGGGGGGGGGGCCCTGTCGTCTAAGGCACCGCAATTCATTGTGCATAGTTGCGTCCTTTGGGCACGCTGAAAACCGAATCCCGGGGTTCGAATCCCGGTTCCCCCGATTATGTTTGTAGCTTTGTCAGCATCATACCCATGCTCGTGGGTTTCACCAACGTGGTAAACCTGCATTACTTCGGGCTTTCCTCCCACATTAAGATGGAATAACTGGAATTCTACGGCGTTGAACCCAACTCACTCACTCACTACTTTCGCTTTCATTTTCCTTCATCATTCCCCAGGCGTTACTCTGCATGATGCCGCCAGGCGTTGCGGACCTGATTCTGGCATCACTCTTTATTCAGTCTCTTTCAAGTACGTTTGGTCACGGTATACGTAGGTGAGTGATTGGTTTAACGCCGCATTGTACAGTGTCTCATTTATATCACGGGTGTCAGCGTAATGGCGAAGGACAGTCGAAATTGACGCATTTACGAAATACACGAGAATGAATTTGGTACTGACAAATTAGGTTGTAATCAGGGTGGACCTTTGATCCTGGTACCACCAAGGGACGCAACTCTGCACCGCGCCTTAGACCGATTAGTCTTCCGTGCCCAACACAACCCACATTATAAATGTCTTCACTGTAGAATAACTGGGAAATTCTGCTGTAATGACAGATTAACTATAGCAATATGAAAGAATTTGTGGTTTTTTAGAAGTATATTTGAGAGAACAAAACAAAATATTTATGACACTCAAATATATGATCGTCACTATATGGCTGAAATAATGCCGACGTGACGTGACGTTAGATTTTAATTCACTCACTCACTCACTCAATCACTCACTCACTCAAATATATAAGCAACAAGAAGTTATCGCGAAAGTATCTAGGGAACTAGTTTTGTTTTGTTGAAACCAGCAGTATCACACATATGAATGATGTCAACCATCGCATGCCATTGAAGACGAAGATGAGGCTTGCCCTGTCAATAATGAACTGCATTGGGGTGCCGGTAGCTGTGCAATAGTCGCATTGTCCACAGTGAGCAGCAATGTTCCCGGTATATGACGGTCGGGGTTCCAGGAATAGGATTCACATGGTGTGCCCATGTAGGGAATTAAGCCTGCCCCACTACCCTCGCATTGTTACAAGATGAAATCAAACAAGGTTAGAAAAGCGCATCGTATTTACAAGGGGAAATGAGATCCTAAGCTTGTACACACATACATACAACTGCATACATGCATATGTTCATAATGAAATATATATCTGGGGGCTGGTCATTAATTATAAAGGGTGGGGGTGAGATTGGTCTTTTGTCATGCCCTTCCCGAGGCAAGAGTGTCCACAAGACTATACCAAAGCCTAGTTTCTACGTGAAAAACAAGACTTTGATAATAAGGCTAGTGGACGCTCTTGCCTCGGGAAGATACCCATCCACCCCTCCACCCCTCCACCCCCCAACCCACCCACCCAACCACCCCTCCTCTCCATATAGTTATGATAATTTTGTTCAGGTCTAGCATAAAGAGCCAAGTATCCTACAAATAATATGCGATTAAAGTTAAATATCTTCCAAAGACAAGTATCACTATTGAAAATATGCAAACATTTAAACAGATAATTGCCACAAACGAAACAGAACAAATTAAACCACTGTGCCCGTTTATTTATCAAGCGTCTGAAAGAAGAATGTATTTGTTAAACAATGTTTGAAATTATGTATTCTGCCTCTACAATATTTGTAAATTGTTATTTGTATATGGGCCTATGGCCTTCATACTGAATAAAGTATTGATTGATTGTTTGATTGATTGATTGAAATCTATCGCGACCCCCTCTCTTTCGCTGTTGTTGTTTTTTTTCATGACAATCTCACCCCACCCCAACCCCTATGATATAAGACCTTTCCTTATCAATAATTAAGAAATCATACTTGGTATTCCTGTATCATCTGCAGGCGGAGCTGAAGCGGCCGTCGTTGCCATCGCGCCAAGTGTACATCGCATGTGATGTCATTTTACAGACGTACAGGGCTCGTGTCGAAATATTTCCGGGACTGCATAATGGAGAGAGAGAAACTAGTTGGGAAATTTAGACGAAACTTCCTTGTTGGGTGCCCCGGGGGAGGGGGGCCAGTCTCTAACTATAAAGACAGATGTAAACAACCCGTAAACAATAACATGATTTGAGGTTGTCGGTGAGTCATGCGATGCAGGTACAGACAGCATCTTCAGCGCAGGTGCACCTGTCATTTACTTTTACTTTCGCTTTGTGATAATGAAACTTATAAAACTAAATATAATGAAATATAAATAAAAGTTATACACTGGCGTTAAGCGGGGCTGGGCTAGCTTCGTGGTTAAAGCGTAGGTTCATCCCAACATTGGTATAATGTGCGGAGCTTGTTTTTAGTGCCCCGTCCAGCGTCCTATAAATACTTATGACTCACCTATACATTATAAAAAAAGACTGAGAGGAGAAAACAACTCATTCATAGATGTTATTATATTAAACCTAACGTATAATATGAATTTACTTTTTAATAGCCAAAGATTAGGAACATTGAGAAAACTGTCCAAGTTGTGTAAAATAATCATCATAAACTCTATACCTGGAAAGAATACTTCAAAGATGTTTGCACTAATTTTCAGATTGTGTTCTGTACTTGGTCCGACTGCTCGGGAAAAATGTCACATGCCACTGTAATATTGTTTTTATAAACATGCATTTTGTACGATCAATATTTTATCTGTACCTCTAATGCCGCTGTCGGCGACCTGAGTGTCATGACGTAATTCACTCTATCACGATAGCGACGATTGTACGTTTATTACATGGCATAGCACACGTAGGCTTTTATAATTTCATTTTATTTATATCCTTGTACATATTACCTACCCAGCAGGTGTGAAATGGGGTTAAACGTCGACTTCAATATTATTGCATTTATATAACGACGTACATGCACGATCGTGTGTTTGGGTACCCGTGGGTGCGCGCGTGTGGCTGCTTGTACTTGCCCAGACCATTGCCGGTTTTTTAGTTGCCAACCCACTGAGATACCATGCCGCTGTTGGGGGTACTATCACACACAATCAGCCAGGTCAGATAACAGCCAAATATGACTCATTGTAGATAAATAGATAAATACTAATTTATTTATGAAGAAGCTTCGTTCTTTTAAGCCACAAAAAGGGCCAGGTCAACACCAGCCAATGGTTACATTTGAATGCCATAAAGTAAGACCCTTAGCTGTCCCGTCTCCTAATGTTCCGACACACTTATGAAACGAATAAGGGTCGGATCTCTTAATAGGAGCCGGCCTTTACTACTGACGTGTCTAAAAGTAAACTACATAATGCGTTTTTAATAGGGGAAATTCGGTATGTATTAATTTCTTAATGGCGTAGCACCTAATTGAGTTTAGTCACTGTGGGGTGAGTTTGAATTAACGTCACTATAAACTCGACGTATGAGGCTAATGTGATTCACAGGCCTGAAGTGATGCAGGTCTCAGAGGTTTACCACTTTGGTGAAACCAACGAGCACGGGTATGGTGCCGACAAACCTAGAAACATAATTACGGTGAATCTGGGAATTGCAGCGCCTGAGACGACTGAGCCACCCGTACTCCCGACACACAAGTGAGTGGGTATGGTTTTATGCCGCTTTTAGCAATATTCCAGCAATATCACGGCGGGGGACACCGGAATGGGCTTCACACATTGTACTACTTTTATTGATTCCATAATGAGAGGCGGCTCCTAAAGTTTTTACACACATGTAGCAAGCACATTTAGACAGCAATGCTCTTTCCCGGTTTACTTTTCGCATTACAACTAGTTCCGCACACAATAACCCCAAAGCATGGGCTAATTGAGATAGTAACAGACATCAATGCTCTGTGTTTCATTTGAATAAGCTTAAAACGCCAAACCAACATTTGAACACACGCTAGATCTTCTCAGCTTGGTAGACTTTTCTAAATATTCTTTTGTTCACTAAGAAAGTGTAGTTCCCCTATTGTTGTTTGTGTGTTGCTTAACGCCACTCTCAGCAATATTACAGTTATTTAACGGTTGTCCTTACATAATCTGGGTTATCCATATTCGATACAAGTGGAGTGCTGATATTATTGTCCAGTGCCGATAAGGAGTCTATCCCGATTAAAACGTGACAGCCGCACATACGAGATGTCAAGATACTGGACTTTCACAGAATGATTCTTGTTCACTATCTCTATGTTCTTCAGTCAACTCAAATTACGTCCGACATGCTGGTCGAAAGAGCAGACCAATTGGAATAAGAAGGTGCAGACCAATGGCTATTAGAAGGTGCAGACTAATGGGAATTAGAAGGTGCAGACCAATTGGAATAAGAAGGTGCAGACCAATGGGAATTAGAAGGGGCAGACCAATGGGAATTAGAAGGTGCAGACCATTGGGAATTAGAAGGGGCAGACCAAGGGGAATTAGAAGAGGCAGACCAATGGGAATTAGAAGGTGCAGACCAATGGGAATTAGAAGGGACAGACTAATAGGAATTAGAAGGGGCAGACCAATGGGAATTAGAAGGTGCAGACTAATGGGAATTAGAAGGTACAGACCAATGGGAATTAGAAGGGGCAGACCAATGGGAATTAAAAGGGGCAGACTAATGGGAATTAGAAGGGGCAGACCAATGGGAATTAGAAGGTACAGACTAATGGCTATTAGAAGGGGCAGACCAATGGGAATTAGAAGGTACAGACTAATGGGAATTAGAAGGGGCAGACCAATGGGAATTAGAAGATGCAGACCAATGGGAATTAGAAGGTACAGACTAATGGGAATTAGAAGGGGCAGACCAATGGGAATTAGAAGGTACAGACCAATGGGAATTAGAAGGGGCAGACCAATGGGAATTAGAAGGTGCAGACTAATGGGAATTAGAAGGTACAGACCAATGGGAATTAGAAGGTGCAGACCAATGGGAATTAAAAGGGGCAGACTAATGGGAATTAGAAGGGGCAGACCAATGGGAATTAGAAGATTCAGACCAATGGGAATTAGAAGGTACAGACTAATGGGAATTAGAAGGGGCAGACCAATGGGAATTAGAAGGTCTGTCTCTGTGATCTAGCTCGTGTCCTCGTACCCGGGTGGCGTTTGTGGTGTCTCCATGCTTTCTGTGTTGGTCAGTCTCCATTATTTATTATATAAAAAACATCATCATCAGATTCTTCCTATGTTGTGCCTGCATTGTGTTATCTTATCGCTAACATGTGCTACACAATTTAAATACTACATATTGTTACATATCCCCATTTCCAGTGAGCTGGTGGATCTGCAAGAGCTCTGTCCGTTACAAGGTTTCTGCTGGTTTCTGTGTGGTCCAGCTTGTGTTGTCATCCTGCTTGTCTTCGTCTTTGAGGGGTGAATATTCCGCACACGACCGGACCGCTCCTGACATTCAGGTCATGTAACTGACTCATTCGTGACTAACTCGTGTTATCCTGGGACAAGCCGAATAGTGATTCGTGCCCCTCTCGTGGCCATTTTCAGGACTGGGTTCCGTTATAGCGCAAACGGGTATAGTTAAAAGAATTGTAAACTCGTTGCGTAATGATTCACGTATATTTCCCCCATGTCATATATATTCCAGGTGCTTTTTAAAACACATCAGGACTTACGGTATTTTATACAGTATAATTGTATCTAGGATATATTTTTAGGTGCAAGACATATGTAAAATCTTTTCTTTTTTTTGAGGGATTCTTTGGCCGAAGTACTTGAGGTCATACGCTCATTCTGATTAGTCGTATTTTCGCACATAACATTCATCGATAGGGGGACGAGTCTTCTTGCAGGTTACGGACGTGTGGTGATGAATGGTAACTGACTTCCTCCAACGTTCGTGACCAATAGTGCCATTCGGGGCAAGCCAAATGGTAACTCCGTTCCGGAAAGGGGTCAATGGTGACGAACGTGTCGCCACTTAATTCTGGTCCCTGAGGACCAGTGTTTTGAGAAAGGGTTGAACATGCACTCCCCAAGGTCTATGAATACAAATTGTATTCCTAGTGATTTAAATAGGGCAATATACGGATTCATAGGTTACGTCAGCGACGTAGGTAGACACTTGTGTTCCTTAATTACACACATGTATTCCATTTGCTAGTTCCGGTTCGGATTATGCTCGCTTCACAATACCGCATTCAAATTAAACAGTTTTATTTGTGTGTATGTCTTCTTACCTTTTACATAGTTTCTCTGCATAAAGAAAAGAAAAATATGCACTAAAATATGTTTTTGGTGTAATCAGGTAAGTTTCTTTCCCTAATATTTTTCTTGGCGGTAAGAACATTCTATCAAATTCTTTATTTTTATTTCGCATATGGAAAGATTTGGTTGGCGGAACTGAAAACCAAGTAATATTATTTAAACCGATTATGATGACGTCACGCTATTGTTCTTGTGCATAACGTGCATTTTATAAAACAAAACTGGCGGAACTGTAGGTCAGAATGCAATGTTATGGGGAAATTATGTTTCAACCATAAAATGGTTTAAGTCAGTGAAATCACTCGAATCTGTTGAATCCGAAAGTTGAATCAACAGATTCTCGTGAATTCTGAATTACGTAAAAAGCCATTGCATAATTCCTAAGAAACGACATTTTCGTGGAAACGCTTGTACAAAGGCAGCTGCTAACCAGTCTTTCTCAGAATTGAATAAAGGACTTTCCAGTCACCGATACATACAATTAATAGTCGTGGGTAGACAGGATTTACTGACCAGCAGGAAATTATGTAACTTTGACAAACAGGTATGCCAGACGATCCGTACCTACTGAGTTTCGTACCCAATTCGAGCCCAACGAAAATGGCTTACACATACCCAAAATTCTTGCAAGATGCTTACCTTTTTTTTTGAGCATTCGTACTTTATCTAGTTGACCAGTTCCCAAATTTGGAGAACGCGTACCTAAATTTGCAGGACGTACCAATTTATTTTGTGGCATATTGTTTTACTTAGTACGAAGTGTTGTTATACAAAACACAAAACAAGCAAAGTCTCATTTGAAAAAAAATGCTCAGATACTTTTCAGAAGGGACTGGAATGACTTGTTTAATTAATCATATCTATTTTCATTGGGGGGCACGGGGGGCCCAGTCGTCGCAATTCGCTGTGCAGAGTTGCGTCCCTTGGGCACGCCAGAAACCTATGATTGTGGGTTCGAATCCCGGTTCGCCCCGATTATGTTTCTAGGTTTTTCAGCACCATACCTGTGCTCGTGGGTTTCACCGAAGTGGTAAACGTCTGAGATCTGCATCACTTCGGGCTTTCCTCTCACATTAAGCTGAGAGCCGTGAAATAACTGGAATAATGTTTAAGCAGTGCATCTTCCCGAGGCAAGGGAGTTAACTGACTTTAGTGCAGCTTCCACCCTTGCCGAACTAGCCTGGAATTCCTGGGCTCGATCGTAGCGCCACCAGTGGCTATTACCAATTATATCCCTTCTAAGCCTCTCCTATGGACCAATCAGATTCCACCTCTCGTATCACTTGCATTTGTTGTTTGATAGGCATTACTTAGAAGTTGACGGATGACAAGATAGACACAATTTTTAAGGATAACAACTTCTTTAATACTGGGACGTTTCGGTATAGATCCTTATACCGTTGTCAAGCAAGACTGAATGAGGGCCTACCAATGTTATCCCACTCATGTATGCAATTGTTGTTACTGTTAATCCTCCACCTACTATATATATTCTGTACTATGTCCCTCGTTGCTTGACAATGGTATAAGGATCTATACCGAAACGTCGCTTTTCACAGTATTAAAGAAGTTGTTATCCATAAAAATTGTGTCTATCTTGTCACTTGCATTTGCTTCAAACAAAATGGCGGCGCCAAGTCAGGACGATCTGCTCGACAATCAAGATCTATATTGTGATAAAATGGGTCTTACATCGCGAAATATATCAAATCACGTGAGCACCTTGAATAAAAACATGAAAAGATTTTGAAAATATCTGTTGACAACGAGTTGGCGGTGCACATGCTTTGCAAATCCTGCAATCGACCGAAATCTGCATGACAGTTTACTAACTGGATTTCGATTTCGTTGCGCGATTTTGATTGGACTATGCATAGACTCATTAGTCCAGCCAAATTGTAACTCCATAATACCAGCCTAGTTCGGCAAGTGTGGAAACTGGACTTTTATAGTTAGTTAACTCACTTGCCTCGGGAAGATGAAAGCAGTGTTAAACCCAACTCACTCACTATTTTCATTTGGTCATTGCAGCTGGTAATAGTACAAACGAATTTCAGAGAAACTTTTCAGAAAAAAAATCTTCATGTAGACGGAATTGAGCAGCTCCGATTTGGTATCTAAGAGTACATTTACAATACGTAAAACACTCACTTTCTTTACAGATATATTTCCATTACCAGGGCAGCTGTTTGGTTGAAGTAAGAAAAGACAAAGAGTGTGCCAGTGATTTTGCTTTAACCCTGCTTATAATAGCATTCCAGTTCTATCACATCCTGTCTGTTTCATGGGGGCAACTATGCTTGGCACAAGTAGTGACTAACCGGATCGGCGGTCAGGCTTGCTGACTTGGTTGATGCATGTCATCCTATCCCATTTGCATAGATCGATGCTCATGATGAAGCAAAAACTGGTCTTCTTTGAGCCAGAATAATGTGTCTGTGAGGTATGGCTTCTCAGTGGGTTAGCACTATAAATCTCGAATAAATGTTGACTAGTTCAAGCAGCCGCAGCCACATGCACGCACACAATGTGCATAAGTGCATCCTATATATGTGGAATAATCTTATACACTTAAACTCTATTTCACCTTACATCACCCCATTTCACCTCACCTAACAATTACAGGGGTGATTGTTGTAGTCGGCAATATTCCAGCTATATATCATAGCACCCTCTTTATAGTTTTATTTGTAATGAGACCAACAATTTGCTGACCAGAACTATCAGGGTAGGATGACACACAACCAGGTCACACATTTGACCAATCAGTTCTTAGAACTCTTTGCCCTAGAATGGTCACTGGGTTGTTAGCTAAAAACACCTAAAAAACCGCACCAACTGTAAGTTTTTCAGAGTATCAGTAGTTATTGAAAACAAAGAACATGATATGTATATTTACAATTCTCTTTAATGAAATTCAATAACAAACACCATTTTTCATCATACTGTAAAAAGTATCAATCACATACATTATGAATATGTAATTTTCATAACAATATAATGACGGATGTTATAATATATGTAACAATATTCTGATGAATGTTACAAGTGACCTAGGGTACATATAAAGTAGATTGTTTACTTCCTTCATTAACATCCCAAACTTGGGGCCATAATTTCACTTTTGTGTTTGTTTGATTTACATTTCTGTAAATATTGTAACAAAAGTTGACTACTGAGCAAACATGGCGGTTAAAGCACTTTACAATAAGGCAAATATCTATAACAGTACACATCCAAGGACTGGTGAAACCATTCATGTATAACAATCAATAAATAGTTATCTGTGAATTGCTGTCAAAAAATACGTTCAAAACTACACAGTATGGAGTATATGATAATGAATGACACTGTGTGTTAAACTGTCACTTTGTGAGGACGGAATGTAGTGATAACAAGGAATACAACAGAGTCGACAACTGTATAACTGTCAGTGTTATCTATCACAGCTGAGAATCCCACCAGGGAGAAGAGTTGTCTCCCCCAAAGGAAGGAGTTGTCTCCCCCTACTGGAAGGAGTAGCTTGGGTTGGGGGTCGCTCCACACCAAGAGCCAATGAACTTGAGGACATCTTGCAGCTCAGGACTGTGTGACACCTGCAACAGAGTGAGTGAGTGAGTTGGGTTTATAACTGCTGGACAGTATTTCAGATATATCATCAGCTTAGGAAGGAAATGGGAGGAGATCCGGCAGTGACACTGGTGAATCATGAGCATGGGTACGGTGACTAGGATCACTATCAGGGTCAGTGAGAGATGGAATGATGCCTGTCACCAGCATCTGTGCCAATCAAAGACCCTGGAGCAAGTAGATTAGTACAAGATTGTGTTTTGTTTGTTTGTTTGTATTAATCCAGCTATATGACGGCGGTCGGTAAATCGAGTCTTGACCAGACAATCCAGTGATTGACATCATGAGCAATGATCCACGCAATTGGGATATGATGACATGCATCAACCAAGTCAGCGAGCCTGACCACCTGATCCCATAAGTCGCCTCTTACGACAAGCATAGTCATCTTTTACAGCAGGTATGGGTTGCTGAAGACCTATTCTACCCCGGATCTTCACAGGTCCGCATGATTGTGTTAGCATATTCATGTACAGCATGAGAATACATCTCTCAGCCACATTGATTACCAAATAAAATACTATAAGCAGTTACTCCTGGCATCTGGTGAACCCATCTTAATTGGCTGAGGTACTATTCTTCCTGAGAATCACTGAGTGATTAATGGGGTTGTTGGTAATACAAGAACTATATCAATAAGGTCTATGGGTAAGTCAGACATTTTGAGGACACAGCAACATCACAATTGAAAGTTGAGCTCTTCAGATGGTCATCTGTCCAAGTACAATATCACCTGAGGTAGCAATACAATATCAACCAAACCCTATATAGTTTCGACCACCTCTGTGGTGTAGTGCATAGAGTGACCCGGAGAGAGGAAGGTCGGTGGTTCGATCCCTGGCCACGTCATGACATATTGACGTTGAAAGAAGGTACTGTGTTGTTACACATGTTCAGCATTAATGGGATAAAACAAGGATGGGTCTGCTGGGAGTCAGTATGGCTATAAGTGGAATTTCCATGTTAAACAGCAACAGAGCCTCTCAGTATCATGGCACTACACAGTATAAGTCCAGATTGGCACAAGCAGACATACACACATTGCTATATAAGTAATATAGTCTTGAACATGATATAAAACCCCATTTCGGCTCACTACATAGTTTCCTGCTGGGAGGAGAAAGAGGGACCAGTGTAGGTCCAGTGAGAAATCCACTAAATATCTAGATACTATAAGTTGCAGCAGGATCACATGGGGTATAATGCGTCACAGGTTAGGTTTTAAACTTGTGATCCTGCTACAACGAATATATCTTACCGACATGTTTAAATATGACATTATAAAAGAATTCAAACAAATTCAAAATTGATAGAGGTTAGTTTGCGCCATGTCACGTGACTTCCATTGATTCTGAAAAAGTGTGCTGCTTTTTGCTTTGAAGCAGGGTATAAGGGATTTATTCTGCCTCTCAGAAATCCATGTGCAGCCTGACTTGCTCATGGTGGGTTATAAGAGATTTATTCCCCACTGAGAAATTTATTCCCCACCAAGGCAGCATACACAGTATTGTATCAAGATCACATTGACAATCAGATCTCATAAAACTGACATGGAGGTATGATACATACCTTTGTGGCCATAAGGAACTTGTTCCAGTCATCCTTGTTGGCCGTCTTGCCAGGATGCTTAAACTCCACCTTGTTCCGCAGGACGGGGTACCCTGGGAAGTAGACATAGTTAACACATATCAGTACGCTTTTCACACAACTCACACATCTACTAAGGGGACTTGTATTTTTAAACATCACCAACTACTTAAATAATCACCTAGGAGCCGAGACTTTGTAGTTGAGCAGCGTTTTGGGTGTGGAAACATTGGGAGTATAATTTAGGTTTCTTTAAATCAAAAAGCAAAAGCAAAAGTAACTTCCGTAATTTGATAAATAAATGAATGGCAATTCTTGTTTTGCTTTGTTTGTTTGTTTGTTTGTTTGTTGTTTAACGTCGCACTCACCAATATTCCAACTATATGATGGCGGTCTGTAAATAAATCAAGTCTGGACCAGATAATCCATTGATTGACATCATGAGCACCGATCCATGCAATTGGATAAGATGACATGCATCAACCAAGTCAGCAAGCCTGACCACCCGATCCCATTAATCGCCTCTTATGACAAGCATTGGTTGCTGAAGACCTATTCTCATCCACATCTTCACAGGTCTCTTGTTTTGAACATAAAGTCCTACCTGTAATCACACAAGGCATAGAGCGTATGCCCGTGTCTGTGGCAACCAGCGAGGCCTCGTACGTGTTCCTCTCATCCTTGGGGAGGATCTGCTCCACCTTCCTGTTCATGGACACTGTGAGGACCCACTCCTTCAGCTCCTCGTGCTGGCCGCTCTGATTAACAAACCAACAGTTTACCACCTCATTTCCATCTTCCAGCGGCAAAGGTGTTAACTAACTTTATAAAAGTCAGTTAACACCTTTGCCTTGGGAAGATGCCTTCTTTTGTCATCTGTTGTATTGTCTGTTGAGCTAAGTCATCGTAACTATCAAGATCCTCTGTTAGAATTCATTGTTATATATAAACATGAAGTGGTCGTTATTTTTTGTTTTTTCAATATTTACCACTAAAAGTATGTTTTTTATGACATCCCCAGAGTGAATCTTTCTCACGACATTCATGTTTGGCAATAGGTTTGTGAAATGCTTCTGTTCATTCTAACCTCTTACCATCAATATCACCCTACCCATATAAGTAACAAACCTTGGACCTGTCAAACCAGTGGTCAGCAGGCTGAGAATAGAACCAACCCAAAAACTGTTCACACATAGGCCAGATAGCAGCCATTTTGTCCCTGGATCCGCATCTTAGGCATCTAATGACAAGCACAATGTACACAAGACTTATTGCATTTCAAAACCATCCCAGTTGGCGACATGTGCATGACTTACGGACAGATACGGTTTCTCTGGGAGGGGGATCTCGAAGGGGATGTCTGTGTCTTGGAAGTCACTGTGGTCCAGCATGTCTAGTGTCCCTTCCTCAATAGCCTGGCAGAGACATACAGTACAGTAGGCAGCAGAAATACACACAGGAATACTGCACAAATATTTAGGACTGATCGGTTGAGGTGAGGTGAGATGATTGGGGATTAACGTCATGTCCAAGATTATTGCATTTATACATCGACGTGCATGCATGTTTGTGGGTGTGTACGTCTGCTTGTACTAGTCTGGCCAGACTAATGCCGATTTTATAGTGCTAGCCCACTGAGATACCATGTCGCAGTTTAACATGAATACCCCACTCCGAGCCAGTCCTTGTTTTAGCCCCTTAGTGTCCAGCACTAGGCGCGGTCACAACAAGTACCATCTTTTAATGTCTATGGTATGACACGGCCAGGGATCGAACCCATGACTTTCTGCTCTCCTGGCGGATGCTCTACCACTAGACCATGGAGGCGGTTACTGATTGGTTGTCATCCTAGGAGTCTGGGTACATGGAATGGCAATGTAAGAAGCTCTATATTGGTTCCATCAATGAGGGCTGTGTTGCAAAGAATTTATTTATTCTTTGCCAACTGAACGATCCAATCATGGGAAATAACAGGCAGAATATTATTGGATAGAACAGAAAGATTTGTTGATGAAGAAAACATATGAATGCATACATAGAGTACTTTATATTCCCTGTTTGAAGAAGAGGATGAAATCCAACAGTGACCATAGTCCACATACCTCTGCAATATCCAAGTATCTGTTCAGGAACACGAAGGCCATGTTCTCCCAGCCGTTGTTCTGTGAATACAATCAAGTGGTCATTCACTGGTGATCGTTCAGATGTTTATGATATAACTGCCATCAACTCGAATACTTGACAATATTCCTGTTAATTTCTGAAATTCTATAATCCTTCCCATAGCATGCTGTCATTTAGAGGTTGGTTGGTTGGTTGGTTGGTTGGTTGGTTGGTTTGTTGTTTAACGCTGCATTCACCAATATTCTAGCTATATGATGGCGGTCTGTAAATTAATCAAGTCTGTACCAGACAATCCAGTGATTAATATCATGAGCATCAATCCACGCAATTGGGATCGATGACATGCATTAACCAAGTCAGCGAGCTTCACCACCCCATGGGTTGCTGAAGACCTTTTCTACCCCAGATCTTCACGGGTCCCATTTAGAAGTGAGACATCTGGACTGTACATCAAGTTTAACCTAAGCCTCCATCAGATCATTTCTTTCCAAAATGCCAACTTATTTCCACAAAGAAGCATTTGGGATACAAAACACAAATACCAATGTTAATAATCAAGGTTACAAATAATTGTTCAGTTTTTTCAAAAGTAGACCTCTCACCCTGCACATAATCCCTGCCTCATAGAAAGCCTTGTCTGCAGGGATGACATCAGTATGGCGAAGCAAGGACACACAGATACGGGCAGCGACGGTGTCCAGCGACTTCTGACCTAGGGAGGCTGACCGGGTAGCGTAGTAGTGGGCGATGAGCAGCAGTGTCTCAAACTCCTCATGGTTGGGGGAGTTAGCATCTGGAGACTTGGATATGTTCTCACACTGTCATGGGAGGAGACATAACCTGTCAGTCCTATATCAGTTTATATTGGAAAGTCCAAAGTAAGTAAGCAAATGGTAAGTGCTCCTAACTTCAGTTTGGGTGTTTGTTGTGTAATGCCACTCTAAGCAATAACCTAGCTATATGACAGCAGCCTTTAAATAATCAAGTCAGGACCAGACAATCCAGTGGTGAATGTTGTTAGCAACAACACACAGTCAACAAGTCTCTGACCCTGACAACCCCATCAATTTGGTCGCCACTGGAATCCCTCAGGGGTTCATTACTTAAATGAAACCTATTAGCATGACTAGTATTGACAAAAAGAAAAATGAAGCTGGAATTCAATCCATGATCAGCAGATCCTGGTAGTAAAGGGACAAAACTCTACAGGGGACTTTTTGTACCATTCATAACTTATATGAAACCTATTCGCATGACCAGTGCTGACAAAAAGAAAAACAAATCTATAATTCAACCTATGTTCGGCAGATCCTGGTAGTAAAGGGAAACAATTCTACCAGAGTAGAACCTTATAGTACCTTACACCACTGGCCCACAGTACTAACTCCACTTATAGGATACATAAATGAGTGTTCATTCCAGAGTCAGCAACATCTCCGCTAAATCAAAGCAACACACAATCTCATGGAGACAAACCAGTGACTGTGAACCTCGGGGAAAACTAAATCCCCCAAAAGAAAGTTGGTCGCACTGTAATGTCTTGCCAATGTCGTTTCAAAACTTGTTTCCATTGTTCAACATGAATAATTTTTGGTGCTTAAAAGGACATACTATACCCTTTAAGAATCATTCTTTTTCAGCAATAGCATGTGAACCAACACAAGACTACCGAGACAAAGTTACCACGTCAAACAGCATGTCACGAAGGTCCGCCCACGTCCTGAATGCTTCCGGTTTGTTGAGGTCCCGCTGACTGACCACATCACTGAACAGCCGCTTGTAGATGTTGTAGTTCTGGGGACAATAACAAATCCAAAAATGTTCAAGCAAACACAAATATTAAATGTACCATTCATGAATATTGGTCTCTGAGTGGATGGGTCAGTATGCGAGCTGTGGTGGGAAGAAAGTGACTTAGCCAACAACTGGAGGCGAAGTGGCTGATTTTCTGCCACTTTGTTGAGGCAGAAAACAAACTTAGTGTTATTTCCCCTAGATTTGTTTCACAGATATCCGGAAAATTGCGTCTTGCATAATTAATTCAAGATAAAAATTGTGATTGGTATGTTGCAAATGTATTGCCAACAGTTCGGCAAATCGAAGAAATATACATAAGAAATGTACCTTACATGTTAGCGAGGTTCATTGGAAATAATAGAATGGGTTCAACCAATCAGAATACGACATTCATGGTTAAGGTAAGATAAAGATGCCAGAAAGTGTCCTACCTGAGCATTAGCTGGAGCTCCGTATTTGGCGTAGAGACCCAGAGCCTCTGACGAGGTCCCCCCCTTGATGAGGTGTGTAGCATACAGAGCAATGTACTTATGGAGAACTTTGGGGTTCTACAACATAAGACACTTCGTCTCAATGACAATTTTAATGTAGTCAATCCTTGCAATGAACCCTGAGAACATTATGGATCTAGTGCCATCATTACTTTTATTGGAATGTCCTCATCTGCAGTCTGACATCTTGGCTCTCGGCAAACAGTTACATATTATGAAACAATAACATTTAACATTTCATTACATACTGTATGTCCACATTATTATATATTCATCATAAGCAGAATAAACTTGATATTTCTAATATCTTTTCTTCAATTTTGTCAAAGCATATTACTATCAACAGACAGCTTATGACAGACACTTCACAATACAAGACTTGATGTATTTCTACTGACATCCCCTGAACATGTGTAAATCCCAGCTGTACCTGCTGTTCTGCTGTCTGAATGCACTTGTTCCACTCTCCCTTCTCGGCATACATGTCCAGGGCCCCAATCACATCCACATTAGCCAGCTGCAGCATACAACACATCATGACATCATGGTACACCATACAGGTAGATCCAGGAGGCGTGTGTGTGTGTGTGTGTGTGTGTGTGTGTGTGTGTGTGTGTGTGTGTGTGTGTGTGTGTGTGTGTGTGTGTGTGTGTGTGTGTGTGTGTGTGTGTGTGTGTGTGTGTGTGTCTCTCTCTCTCTTTGTGTGTGTGTCTGTCTGTCTGTCTGTGTCTGTCTGTCTGTGAGTGTGTCTCTCTCTCTGTGTCTCTGTGTGTGTGTGTGTCTCTCTCTCTCTCTCTTTGTGTGTGTCTGTCTGTCTGTCTGTGTCTGTCTGTCTGTGAGTGTGTCTCTCTCTCTCTCTGTCTCTGTCTCTGTGTGTGTGTGTGCGTGCGTGCGTGCGTGTGTGTGTTTCTGTGTGTTTGTTTCTGTGTGTCTCTGTGTTTCTGTGTGTGTGTGTGTTTTGGATGCATACTACAAAGTCACAAAGTGAACATAAACACATGCTAGATGCACTGACACAGGCTGACACAAGAGCTGTTTTGTTTGTTTGTTTGTTGTTTAACATTCCACTCAGCAATATTCTACTATACTACAGCAGCCTGTAAATAATCAAGTCTGGACCAAACAATACAGTGATCAATCAAGTGTGCGCCGTTGAGACGTCATCAACCAAGTCAATGAGTCTGAAGACCAAATCCATATTGTCACCTCCTACAGTCAGCGTATGTTGCCCGGAACCCTCCCAGAGTACAGCTGTGTGTGGACAGCTGTGTCCACCCCTCTGGATCAGCCCGTGCCATACAAGGTATGGACATTAGCCGTCATTATTGTCATGTATGGTATTAGATGTCATCTTGCTCTCATAAATCAGAGGCCACTATATCGTCAGATTAAACAAAATGTCAAACTTGCAGGCAAAGACAAAGACTGCAAGGTTTGCAGAGAACAGCACGTGTTGTGTGTAGTTATTCAACAAGATAGTCCTGTCTCACTGGAGGAGATGTGAGTGCACAAAAGTGCATGATATATACAACAAAACATGGTGGCTCACATCTTCAGCCCTGCCCTGGTTCTTGCAGTATTCCTTGTAACGCTCGTCAACATATGGCTCGTATCTACAACATACAGGAAAGTACGGTAAACATGAGGATAACACTTCTACTTTAGGCTTAAAGATTTAAAAGAATTGGTTCTCAGGCAATAGTTTTTGAAAATATAGCACGTGTGGGCAGTGTCTTTTTTTTTCTTTTCTTTTTTTTCGGAGGGGAGGGGGGTGTGATGGGGTGGGCTTTTTTTTCCTATTTTGGAGGGGAGGGGGGGGGGGGGGGGGGTTCAAACTAGTATGTAAGCAATAAACAGTTGTGCATTAAGCAATTGTGTACAATCAACCTGGGAAAGGTCCTCCCTACATAAATGTATTCCTTGCTGAGTAAAATACTGGAATACAGTATTTGACTACCATTGGACTTTTTTTGTTTTTCTTTTAAAATGGAAATAAAAGATAAACGTGCAGCGAACTTTATGATGAAGCGGGTGGAGCCTGAGAACCAAAATTATTATTTTAGCCTTATGTAAACATTGTTGTAGCAATGTGTTTCCCAGAGCTAGATGTGGACAGCAAATGATCATTCAAGACAAGGTAAACAATTGGGGGAAGGATGGAATGGGGTTCTTTGTTGTTTAACGCGGCACTCAGCAATTTCACAGCTGTATAAAAGCAGCCTGTATAAAAGTCGATATGGACCAGACAATCCAGTGACTGATATTTTGAGTAACAAGACCCAGGCTATGCCGGACAAGAACTTCAACACGATAAAATTCTAGTCTAACTACCGACTACAGTGAACATTCTAAACACAGACATCAAAATGGCACATTTACACTTGACAAATAAAAGATCTATTGTAAAAATTATATGGGCAAAGTTTGACAGGCAGTGCCAGTCTCCATAACTGCTCATTCGTACTCATTACAATGTCTCCAAAGTTAGCAATACCACAGCCATAAGATTTTGTTTTGTTTGTTTGTTGTTTAATGCTGCAGTCAACTATATTTCAGCTACATGACAGCAGCCAGTAAAAAACTCGAGTATGAACCAGACAATCCAGTGACTGATATTGCAAGTAACGATCCACTCCATCATCATGATGACATGCAAGTAACCAAGTCTGTCCACTCAATCCGTTTGGTCTCCTCTTTCGGCCAGCATAGATTCTAACCCAGACCAATTCTAACCAGGCATCCCCATGGGGCCTTCATAACAAGAAGACACATGTGACTAAGACAGAACTGATTTGTCATAAAAAAAAGTGAATATTAAAGAAAGAAAAGAAGATCTGTCCAACCTTGGCTCAAGCTCCTTGGCCACCTTCTTTGCCTTGCCCCAGTCAGCACACGCAATGAACATGTCGATGGCCTCCTTCACCATGTCGGTAGCCAGGTACAGCTCCGCAGCCTGAACACAAAGGGATGTTTTCAGGGAACCAGTCCAAAATCACGTCCAGTGGTAGCACTGCTTTAACTGTATGAGTGAGTGAGTGAGTGGATGTTGCCTAATGCCACAGTCAGCAATAATTAACGTGCATAATGTCCAGACACACCAGTGATCGATAACAGTGTAATCTAGTCATCTTGTAGTTAGTTTAAACACTCCCAAAGTTGGCCTTCCCAGTTGTGTACAATCCTAGAACCCACTGCCCCAGCTGACACAATGGCCAACTAATCACTGGTACCTGAACATATCATATAACCCATCTGGAAACCCATCCAGAAACCCCTCTGGAAATCCATCTGGAAATCACCCTGGAAACCCCTCTGGAAACCCCTCTGGAAATCACCCTGGAAACCCCTCTGGAAACCCATCTGGAAATCCCTCTGGAAATCCCTCTGGAAACCCATCTGAAAATCCCTCTGGAAACTAACATGTTTGTTTATTGTTTAACGCCACACTCAGCAATATTCCATCTATATGACAGTGGACAATTAGTAGCCAGCTCTGGACCAGATAAACCAGTGACTGATATTGTGAGCAACAATCTATGTCGTCGGGGTACAATGACATGCTATCGAATCACCGACTAACCGATCCATTAAGTCTCCTCTAACGACAAGCATCGGTTAGTGGGAACCAATTCTAACCCAGAATCCCCACTGGGGTGTGAACATGAAGAATCATGGTCAACCTAATAGAAGAATGAAAGTTTTACAAAATGGTTCAAAGGATGTTTCAACGATTTCAGATACAGATGATGCTTCTTTTACACCCAGGATATCACTGTCAACCTTCATAACAAAACAGCCTGACATCAAGATGACTTGGGATGAAACATATAACTGACATACCGGTATATTGCAATACGGCCATCAGCAATACACATACTGCAATACAACACTTGTGTATCTATATTTTCCGATACAGTCACAGAAAAATTAATATATAATCATAAAAATTATGACTAATTCTTGATACATTTTGATGACTGGGTTCCTATCTAAACCATGTCAACAGGTTTACACACTTTTAACATTGTTTGCATTAACATTCCATACTAATGATGTAATAGGTAGTCTCGTTTATCCATACTACCTATCTCACAATCGGAAGTCTGGATTATTGAATGAAGACGTACCATTTGAGCAGGACAAATATATATAGTTAGGGCCTCATTACGTATAGCAATCTGCATTACAACACACTGGATACAGCTCTCTATATTGCGGTATATTGCAGTATGAATTATCTGCCAATATGTCAACCCTAAAGATGACTACTACACATCGGCCTGGATGCTGTTGTACTTACTGAAGTGTGTTTGTTGATCTCTGCCAGACGCGGACACACCATCTCAATCACCATCTTTGACTTCTCCGCACCCAGGAACTTGAGTGCAAGGTCACCAGCCTGTGTTCAGTAATTAATTAGTAATTAGACAACAACACAATAACTTGTCCTCACTTTATGTTTCTGAGTGAATGAGTGAGTATGGTTTTACGCCGCTTTTAGCAATATTCCAGCAATATCACGGCAGGGGACACCAGTAATGGGCTTCACACATTGTACCCATGTCGGGAATCGAACCCAGGTCTTCAGTGGGACGAGCGAACGCTTTAACCACTAGGCTACCCGACCGCCCCTTACGTTTCTGAACCAATGTACTTCACGTAATACCCTCTGCACAGGGGTCTCCTAAGATGATGTCTATACATAAGTCTGGACGCACAAACCAGTGATTAATATTATGCACAATGATCCACGACGATGAGATGCAATCAACCAAGTCACCAAGCCTGAACACCTGATTCATGAGTGAGCTGAGGTGAAATGGGGTTTAACGTCTCGTCCAAGATTATTGCACTTATATAGCGATGTGCATGTACGTGTGTGTGTTTGTGTGGCTGCTTGTACTAGTCCGGACTGATGCCGATTTATAGTGCTAGCTCACTGAGATACCATGCCGCAGTTTAACATGAATATCCCACTCAGACACAGTATACTATACTGACTCCGAGCCGACCTGTCCTTGTTTTAGCCCCTTAATGCCGAGCGCCAGACAGGGTAACACCAAGTATCATCGTTTAACGTCTTTTGGTATGACGCGGTCGGGGATCGAACCCCGGACCTTCCGCTCTCTGGGCGGACACTCTACCACTAGACCACGAAGGCGGTCTGATTCATGAGTGAGTGAGTATGGTTTTACGCTGATTTAGCAATATTCCAGCAATATCACATTGGGGGACACGAGGAATGGACTTCACACATGGTACCCATGTGGGAAATCAAACCTGGGTCTTCCATGCGACTAGTGAATGCTTTAACCACTATGCCACCCCTCCGTCGTTTCATGAAGCCAGCTCGGAAGACAAAAACAGGTTGCTGAGGACCTGCTCTAACCCAGGATACCCACTGCCAGTTATGATGGTGATGGCAATTAACAGCAAATGTTTCTTCTTGCCATAGTCAAGTAGATTTTTGAAACAGTAAAACCTCATTAGTTCTGACCAAACAATGGTTAAACCCAGCCAAAGAACGATCGCTGTCGCATTATTCCAGCCATTTCCTGGCAGCTGGTAATAATCTGATCTGGGCCAGACAGATCTGTCATGGTGTGAAGACAAACTGTCAGCCAGGGCCCCATTCCACAAAGCCATCATAGCGCTAAGGTGATCGTAACTCCCATACTTTAACATAGTTTTATTACAGTCATAGTGCTAAGGTGATCGTAACTCCCAAACTTTAACATAGGTAGTGCTTAGGTGATCATAACTCCCATACTTTAACATAGGTAGTGCTAAGGTGATCGTAACTCCCATACTTTAACATAGTTTTATGACAGTCATAGTGCTAAGGTGATCATAACTCCCATACTTTAACATAGGTAGTGCTAAGGTGATCGTAACTCCCATACTTTAACATAGTTTTATTACAGTCATAGTGCTAAGGTGATCGTAACTCCCAAACTTTAACATAGGTAGTGCTAAGGTGATCGTAACTCCCATACTTTAACATAGTTTTATGACAGTCATAGTGCTAAGGTGATCGTAACTCCCATACTTTAACATAGTTTTATTACAGTCATAGTGCTAAGGTGATCGTAACTCCCAAACTTTAACATAGGTAGTGCTTAGGTGATCATAACTCCCATACTTTAACATAGTTTTATGACAGTCATAGTGCTAAGGTGATCGTAACTCCCAAACTTTAACATAGGTAGTGCTTAGGTGATCATAACTCCCATACTTTAACATAGGTAGTGCTAAGGTGATCATATCTTCCATACTTTAACATAGGTAGTGCTAAGGTGATCGTAACTCCCATACTTTAACATAGTTTTATGACAGTCATAGTGCTTAGGTGATCATAACTCCCATACTTTAACATAGGTAGTGCTAAGGTGATCATAACTCCCATACTTTAACATAGGTTTATGACAGTCGTAGCGCTAAGGTGATCGTAACTCCCATACTGTTACATAGGCTTATGAGAGTTGTAGCGCTACGATTGCTTTGAGGAAGGGAGCGCTGGTTATATGATGTAACTCCCAAACTTTAACATAGGTAGTGCTTAGGTGATCATAACTCCCATACTTTAACATAGTTTTATGACAGTCATAGTGCTAAGGTGATCGTAACTCCCAAACTTTAACATAGGTAGTGCTTAGGTGATCATAACTCCCATACTTTAACATAGGTAGTGCTAAGGTGATCGTAACTCCCATACTTTAACATAGGTAGTGCTTAGGTGATCATATCTTCCATACTTTAACATAGGTAGTGCTAAGGTGATCGTAACTCCCATACTTTAACATAGTTTTATGACAGTCATAGTGCTTAGGTGATCATAACTCCCATACTTTAACATAGGTAGTGCTAAGGTGATCATAACTCCCATACTTTAACATAGGTTTATGACAGTCGTAGCGCTAAGGTGATCGTAACTCCCATACTGTTACATAGGCTTATGAGAGTTGTAGCGCTACGATTGCTTTGAGGAAGGGAGCGCTGGTTATATGATGTAACTCCCTGATCAAGCACAGGGTTGCACTGGAACAAAGCAAGTCCTCAGTGTAACCACCATCCGTACCTTCATCCAGCACTTCTCCAGTATGCGGACATCATCTGTCATTTTGTTGGTGACCTTGACATAGCATTCGACAGCACGGGCATACTCTCCAGATGATTCCCACTCCCGAGCCTGGTTAATCATCGACTCTGCACCTCTGTAGTCAAAACAAGGGATTAATACCGTTCTCTTTTGAAAGAAATCATAGTGGCTTTGTAACCTTGCTTGGTTGTTGCAAAGAGCTCAATAACCACCTACTTAATCAGTATTTGTGTATGAGACAAGTTGTCAGTGGACAAAGGATGATGAAGTTGTTTGGCTACTTTTAGCAACAGTCAAGCATATCATGGCAGGGGACATGAGAATTGCATGGGAATCACACATTGTATGTGTAGGGATCTGACCCTGGACCTTCGGCTTGATAGGCAAATGCTTTAACCAGGAGACTATGACATATGTCCATTGACAATCTGTCCCTATATTCATGATATTAAGCTTCTTGAGATAAAAAATATTCATGTTTTTCTTCATATACAAACTATTTTGGTTTCCAAATTTATTACATACTTCCCCATATCTTCTGAGATGGTAATGATAGTGTCAATGACAATATTGACCATATATACATGATCCATTTGTAGCTGTACAAAAACATGGCCATGCTTCAGATGCAGTGGAACAGAGAGACATACACAATGTATGTACAGACACGAAGCTATACATATTCATAAATAACAACTATGCAGCCTTCACCAATAATTTCATTTACTGAAGAAATAGTCTGTCAACAAATCAACTGACAATGTTTCACTGTTACTCAAAATAACTTAGTCACCATGTTTACTAATAAAAAATATGACAAACACAAAAAAAGTAAACTACAGTTATAACGAACTCGAAGGGACAACTAATTTTAGTTTGTAATACCGGTAACCGTAGTTCGTTATAAGCATACATACAGCATTTATACAACAAATGGCCGGGGCTAAAAAATAAGTTTGTTATATCGGTCAGTTCATTATAAGCGTGGTTGTTATAAAAGTTGTTTACTGTATAACGCAAACAATGAAATTTAACATTTCCATGTTCATGTAAATCTATTCCAGATGATTTTATAAAAGACGTCCCCAAGTCTATAACCATGATGAACTTTGTATTCCAGATTCTGCCTTGCAATAACCATGGTCATATGAAACATATCTGATAAAAATATAATGATACGACTTTTACACATCATCTCTTGACCAAAATGTACCTGTCACATAGATTGGCAAGTTTTGGACTTATTGGCAAAGACTGCACATAAACAAAAATAATCACAAGGAAGTAAAAAACTAATATCATAACACATAAATGTGAAACACATCTACAGATAACACACATCTAGAAAGCAAGTTAAGACTATTATGGGTACCTACACCTGGAGGAAGCTGTAGGACAAGCATCATGATGTAGCGTTGTGCACACATTGTTATAGATACACCAGGGACACACCCCTCTACTGGTACACTGCTCTGTAGTAGATACACCAGGGACACAACCCTCTACTGGTACACTGCTCAGTAGTAGATACACCAGGGACACACCCCTCTACTGGTACACTGCTCAGTAGTAGATACACCAGGGACACACCCCTCTACTGGTACACTGTTCAGTAGTAGATACACCAGGGACACACCCCTCTACTGGTACACTGCTAAGTAGTAGATACACCAGGGACACACCCCTCTACTGGTACACTGCTCAGTAGTAGATACACCAGGGACACACCCCTCTACTGGTACACTGCTCAGTAGTAGATACACCAGGGACACATCCCTCTACTGGTACACTGCTCAGTAGTAGATACACCAGGGACACACCCCTCTACTGGTACACTGTTCAGTAGTAGATACACCAGGGACACACCCCTCTACTGGTACACTGCTCAGTAGGGTAGTACTAGTAGATACACCAGGGACACACCCCTCTACTGGTACACTGCTCAGTAGTAGATACACCAGGGACACAACCCTCTACTGGTACACTGCTCAGTAGTAGATACACCAGGGACACACCCCTCTACTGGTACACTGCTCAGTAGTAGATACACCAGGGACACACCCCTCTACTGGTACACTGCTCAGTAGTAGATACACCAGGGACACACCCCTCTACTGGTACACTGCTCAGTAGTAGATACACCAGGGACACACCCCTCTACTGGTACACTGCTCAGTAGGGTAGTACTAGTAGATACACCAGGGACACACCCCTCTACTGGTACACTGCTCAGTAGGGTAGTACTAGTAGATACACCAGGGACACACCCCTCTACTGGTACACTGCTCAGTTGTAGATACACCAGGGACACAACCCTCTACTGGTACACTGCTCAGTAGTAGATACACCAGGGACACACCCCTCTACTGGTAAACTGTTCAGTAGTAGATACACCAGGGACACACCCCTCTACTGGTACACTGCTCAGTAGTAGATACACCAGGGACACACCCCTCTACTGGTACACTGCTCAGTAGGGTAGTACTAGTAGATACACCAGGGACACACCCCTCTACTGGTACACTGCTCAGTAGTAGATACACCAGGGACACAACCCTCTACTGGTACACTGCTCAGTAGTAGATACACCAGGGACACACCCCTCTACTGGTACACTGCTCAGTAGTAGATACACCAGGGACACACCCCTCTACTGGTACACTGCTCAGTAGTAGATACACCAGGGACACACCCCTCTACTGGTACACTGCTCAGTAGGGTAGTACTAGTAGATACACCAGGGACACACCCCTCTACTGGTACACTGCTCAGTAGGGTAGTACTAGTAGATACACCAGGGACACACCCCTCTACTGGTACACTGCTCAGTAGTAGATACACCAGGGACACAACCCTCTACTGGTACACTGCTCAGTAGGGTAGTACTAGTAGATACACCAGGGACACACCCCTCTACTGGTACACTGCTCAGTAGGGTAGTACTAGTAGATACACCAGGGACACACCCCTCTACTGGTACACTGCTCAGTTGTAGATACACCAGGGACACAACCCTCTACTGGTACACTGCTCAGTAGTAGATACACCAGGGACACACCCCTCTACTGGTAAACTGTTCAGTAGTAGATACACCAGGGACACACCCCTCTACTGGTACACTGCTCAGTAGTAGATACACCAGGGACACACCCCTCTACTGGTACACTGCTCAGTAGTAGATACACCAGGGACACACCCCTCTACTGGTACACTGCTCAGTAGTAGATACACCAGGGACACACCCCTCTACTGGTACACTGCTCTGTAGTAGATACACCAGGGACACACCCCTCTACTGGTACACTGCTCAGTAGTAGATACACCAGGGACACACCCCTCTACTGGTACACTGCTCGGTAGGGTATGACACACCTCTACTGGTTTGTTTGTTTGTTTCATTTCATTTGTTTATTTATTGCTTCACACCGCACTCAGCAATATTCCAGAAACAAGTGATTGATCTTCATGCAATGTCCTACTCCCCATGGGGGCTCACAGAGGATATGCTACAAAAGCTAATGTGTTTCCCCTCTGGACAAATGAGCACCTTAAATCATGCTTTTGTATAAATACTTCCTGAGAAAAAACAGTGGGAAAACAATATGTTGAAAAACTAAATCTGAGTTCCAATAAGTAGGAGATGAGTGTCAGAGAGGAGATGAGTGTACGCAGTCAGTATTATGGTAGAGCCTCACACCGAAACAAGGCACTGTTAACAGAGGTATCACATATAGAGACATTGAATAAATGTCAAAGTGATTAGGTCACACCAAAGACTGTTTTTCTCATAATTTCAATCATATATGTATGTATGTATGTGTGTACACATTCAAACCAATAATACTGCATAAGGGGGATAGCTCATTCTTACATACCCCTCCTCAAAGCTGGAAACAGGAAATATTGCACTTTAAAATAAGTAACCAGGATTATGTGATCATGAGATTCTAACACTACACATGCTACAAACAGCTGTTTTGTGAATAAACAAATATCAAATGTTAGAATGTTTGCACTGTTATAGTGTTTAAAAATAAAACATAATATTTCTTTTGAATGATTATTTTCAGATTAATTTCTTGTAAATTTCATGTGAAAAAATTGACACAGAAACTAAGTCAAGATATTCACATTTCATAATTAAATTGATAATGTAGTGAAAATAAAACTCAAATCGTCAAAAAGAATGTTTTTATCAACCGTGTTGGTAACATAAGATTAATCCTGGAAACAAGGTTATGTTACCTTGGTAACCAGCACATTCTTAAGTATTATTTCTATGACAACAATTTTAAGGTGCTAACTACAGGATCATTGTCAGATTCTAGAGGAGTTAGAATGACCACTATAGAATGACAGTGTCAGACAATATTGGAATATCTACAATTGTTCTCGTAATGTCGTGACCTAATCATCATGTGAATTCCACAAGTCTCAGTGCTACTACTGTCCTGAACACTGTAACATACATGCACGTTACCATAGGAACAAGACCCAGGCTATGCCAGACAAGAACTTCAAAGTCAGCATGAAAAGTAGAATTCTAGTCTTTCTACAGTGAACATTCAAAACACATATGGCAGACATCAAACTGGCACATTTACACTTGGCAAACAAAAGTTCTATTGTGAAAACTATGTGAGCAAAGTTCGACAGGCAGTGCCAGCCTCTATAACTGCTTATTTATACCCATTACGATGTCACCCCATTACGATGTCACCCCATTACCCCATTACGATGTCACCCCATTACGGCGTCACCCCATTTAAGATGTCACCCCATTACGATGTCACCCCATTACGATGTCACCCCATTAAGATATCACCCCATTACGATGTCACTCCATTACGATGTAACCCCATTACGATGTCACCCCATTACGGCGTCACCCCATTACGATGTCACCCCATTACGATGTCACCCCATTACGATGTCTCCCCATTACAATGTCACCCCATTACGATGTCACCCCATTACGATGTCACCCCATTACGATGTCACCCCATTACGATGTCACTCCATTTCGATGTCACCCCATTACGATGTCACCCCATTATGGCGTCACCCCATTACGATGTCACCCCATTACGATGTCACCCCATTACGATGTCACTCCATTTCGATGTCACCCCATTACGATGTCACCCCATTATGGCGTCACCCCATTACGATGTCACCCCATTACGATGTCTCCCCATTACGATGTCACCCCATTACGGCGTCACCCCATTACGGCGTCACCCAATTACGATGTCTCCCCATTACGATGTCACCCCATGACGATGTCTCCCCATGACGATGTCACCCCATGACGATGTCACCCCATTACGATGTCACCCCATTACGATGTAACCCCATTACGATGTCTCCCCATTAAGATGTCACCCCATTACGATGTCACCCCATTACGATGTCACCCCATTACGATGTAACCCCATTACGATGTCACCCCATTACGATGTAACCCCATTACGATGTCACCCCATTACGATGTCACCCTACGATGTCACCCCATTACGATGTTTCCCCATTACGATGTCACCCTACGATGTCACCACAGCCATAAGAGTTTGCTTTGTTTGTATGATGTTTCACATCGCAATATTTCAGCTATATGACGGCGGTTTGTAGATAATCCAGTCTGGATCAGACAAGCCAGTTGACATCATGAGCATTGATCTACACAATTGGGATACAATGACATGCATCAACCAAGTCAGCGGGCCTGACCCCCTGAACCAATTTCATTTAATTGGTAGTCACACACTGAGTTTCCGGCCGATTTGAACAATCACAGTGTGTCAGTTTGATGGGGAAGGAAAGCATGAAGTGACAGAGGTTTCCGATGTTTCTCGCCTCCAACTGACAAACCAAGAAACCTACTCAACTAGGATTTGAACCTGCGATCATAGATTTTGTGCATGCCAAAGGGATGCAACTCTGCACATCTAACTGCAGCACTTAAGACAACTGGGCCACCCATGCCCCCAGCACTTATGCAAATACATGATTGCATAAAGATGAATTCTCAAAATAATGTTCCATTGCCTGAAGGACACTTTCAATATGGAGCAGAATAATTCAAGTAGTGAGGGCATAACATTATTTTTCCAACTTCCCGAAACTGACTAACAGCCTTCACAAGGGAGTGTAAGCTACCCTGCAATGATGAGACAGCCTATTGCTGGCTGACTGCCCGGAAGTCCTGCAAGTAGTGACAGACAGAGGCGGCTAGGACAACACATACTCACCCTTCTCCTCCTTTGCCACTGGACAGGGAACAAGCACAAATACCAAGTTATCTCCCCTGATACACATCAATACACACATCCCTGTTTTCTGGTACTATTGATATGTTAAAGTGATGTCAGAAGTAACTCACTGTACAAAGTTACATATCATAAAAATGATTTAAGTACATTTCCAATTTTGATATGTTTGTTACAAAGTGTGACATGGAAATAGGTGATAAAAATATTTTGTGTATACCTCATAACCACACGTCAAGTAAATAATCCACAGCAATCTAAATTTCAACTCAGAGTAGAGGAGCAAGCTGGTGGTCAACAGAGTGATCACTCTAAATCAGCCAGGTCCCATCTGAGAGTATGTCCGCCACAGCAGCCAGCTAGCCAAACACTCAACTCAGGGAAGCCATTGTCGCGACCTCATGCCCTTATAACTAGCAAGGGACTGAGGATCTATAATGCTCTGGAATCACCAGAAGCTTTTCAAATAAAGTACAGGTTACAGGTGTAATACCGTATTCGACGTAATAAGCGCCCAGGGCGCTCTCAAAATTAGAAATAGGGGGCTCTTATTAGAGTATTATTTTGAGTTGAAAAATCATAAATTTCGTGGTTTATGCTGACAGCCTGAAATGTTTATATACGACAGATATATTTTTCCAGGATTTAATTGCCCATAATTAAGGGTGCATATAACATACGAGTACGTATTATACACAAATAAATAAGTCTTGTGTACGTAAACCATTTGGAAGGGGTGCTAATTGAGATTGTTCACTAGCCAATATATTGGCAAATATCGCCGTGGGCGCTTATTAGAGCAGGGCGCTTATTACATCGAATACGGTAGTCTTAATTCTATGTTTCTGAGTGTTGTAGACTCCATACCTGGGTCCCTTGTTGGTCATCTCTTTGTCATACTCATCCTGGAGCGTCTGCAGCTTGTGGGGGACGTACTCCTTACACACTCGCAGTGCATCCTGCCACATGCCCGAGTCCTGTAGGAGCAGATATAGCAGTGTGAGAAGTTTGATGGTCCGTTATCATATGACTGCTGAAGTCATCTTCACACAAGAAGACACAGAGAATCTCACCTTGTGTCTTTTGATATCAAATGTATCAACACAAGTCGATCATTTCAAAAGTCACTTGGATGAGATTCTATTTATCATCCAAAATCATTCTTCCGACATTTCCATTTTGTAAACAGTTATAACCAGTGTCTTGAGTGTGAAAGGTACTGCGAACAAGCTTCGGTAGCAGACAGATTTGTGATGTCATTTGATTGTGTAGTCATGGTAACTGATGATGTCACAATAGTTTGCAAAGCATTGTAATCTCCTAGGATATAACCAAAGCAATATCTGATGTAATAATGAAAGTGTTGCTGAACACAGTTTAAGGTAAATGCTGGGTTGTAAAATTGATTTCACAAACTAGTTTAACATCAGGCTCCATTGGGAGTTAAGCATCCAGGTTTCACATGAATCCTATGAATGTACTGGTATCAAGGAGTGGATGTTATGACCTGGCTTGTAACACGGAGTCAAAATAATGCTGGGTACACTGTCCAGGGGCTCACCAAAATATACCCCTGCAAGGAGTGAGTGAGTTTGGTTTTATGCCGCTTTTAGCAATGTTCCAACAATATCACGGCGGGGGACACCAGAACTGGTCTTCAAACATTGTACCAATGTGGGGGAATCAAACCCTGGCCTTCGGCGTGACAAGCAAATGCTTTGACCAGTAGGCTACACTACCACCACCCCCTGCAAGGGCTCGAACCTGCTCACCTACCACAAGGGGCAAATACACCAGCAAGATGTACCTGGAACTACCTCGATCTCCCTTCTTTCATGCTGAGATGCCAACACTTGATACAGCTGGAGTAATATATACAATAACTCAAGCACAATAATCACAAACTTGGTGAAAACACTAAAAGTATACACTTCTAAATGTAGTCGTGCTTCAGGACGAGTAATAAGCGTCTAACCCGGTAGTATTTGACAGCCAGCTCCGGCCTCTGGGCTCGCAGCAGGAAGGACTCAGCCTTGGCGTATTCCTTCTCCTCAAATGCAAACCTGGCCTGGCCGACCAACACATCAGCCACGGAGTCAGCATCATGGGATTCTGCAACACGCTGCGCCGAATCCCAGTCCTGGTTGTGGACGTACCTGCAACACACAACAGTGAGTGAGTCAGCTGGGTTGAACTGGTAACAGTAACGTAACAACGTCACGAACCCATGAGATGCCAGAGTCGAGACGCAGACATTTACCACTTGTTTTTGTGAGAAAATGTTTCCATACAGAGCATGATTAAATCAAGGTCTGACTGATAATTCATTCCTAATTTATTTTGTTTGTCCGAGTTATGCCCCCTTGATAACACAGCTTTAGCCTGGGATCCTAACCCACAATCACAAGATCCAGGCATACAAAATGGACACAACTCTTCACAGAAAAATGTGTAGTCTTTAATGACTGAAACACGTTCCCCAAATTTCAAGGACTTGGTCAGGATGATATGCCAGACTGCAAGTGTTTTGACTGTTTTAGGCTTAAGAAAAAATTCCTTGTTTTTTATATGGAAATAATAACTTAATGAGTGGCGGCCTTATTGATGATGTGGCGATGCCTGAGAACAAAGACTTATCATTTTTTAGCCTTAGCAGTTTATAATGCCAACGTACATCAGAACCGCTTCCTTGGGTCTGGATGCCTTTATGAATTCGGCCTCTGCCTCTGGGAACTTGCCCTCGTCTTCCAGGAACATGGCATACTTGAGGTGAACGTCAGGCAGTTTGTTCTTCATGGCAACACGGCCCAAGTCAAATGCAAACTCAAAAGCACTGAAACAGATCAACAGTGATTTCCTTATGGCATCACTTTCAAATAAAATGCTAAACTTCTTCTCTTTCTGCTATAATTCAAAGTCACCAAACTTGTTTGTTTGCTGTTTAACGCAGCATTCAGCAATATTCCAGCTATATGACGGCAGTCTATTCATAATCAAGTCTGAACCAGAAAATCCTGTTATTGACATCATGAGCAATTGATCTACGCAATTGGGATACGATGACATGCACCAACCAAGCGAACCTGACCACCCGATCCAGTTAGTCACTTCTTATGACAAGCATAGTCCATATGTGTATGTAACTGTTTGTAAATAGCAAATTACATCTTCTAACAACAACAAAATTAGAAGATATTAATATGATCATATAATTTTTTTAAACTTTCTCCAAAACCAATCAAATTTCATCTCACATACCAGTTTTCCGTAGCATAGTCAATGGCTGCCTCCAAGAGACCAAACTTGTTGAGTAGTTTGACTGCCGAGTCCCCTCCCAGACTCTTGGCCCAGAGATAAGCCACCTGTTTAGCTGCTGTAGCACCGCCCTGGGCCTTGGCAACCTGTGACACAGACCACACATTGTACATCAACCTCAGTCACAGATCACAGATTGTACATCAACCTCAGTCACAGACCACACATTGAACATCAACCTGTGACACAGACCACACATTGTACATCAACCTCAGTCACAGATCACACATTGTACATCAACCTCAGTCACAGACCACACATTGTACATCAACCTCAGTCACAGATCACACATTGTACATCAACCCCAGTCACAGATCACACATTGTACATCAACCCCAGTCACAGACCACATATTGTACGTCAACCTCAGTCACAGATCACACACTGTACATCAACCCCAGTCACAGATCACACATTGTACATCAACCCCAGTCACAGATCACACATTGTACATCAACCCCAGTCACAGATCACACATTGTACATCAACCTCAGTCACAGACCACACATTGTACATCAACCTCAGTCACAGATCACACATTGTACATCAACCTCAGTCACAGACCACACATTGTACATCAACCTCAGTCACAGATCACACATTGTACATCAACCTCAGTCACAGATCACACATTGTACATCAACCTCAGTCACAGATCACACATTGTACATCCACCTCAGTCACAGATCACACATTGAACATCACATGACCCACTATGACCCATATCAGCTCTACATACCCGGTAAGCCTTGTCCACATGTCACATGACCCACTATGCTCTATCTCAGCTCTACATACCCGGTAAGCCTTGTCCACATGTCACATGACCCACTATGACCCATCTCAGCTCTACATACCTGGTAAGCCTCCTCCACATGTCACATGACCCACTATGACCCATCTCAGCTCTACATACCCAGTAAGCCTTGTACACATGTCACATGACCTACTTTGCTCTCTCTCAACTCTACATACCCGGTAAGCCTCGTCCACATGTCACATGACCGACTATGACCTACCTCAGCTCTTCATACCTGGTAAGCTTTGTATCACATGACCAACTATGCTCGATCTGAGCTCTACATACTGGTAAGCCTCGTGCCACATGCAACATGACCCACTATGACCTATCTCAGCTCTACATACCCGGTATGCCTCGTCCCAGCTGTCATGTGACCTGTACATGTTGACGGCTGCCTTCCAGTCCCCGGCCTCCTGGAAGTGATGCTCCGCTTGCCTCATATTGCCCTCACCCTCCAGCTCCTGCCAACACAACTCATCATGAGGAAAGGGTGGGTGGGGGAGTGGGCGGGGTCTCACATGGTGTGTACCCTTGTAGGCTCCAGCCATTGTTACCACAGGGTCACCACTTTCATCACAATCATGGGGTATGTTTTTGCCTGTTCTGTCCCAAATCAGCATTAGGACAAAAGCACTGAACACTTTGCGTACATAACAATGTCAAAATATTATTATTGGAAAACTGAATGCTAACCATGGTAACAATACAGTTTTCTTCATTGTAATCAGACATGACAAATCTGTTGTGCACTTGAACATTTCACATGTTAACACAGTTCAGCATTAAGAATTACACCCCATATTAAAATTAAAAGGTGCTGAAATTATGTCTGTAGTGACTAGTCTTTAATTAATATTCGTCATTCAATGACAGTCAGTTTATGTCTGGTACAAACAAGCTGCGGTTTCTACTGGTGCTGTCCTCTACAGTAAGTGTAGAGTTGTCTCACCCTGGCCAGGTGGAGGTGTGTGTCGGGCAGGAGGTCCTTGTGGTACTGCTTCACCAGGCGGATCATGTCCCCGTAGAGACGTTGCTTCTTGTACATGGTGATAGCCAGGTCCGGCTCCTCCACAGCCACATACAGCCTACACAAACACACACATAAAGGATCTTAATCGTTTACACAAGCAACACCTCAGTCCTCTACACACGTCACGCCTCAGTCCTCTACACAAGTCACACCTCTGTCCTCTACACAAGTCACGCTTCAGTCCTCTACACACGTCACACCTCAGTCCTCTACACAAGTCACGCTTCAGTCCTCTACACAAGTCATGCCTCAGTCCTCTACACACGTCACACCTCAGTCCTCTACACAAGTCACACCTCAGTCCTCTACACAAGTCACACCTCAGTCCTCTGCACAAGTCACGCTTCAGTCCTCTACACACGTCACACCTCAGTCCTCTACACAAGTCACGCTTCAGTCCTCTACACAAGTCATGCCTCAGTCTTCTACACAAGTCACGCTTCAGTCCTCTACACAAGTCACACCTCAGTCCTCTACACAAGTCACACCTCAGTCCTCTACACACGTCACACCTCAGTCCTCTACACACGTCACACCTCAGTCCTCTACACAAGTCACACCTCAGTCCTCTGCACAAGTCACGCTTCAGTCCTCTACACACGTCACACCTCAGTCCTCTACACAAGTCACGCCTCAGTCCTCTACACACGTCACGCCTCAGTCCTCTACACACGTCAAGCTTCAGTCCCCTACACACGTCACACCTCAGTCCTCTACACAAGTCATGCTGCAGTCCTCTACACACGTCACACCTCAGTCCTCTACACAAGTCATGCTGCAGTCCTCTACACACGTCAAGCTTCAGTCCCCTACACAAGTCACACCTCAGTCCTCTACACAAGTCACACCTCTGTCCTCTACACAAGTCACGCCTCAGTCCTCTACACAAGCAACACCTCAGTCCTCTACACAAGTCATGCTTCAGTCCTCTACACAAGTCAAGCTTCAGTCCCCTACACAAGTCACGCCTCAGTCCTCTACACACGTCACACCTCTGTCCTCTACACAAGTCACGCCTCAGTCCTCTACACACGTCACACCTCTGTCCTCTACACAAGTCACGCCTCAGTCCTCTACACAAGTCACGCCTCAGTCCTCTACACAAGTCACGCCTCAGTCCTCTACACAAGTCACGCCTCAGTCCTCTACACAAGTCACGCTTCAGTCCTCTACAAAAGTCAAGCCTCAGTCCTCTACACAAGTCACACCTCAGTCCTCTACACAAGTCAAGCCTCAGTCCTCACCATTGTCATCACTTGGTGAAGTAGTTTCACAATAGTCATAAAAAAATATATGATACATTAAATTATATAATAGCACTGTTATTACTGTAAGAAGGAACCACATTAACTTGTCATGATTCTACCACACAATAGCTATTAATATACATGGCACAAGCTTGAGAAGGCACAGATTCAGTGAAAGGTCACAGGCCTGGTTGATGACATTACCTCTCTGCATCCTTGAACTTGCCCTGTTCCTCCAGCTGGCGTGCCTGAGACACGTAGAGGTTGGCCACATCGTCTGTCTTCATGTAGGTGGAGGCCAGCTGGAAACATCACATCATGGTGTCAACTGTACTTAGTCTCTGTCATAATACAGGCTGTAGAACTCACATTATACCTGACAGTAATCAAGGCCCAACAATGATGTTCAACATGTCTCTGTCCTAGTAACTGTCATGACAGTGATGATCAACATTGAACAGGCTTTATCACGACCACATACAATCTTTTAAACAAATCTGAAAATATTTGAAGCTACAATTTTGGAATTAAACTAATGTTTCTCATATCTGTGGAAGACGTAGTTTGGTAGCAAATCCAGGGATGTGCTGGCACCAGTCTGCTAGACCGAGGTTCTTCTGTGTAGGGGAATTTCAGGCTTATAAGGGGGAGTCCTTATATGTATAACTATTCTGGCTAGCATTTCAGCGTAAGTTCCATCCCTGAATTCTGTGTGACACAGATTAGTAGGATCAGTAATCCGTAGGATGTCCGTACCTTGTGAGCCTGTTCCCACATCCCGGCCTGGTTGTACATGTCCACCGCCTCCCGCGTACAGCTCGCCTCCACGTAGAACCGCTCGGCTGTCTGAATCATCACCATTCTCAAGTCAGGGCATACTAATCAAGATATAACATATCTAAACCATTTGCATCCATTGGCCAAATGTTTCAATCACATAGCATATTAAGTTCTAATGCTACACTTTACTGAAAGTGTTTTATCATCTATTTTCGAGATTGAAATGTATCATTGCACAAACTCATCAAATTCAGATTTAAGATTCTTTATTTGTTTGTTTGTTGTTTAATGCCGCATTCAGCAATATCCCAGCTATATGAAGGCAGTCTGTGTAGATAATGGAGTCCAGACCAGACAATCCAGTGACTGACATCAAGAGCATCGATCCACGTAATTGGGATACTATGACATCCATCAACCAAGTCAGCGAACCTGATCACCCAATCCTGTTAGTCGCCTCTTAAGACAAGCATAGTCGTTATATACAGCAAGTAGGGGTTGCTGAAGGCCTATTCTACCCTGGATCTTCAGGGGTCTCAGATTTAAGAAACAAAGTGGAAACTATGCATTCTCCATTAGGCATATTACAGTGTCCATGTGAAGCCTGAATGTGATTGCTTGGAGAAGTCATGTCATGGAAAAATGACAAATTTTCAGCTTCAATACAAGTTAAAATAAATATTTCCAAAAGGTGATGAGGTCTCATAACAGTCTATTTAATAACAGTCTAATAACTCTGTACCACCTAGAACGTGGAGAACTAGTATAAGCTAAACACTGTCAGCCTCTTGTTGTGGACATTCATTAACACACTCTCACACCACCTTTAACTAGTATTGGCCAATCACTGTAAACCTATTGCTGTGGGTATTACTTAACACACTCTAGTACCTCGTATTCTCCAACAGAGGCATAGTGGTCAGCTATCTTCTTGTAATATCGGGAAGCCATCGACGAGTCCTGCATCTCCAGAATCTGTACTGCCTTGGCCCACTGTCGGGATGCAATGGCTGCATCTACAGCCTTCAGAGTGGCTCTACAGGGAAACATGAAACTGAACAACTGGCTTGTTTGAAGGGATAATAGTGCCTTTCACAGTCACCACACTTATCAAAAGTGAATCATTTTTTTGTAATTTACTTCCATTTTATTAGCCGATCCACTGTGTGAGTCAACTGTGTCAACTTCCCATTTAACATTCTGTATATGGAAGAGGGGAGATAACTATGCAGAAAATGTGTCCTTTGTTTCATAATGGCCTCTAGAATCTCATTTTCTGAACTGATTCTGTTATCTGTGCATCAAAAACTGTAAAAAACATCTTGAGTAGGATTTCAGAGCTTTGGTGTGAAGATCAATGGTTTAACAGGGCTACATAAGCACCCTTCACATATATATAGTGAAGAAGTGAGTGAGTGAGTGAATATGGTTTTACGCCGCTTTTAGCAATATTCCAGCAATATCACGGCGGGGGACACCAGAAATGGGCTTCACACATTGTACCCATGTCGGGAATCGAACCCGGGTCTTCGGCGTGACGAGCGAACGCTTTAACCACCAGGCTACCCGACCGCCCTATATAGTGAAGAAAACAACCGTAAAGAGAAAATAGGTCATGATGAACAGAGAAAAGCTACAAGGTGTATTACTGTCCCTTTGTACAACCAGTCCAAATAGCAATCTAAGTTACAAAAGAAAAGCGTGAAAACACCACATATCCAGACAAAAGATATCCCCCAAAACTGTTTTCAAAAATGTTATACTTATACAAAACTTATCACCAAATAAGTGCAATATATGGAAATAGCATCACATCTTTTTGTTTAAGGCACGGGAGGAAAGTCCAGTCAGGTTCAGATATCCAGACACCAGGTATTCAGTTATACAGACCCTTCTTAAAATACCCAAGATGTGCAGATAAACAGGGTTTGGGAGGAATGTACCTTGCAGGACCCCATTTCACAAAGTGATCATAGTGCTAAGGTGATCGTAACTCCCATACTTTAACATAGACTGACAACAGCCTTAGCGCTAAGGTGATCGTAACTCCTATACTTTGACATACTTACACATTCGTAGCGCTAAGGTGATCATAACTCCCATACTTTGACATAGACTTACGTCAGTCGTAGTGCTAAGGTGATCATAACTCCCATACTTTACATAGACTTACGACAGTCGTAGCGCTACGATCGCTTTGAGGAACAGGGCCCTAGTTTCTATATATCTGTACTGTAGGGAATTACATGTTATTTTGTAATTGATCAAATATTGATGTTATCAGAGGAATGCATCAGAGTTGTGTAGGATGTCAACGGGTTTGAACCCACTTCTCATCATGATGTTTGCTACCAAGGGTTGTAGAGATCCACTCAGTACATATCTCCACATGGTTGCACTGTACATTACACATTACACTGAATACCACAACCAACAAATATCTGACTTAATACACCTCCCCTTACCCTGCCTCGATGAAGTGGTTGATGGCCGGGTCCAGCTGCTTCTGTGTCACCAGGTAGTCTCCCCAGTCTTCCTCCAGCTTGACAACATCTGCCGGGAACGCATACCGAGCCAGCTCCACAGCTGTACACAAACATAACCATCATAACACAAACATAACCATCATAACACAAACATAACCATCATAACACAAACATTACCATCATAACACAAACATTACCATCAGAAAACAAACATGGCCTCTCAAGCTAGGCTAAGTATACACCTGAAAAAATAACACTCCTCAATAATTTAGCTTGAGACAAAATGCCTTTTGGGGCTATTAGGACATTTTGATCATATCATTTACCTTAATCAATTTTCAAACTCTTTTACACATTTATGAACACAAAATGACAAAGAGTACTAATATGAAATCCTGAGTCATATTGTTTTAGTTCTACTTTTAGACAAATTCTGACACTTGGGCATCATCATCAGTGCTAAATCCTGACTCAATAAAAGTCAATTCCTCAGAAGGCGTTTTACTTTCACAATGAGATGCCATGGTTACCAGTGTTGCAGAACGACTTCATTTATCATAATTAAGCACTTGTAGGCACGTTACTGACAACTGGTTGATCAGAATCTTGAACTATCATTATTAATGGTATACAGCACAAAAATAAAGTATGTCTTGCATTGAAAACATTTCTCACATAACCTCAAAGTTTATCTATTTTCACACTTTCAGATGAAATAGCAGTCTTGGATGACCACTGACTAGCATCACCGCAATATTTGTTAATCTAACATCACAGTTTTCTACCTCTGAGAAGACAGGCTTGTTGACCATAAGAACAACACGAGACAACTGCCTACCTCTCCTATAGGCTTTGCCCTTCCTGAAGCATTCCATGGCTCTGGTGGCGTCCTTCATCTTCTCATACAGGTCACCAGCCTGTCCAATATACAGCAGTGTGTGGAGAATTGTGCAGCAGTTAACAACCGAAATAACTTATTCACTGTAATAGACACCCTTGGTGCTTAGAAAGTTGACAAAAGGATGCACTTAAAAGACACAAGTTAACTCTGTTGTCAGAGATCGAGCAGTTGGGGACAAAGTTAGTTCTGAAGCCGATGAAACATGATCCTTTAGATAACAGATACCAGGCATAACATGCCCTTTCTACACTGCTGTGTATTGTGCAAACAAATCTAAGACATACACAAGAAAATATCGACTGTCAAGTAAACTTTGGGTCTAAGTGAGTGAGTGAGTGAGTATGGTTTTACGCCGCTTTTAGCAATATTCCAGCAATATCACGGCGGGGGACACCAGAAATGGGCTTCACACATTGTACCAATGTCGGGAATCAAAACCTGGTCTTCGAGCGAACGCTTTAACCACTAGGCTACCCGACCGCACCTTTGGTCTAAGTAGGGTCGCTACAAAGATTACATACAGATTGGTCTAGAAGATGGTCAGAGGGCACTTATTGGAGCAGTAGATGCCAAACTTTCAGAGACCTATTGCTCCTGGATAACCCAGGGTATTATATCTCTGTTCTATTATGCTAAAAAAAATTAATAGTCTTGGTTCTCAGGCCCCGCCCGCATCATCATAAATTCTGCGCATGTTTCATTTTCAATTATTTATTTTTTAAATCTTTTGCAAAATTCCAGAAAAATTTGGTTACAAACTAGCTTCAACAACCAAAAAAACACCATTGCCCACCCAAACTAATTTTTAAAAGCCACTGCCTGAGAACCAATTCTTTTATTTTTTTAAGCCTTATGATAAATACTCCAAATGACCATGAAAGTTCATTTCAAGGTGATGTCACCGTCTCAAGGATCTCTTGTCACTGACTTAGCACAGAATTTCTCTTGCTCTTGAATATTGATAGGACATTTTAAGCATCTCATAATTTGAATCTGGCTAAAATGAAGCTATTGTAGCGAATAGGTCAAGGGTATTTAACAATTATAGAAACGACATATTATACAATGGATCAATAAGGGTGACACCTAACATATGTTCCCATTTTGCTACAGTAATTGTAATTCTGCAACTATATCATAAGACTATTTCAAGGGCCACTCACCCTTTCATAGAGGTCTGCCTTGATGAGAGCTGAGGCAATCCTGCTGATAAGGTCGGAGTTTGACATCAGTTCCTGGAGGGAACAAAATGGATAAATTGGTGCTATTTTGAAAAATACAAAGGTAAAAGATATTTCATGTTATGTAGTTCATAAAGGCTATTCTAACCTACAAAATGCATTCTCGAATCATTTAATTGGCATTACTTAGAAGCTGACGGATGACAAAGTAGACACAATATATGGATAACAACTTCTTTATTTAATGTGAAGGCGACATTTCGGTAAAGATTCTTATACCGTTGTCAATCAGCCTTTCTTGACAACTGTATAAGTATCTATACTGAAACGTTGCCTTTACAGTAAATAAAGAAGTTGTTATCCATAAATTGTGTCTTCTTTGAAAAGCATTCTCACTTGTTCAAACAAATAAAAGAGTCCAGTTTTTAAATTTGAATGCCTCTATCTCGTCACGAGCCTCGCATGTTCATCCTAATGTTTCTACTCACATCCCTGCTGGTGGCAAGGCGAGCGGCCTTAGCTGGAAGGCCGGCCTTCATGTACAGGTTGATTGCCGCCATGTAGTCTCCCTCGCGCTCCTTCACCTGCAAGCAATGGACAGCTTGTTAACAGAGTTACATCCATACCTTCGCTGTCACCTTGTGATGTGTTCAATTAGAAAACAGATTATGCCAGATGCCTACAACACAGTTACATTTATAACCTCATTGTCTGCATGTGAACTGTGATGTTAATGTGTGATACATCTTAGCAGAATGTGCGTGAGTGAGGGAGGGAATATTGCTTAACGTCACAAGAAGTTTTATTATAGCTAGCGGTGCATCCTTGCAGAACAAGAAGATTGACCATGAAGTGAGTTACCTCCCCTGCTGTCTCCTCCTGGCTGGTCTCCATGAGCCACTGGTAGTAGTTCCGCCTCAATGTCTCCAGCTCGGGGTGACTCTGTCACAGATAATACATGCATACTTTACATATAATACACACACACTTCACACACAATACACACATACATTACACAGAATACACATTACACACAATACACACATACATTACACATAATACACACACTTCACACATAATACACACTCTATACACACTCTTCACACATAATACACACACATCACACACATCACACACATCACACATAATACACACTCTTCACACATAATACACACACATCACACATAATACACACTCTATACACACTCTTCACACATAATACACACACATCACACATAATACACACTCTATACACACTCTTCACACATAATACACACACATCACACATAATACACACTCTATACACACTCTTCACACATAATACACACACACATCACACATTATACACAGTCTCCACCCATAAGTACTGAAGGGTGGGACACTTCCAAACTTGTTATGTTGATTTGTTGATATGTTGATTCCACAATAACTACGCAACAGGTCCTACAGATGGGACATAAGCTTCTGCGAGTGTTGTCAGGATGACCTACCTTTGCCTCCGCCACCTCAATTGCCTCATCCCACATGTGCATCTCCTGGTACATCTCCATCGCCTCGTCGACATGGTTCTGTAACGATGTTTACAGGTGTTCAGACAAGACATGGTGACATAGGTCAGGTCATTACCCTCCAGTGAGGGAGGTGGGTAACACCCCTTTTAACAGTATTACAGTTATATCACGGTGTGTCAGCTTAATGTGGGAGGACATGGTTCTGTAACGATGTTCACAGGTGTTCAGACATGACATGATGACATAGGTCAGGTCATTACCCTCCAGTGAGGGAGGTGGGTAACACCCCTTTTAACAGTATTACAGTTATATCACGGTGTGTCAGCTTAATGTGGGAGGACATGGTTCTGTAATGATGTTTACAGGTGTTCAGACAAGACATGATGACATAGGTCAGGTCATTAACGTGCAGTGAGTGAGGTGGGTTTTAATGCTGCTCTAGCAATATTTCATTTACAAAACAGCAGGTCAGGTTAATGTTGGACACAGGTTGAAGATCTCTTCCACTTGGAAAAACCCACCAGCACAGGTATGAGTGAGTGAGTTGGGTAACACCCCTTTTAACAGTATTTGGTTATATCATGGTGTGTCAGCTTAATGTGGGAGGAAAGCCCGAAGTGATGCAGGTCTTAGATGTTAATCACTTCAATGAAACCCATGAGAACAGGTATGGCGCTGACAAACCTAGAAACATGATTGGGGTGAACCGGGATTCAACCCACAAAGCACTGGTATGATGGTGACCAAAGCTCATAATCAGGGGGAATCTGGGATTCGAACACATAAACAGATACAACACACAGCAACTATCAGTGCCCTAGGCCACAAGGCCAACTGTACTCAGTACAAATGCAGCAATGCTTCAATCATTGTTATTTACTGAGTGAAGCAGTATACAATTAATGTTTGAGGCGAGAAATTATTTCATATTGTAAAATAGACCAGCTAGAACAATTTATTGTCTAACACAACTGTTTCAGCAGCATAAAAGCAGTGAGTTGGTAGACTCGTGTACGCTTTATCCAAGGCTGTTCTTCCTATTTATTACATCTACACATCTTCACCACACTGAGGTTCCACTGTGCATGATGTCCAGGGTGCCATTGTAACTATCTCAGCGCTTAGATGATCATAACTCCCTCACCCTAACAAAGATTTAGGACAAGATAAGGTGTTAAGCTAAACCCAAGAGCAATACACTCTCATAGACTCAAAGAACACTTTGCCAACATCAACCACCAAAGAGACAAACTTGACGCTACACATTTCAACTCTGTGGAACACTCTACTAGAGACCTACAATATCAAATCATTCAACAGCGGAAAATGGAACCTGAGATAGACCACACCATGGCCAAACGCCAATCAACTGAACTAAAATGGATCTTCCATCTCAAAACTATCCATCCACAAGGCATGGACAACAAGATCTAATCCTGGAGGTCCCCCATTCTTTCATAGACTTACGACAGTCATAGAGCTAAGGATGTTTTGTGCAGGTGTCAACAAACAAACAAGAGAAAGGCTGATGTCTGACCTGCTCCAGGTAGATGGACTCTGCCTCCTTGAACCTCTTCTCCATGATGGCCATTCGAGCTCGCACCTTGTAGTGGTTGAGTCCATCGCCACCCTGACACAGGACAAAGATGGAGATGGTAGAGTCAGTTTACTACATTAATTGTACATATTTACAACTTCTTCCTAAAAGGGCATTCATCTTGAATGGATGTTTGCACTGAAGGTGCAGTATAAGCATTCAGGGACAATTGAGAATTCCTTATGTCAATGTTTTTAGAACTTTCAAGGTTGGCAGTGTTTCAGAAAATTACTAGCCCTCGTTCTTCAAACAATGTGTGTGCCATGACAAACAGGTTTTAACTTTGCTCAGAGAGAGTGAGTGAGTGAGTTGGGTTTAATGCGCTTTGAATAGTATCCCAGTTACAAAGCAGCATGTCAGTTTAATGTGGGAGGGAGCCCGAAGTGATGCAGGTCTCAGACGTTTACCACTTTGGTAAAACTGACAAGCATGGGTACGTTGCTGACAGACCTACAGACATAATTGGGGCGAACTGGGATTCAAACCCACGATCATATCGTTCTGGAGTACCCAAGGGACACAACTCTGCACAGCGAATTATGCCTTTGTTCAGACATGTAGAAAGCTCTTAATAATGGAGTTATGTTTGATAACCCAAGTTATTTACTGGGGGAAACATTATAAATGTTCAGCCCATAAAAGCTCGCTGAGTATCACCACATGAAAAGCACGAGAAGTCTGTACTCACCATGTGTTTGGCGGCCTCCTCTGCTATTCTCAGAGTCTCCTTCAGGAAGCGAGCCTTGGCTATGTCTCCCAGTGCACAGTAACACCTGCCATGGCAACCCGTATATGTCAGCACAGACCATGATCAACATCACAGGATGTGTCAAAATCAACACAAAACACCCAAAAAAATGATTATTACCTACGAAAGCAACCATATCAGGGTTCATAAAAATCGTATGTGCCCGAGGGTCATATCACATCACGACACAACATCGTATTGTCATTTGGATGGTATTGTTGACATCATTTGAATCTCATTGTGACGTGAGGTCGGAACGACGTCACACTAGAAACGACGTCATAGCTGAAGATCTTTTTACCTCAATCGACAAATTATGGTTCTGCTGCTTTTGCGACTTGCTGTCCTAATAGGTAAACACTAAAATTTGTCTCTGTATCGTACACTTTTTACATAAATATAGTATGACATGAACATTCATATAATATCCTGTACGTATCAGGATATTTCCCACAATTATCCATCTAATACAAACACCAACATATGTGTCACTATAGACCATGACAAACACTAGTAAACATGGGATGTGTCTAAATCAACACAAAAATACTTACAGGCATTGGAATACTAAATTTTTATCAAATATCCATGTAACATACTCTACCAAAAGATAAAGGAACACAAAACTATTTATTGGTTCTCTGTGTGTGTGTGTGTGTGTGTGTGTGCGTGTGCGTGTGCGTGTGCTTGTGCGTGTGCGTGTGCTTGTACTAGTCCTGACTGATGTTGATTTATAGTTTAACATGAATACCTCACTCAGACACAGTATACTGACTCCAAGTCGAGCAGTCCTTGTTTTACCCCCTTAATTCAAGCGCCAAGCAGGGTAAAAACAAGTACCATTTTTAATGTCTTTTGGTATGCGTGGCCAGGGATCGAACCCCGGACCTTTTGCTCTCCGGGTAGGCGCTCTACCACTGAACCACAGAGGCGGTTCAACAATATTCAAACTGTATGATGGCGACGAGTAAATACGAGTCTGGACCACTGACTGAACTTTAAGAACACTGTATCACCTCTCTGCAATGTACAGCTGCCTGTCTTCCACAGCCATCTTGGACAGCGAGTGCCACATGGCCTCCGTCTCTGAAGACATCTCCAGGGTCTCCAAGAAGGCCGCAGCTCTGAACACAAAGGAAACTGAGTACAGAGACAATAGACATAGAAGGTCATGGGTATGTTATTATCTGTTTCACACACCTAAGGTGCTGCTAATGTGACTGAGGCTAGACCAATTTTCAAAACAATCTTTTGACCCCAGCAGTTGTGTGAGAATCCATTCAAAATATGTTCATAAATTTCGATCAGTCAATAATCAGAAGTAACTCCCTGACCTTCACAACTTTTATTGACTAACATTGAATGATACAAGGACATCTATGGGAAGAAAGACATCACATTATAACAATACTATTGCATTACTGTAGTTACTGTAAACAGGGAATCTTTTGCGACCGTTTTATTATTGCGAGTTTTGCGAACGAGACTCAATCGCAAAAATTAAAAAAACGCAAAAATAAGAATAAATAATACATACATACTTTATTCATTACAATACGTCATCAAATGTTGAAATCATCAACCAGAACCACAAGTTACTCAATAAGTTAAAAACACAAATGAATGCAGAATGGTCACACAATACATCACAAATGACAGTGTAAACAGACCAATTAGTGTCTTCTTCTATAGTTTGCATTCAAACTCACAGTCAGGACACTGAGTTGAGTCAATTATGGTATTTGATAATTGGTCGCAATCTCTTCCGGTTTGGAGAGAAGCTGTCTATTGTTTGGTAATCTAGGGGTCATCTCAACACGGCAACTCGCAAAAATATCTCGTCGCAGTATTGTCTTTGGTGTGGTATTCGCAATATTTAAACGGCGCAGAAATAAAGCTGTTTACAGTATATCACTACTGCAGGAGTACCCCAATAGCATTTTGGCAATGGTTTATGTGACCCCCAAGTCATCCCAAGACATAAACCGCCATCATATAGCTGGAATATTGCTGAGTGCGGCGTTAAACAACAAATCAACCAACAACCAACCCAAGACATGTCCTATGATAATTACTTATTTTAAATCACCTCACCTTGCCAGATCTCCATCATCAATAGCGGTGCCAAACTCAATGAGTCCTTCATCCAGAGTGTAGGAGATGGTGGTCACCCCCTCGTTGACAATCACGTCTGTCTTGCCATCGTTCCGCTCAAGGTCAACAATATCACCCTGGGAGAGATAAGAGTTTGAGCACACAATATAGTCTTGATTAGCCATTTTCCCGAGGCAAGGGAGTTAACTGACTGTTAAAAGTCCAGTTTCCACCCTTGCCGAACAAGGCTTGAAAATCTGGGCTGGACCGTAGCACCATCAGTGGCTATTACGAGTTATGTCCCTTCTAAGTCCCCCAAACTGACCAATCAGGCTCCACCTCTCATATCAATTGCATCTGCTTCAAACAAGATGGCAGCGTCCAGTCAAGATGATCTGATTGATAATCAAGTTCTTTACTGTAATTACGGTCTTACTTCGCGGAGTACATCAAGTCATGTGAGTACCTTGATTAAAAACATGAAAAGGCTTGGAATATACATGTATATGTTGATGCTAAATTGATGGTAGACATATTTGGAAATCCTGCAACTGACCGAAAGCTGCACGGCAGTTTAGGAAGATTTTGATTTGACTATGCATAGTTAGACTCGTTATTCCAGCCAAACTCCATAATTGCAACCTAGTTAAGCAAGGGTGGACACTGGACTTTTATAGTCAGTTAACTCCCTTGCCTAGGGAGATGTGATTAGAAGACACTTTAGTTTGACTTACAAAGGTTATAAGAAAAATAGCCTGTTTTCCAAAAGGTTTCCACCAGGAAGAGCACCATCAGTTAAATGCTAGTTTTTGGTACTGTTTCTAACCATTGAAAACAAGTGGCTTGAATAACAGAACCATGCCTCACACACAGTCTAGAAGGTTCTACTACACCAAATCAGAACCAGTTTGGACAGTGTGGTTTTCGTAGGGAGCCTTCAGTGCAGATCGAGAGATATCTGCAGGCTGTGATTGGAGGATATTCTGTAAGATTTTTATGTCTTTCAAATGTACATCCATCCAGTTATTAGAACTGACCATGTTTTTCTATATTTAGTACTGTCTTTTTCAACATGATGACTTATGCTGAATGTGACCACAGCTATTTTCAAGTAGGTGACATTTGGTGCGAAACTGGGGGTGTTGTGTTTAGCTTCCTGTACTCGGAAAAGGAGCTGGCTAAGCTAGTAATTTTTTATGTTTTTATCGCTGCTCTAAGGCAAAACTGTGCACACGCAGACAGGTAATAGCTGTTGAATGCTTAGTTATTTTAAAAAAAAATATAACGTTACTATAGAAGTCTATGGGAAAACATTTGGTTGTGTGTAACCAGAGAGACAGGGCATGTCCGCTCATCTAACTGAGTTTTGAGGAAATTGAAGAATTGATGGCGAGACAACTGACCTTCAGGGGAAACATGGTGACTCTCTCCGGGGCGTCGATGTTGTACCACACACAAAGGTTGCCACGATTCTGAGCCACAACCACATCACTACCGGGTACCCACTGAAATGTGAGAAAGAAGATTATATATATCTACAAATGTAGAGAGAAGTCATTATTTCTACAAACACATTTTCAGCTGAATGCAAAAGTAACCTTGATGTGTTTAATTTTATCAAGGTAATTCTTATTGTAGGATATATGTGAAACAACAAAGTCACACAATATCAAGTACAAGAAGACAAAGTCTTTCATATTCCCCACATCATGATTTGATTGGGGGAATAGTTCGAAACAAGGGCCACAACTCTGAAAAACATTTATTCTCAATTGAGGTTTTCAAACTTCATACCATATTCTTAATTTAGCTCAATGATATATTCAAACTGTCATCTGTACTAGTTACAGAGAAAACTTGTCCCCATTTAGGGGTACAGTTCACTATGTCCAAAAACAAGGCAAAGTCCACAACTCTATAGAATGTAATTTCTTAATGCATGGTTTCGACCTTTGAACTACATATGTATTCCTCAATGTCATCTTTTGATCCACAGCTCTTCCTGATGGACTGACAAGCCAGTGATTGATATCATGAGCAACATCCTTGCTGTCAGGGTACAATGAAATGCATTCAATAAAGTCACTGACCAACCGTTGAGGATGCAGATCCATTTAGTCACCTCAATTTAATAAAAGCCGAAGTTGCTGGGGATTAATTCTGACCGGGAATCCCCATGTCAGAGGTGAGGGGTCAAACCCAAGAGGCACATGTCCACATACCTGGACATAGGAGCAGTAGTTGAGGATGCTGGACTTCATCTGCGTCTCCATGTCGTACAGGTGAAGCTGGAGAAGGAACATGACCATTCAGATACATACTCTTACACACCAATTGTTTCAATGGCATTCTAGAAGTTAAACATAACAAACGTTATATTTGGGATATTGTGTGTTCATAGCTCTTGGTGGCTGAGTGGGTTAGATCGCTGACTTTGTGTCCTGGTGCCTCACACTGGCAGTGTGGGTTCGAATCACTGATGGGACTCAACCAAAAAAAAATAATTTGAATCTGAATTTTACTAAGAAAGTGTAATCCCAAATATAACATTTGACCACTTTCTAAATGGCATTGTGTGTTCATTCTAAAAGTTGTGGAGTAAATGAGAAAACATCAACAACTTCTTACATACCAATACACAAGATTTCTTACCAGTATATAACATATCTATATGACCTTAAAGACTACTATTTATAATAACATAAATATGTGAGTAATGCAAAACATACATTATTGAAGTTAACCAGCATTTATTTAAAGATCAATATTTATATTAATCGTTATCACACACTTATATTTTTCACTACTTGTTTCCCTAGGTGTGTAAGTCGGTCATTGTAATACAGTGCTTGACTTACTTTCAGTTTCTTGTCTCGGAACAGGAGCTTTCTGCAAGTCTCATTCATCTGAAACATTGAAGCATCTCACTTACAAACAAATACAGTACCCCTATCATGCATTTAATCAATAACTACAATATATGTTAAAACAGAATAAATTGTGCCTGTTACAGTTCTATCTAAGGAACTGAGTGATCTAGCCAGTAAATGCCATCTGCTTTCCAAGCAATATTGATAACTTAATGAAACTAGATCTACATACCTCCAGCCAGTCGATCTTGGAGTCATGGCTGATCTGTCCGAGTCCCATCCCAGTGAGAAGGTCCACTGTAAACAGAATACAGAGTGAAAGGTAAGTTTATCCAGAGTTGTCTCCCCTTGACTGTTTCCTCTAATGGATGACCAATTTAGCTTTCACATTTTCATCTTATCAACATTGTGCCAACATCAAAACTAGGAACCCAACACAGTGTTTCACATAGAGTAACAATGTGGGGAATTGAACCTGGACCTGTAGGGTTATGGTCAAACACACCAACCAGAGGACTACCACAATACTTCACTTATCTCATAATCCTGCATTTACAAACTTCGGAGAATTGTTATCTGGTAAATAATTCTCAAATTATTTTTAGTCCAACTTAATCTTATATACAATATTATCTACATAAGGATGAATGAGTTCCCTGTCAGGTGCCTATCGACATATTTTCTTGTGTGAAGTGTTGTGTTGAACTGAACGTACTGATAGCCATGGTCTTGAGATCCACCAGGTAGGCCATCTTCTTGTTGTCGGAGACACCACGCTGTTTTCTCTCATTCAATCTCACACTAGAAATTTCAATAGAAACACAAGTCAATACGAAAGCTCATCAGAAGTTCATTAGAAGATGTATTTAGGCAATAGAAAATTTGCTTCTCAGGAATTTGTAAACAACGATGTGAAAAATGGTTGAAAACCTCCAATACAAAAAGTGGCGGAGATTCAGTGAAAGTGTTCTAAGTACCTGATGAGATGAGGGTTCATGAACTCTGTCCTCACACATCCTAGAACCTCATTGGCTCCATATTCAATGAGAGACAGCTCTCCAGCATTGAAGATCATGCACACCTGAATGAACAAGGCTTTGATGTCAATTTGATATTTTCTCTTGGCAGACTGAAATACCTACAGTAAACTACGCTTATAACGAACTGACGGATATAACAAACTTACGCTTTAGTCCCGACCATTTGCTCTACATAAGCTGTATAAATGCTTATAACGAACTACGGTTATAACAAACTAAAATTAGTGGTTCGTTATAACCATAGTTTACTGTACTTTTATAACGAACATGCTTATAACAAACTGACATATATAATGAACTGTTTTTAGTCTTGTCCATTTGCTGTAGATATGCTGTATATATGCTCATAACAAACTATGGTTATAACAAACAAAAATTAGTGGTCCCTTTGAGTTCATTATAACTGTAGTTTACTGTAGTAGCAACGAAAAGTTTTACAGTGCTATCATAAAGTATATAAAAGAATCACTGTTTCTCAGGCATATCAAGAAACGGGTGTAAGGTTTGTTAACCATGTATTGTACAGGATATCAGTGTGTCAATGAGATGTGTCAGCTTAATGTGGGAGGAAAGCCCAAAGTAGTGCAAGATGTAGCACAGCTCTGTTAACCAGACCAACAATCAGTCGTGTAGTTGGTTGGTTGGTTGGTTTGTTGTTTAACGCCGCACTCAACAATATTCCAGCTATATGACGGCGGTCTGTAAATAGTCAAGTCTGAACCAGACAATCCAGTGATTAATATCACGAGCATCGATCCACGCAATTGGGATCGATGAAATGCATCAACCAAGTCAGCGAGCCTGACCACCCGATCCGGTTAGTCGCTTCTTACGACATACAAAGTCGCCTTTTACGGCAATCATGGGTTTCTGAAGACCTATTCTACCCCGGAACTTCACGGGTAATCTGCTGTGAAACAAGCGGAAGTTACACAGTCTTGTAGACTAATCTGGAACGGTTGTTAACTGAATACTGGCACATCAAAGAATCTTATTTCAGATCCTTGGGTAGCAGCATTTGTACAGTAAAAGAATTTGATGGTTTCTTAAAAGTCACCAAAAACATTCAAAATGTCTACAAGCTATACAATTGTTCAGTCTAATTGTTTTCAGTCGGACTAGAGTTGTCTCCATCACATGCATGATACTTGAGTTGTTAGACAACATACAGATTCCAGAAATTCCACACCTACAGCTGAACATTGAAACAATGAACAACATCAACAACTTACACTCTCGTTATCAAAGTAGTATTTCTCGTTGCCCCCCGATGACTGCCATGGAATCTGTAATTGGAGATGTAGGTTATTTGATAGTTAAATGTTTCAAATGCAAGTTATTTTCAAACCTGTCTTTTGACTCCAAGGAAGTATTAAACAAGATGCTGCTAACACAAGAGGATAAATTGATAAATCAAAATGAAAATTCTATCAAAGTAGACACAATTTATGGATAACAACTTCTTTAATTACTGTAAAGGTGACGTTTCGGTATAGGTCGTTACACTGTTGTCATGTTTTGCTTAACAACGGTATAAAGATCAACATCGAAACGTTGCCTTTACAGTAAATAAAGATGTTGTTATTCATAAATTGTGTCTACTTTGTCATCTGTCATTCTTTCAAAGTCATGAATGATATCAAAATAAAAAAAAAATGATCAATGAGATCAAATGTGATTAGTAACATGCTGAAAACATTATATAATCATCTCAATGTCTGCTTTCTGTCGGTGTTGAATGTCTATTTAAACGAAAGATATACATCATTGTGTCCCACTACTAACCTCACTGAGTTTGCCAGAGGTCAGGTCTCCCAGGAGGATGGTGTCCGATGTGTGAGCCACAAGGTAGCGGTCTTTACCCATGATACGAACCTCATCAATCTCATAACCATAGAAAGACTTGAGCACCACGCGCTGGCCACTTGACATGTTCTTCACTATCACCTGATACAGACATTACAAACAGATCAGACAAATCCATATAGACAATGAGTTGAGGTGAAGTATCGTGTCCAAGATTATTGCACTTATAGCGACATGCATGCATGTGTGTGTGTGTGTGTGTATGTTCGTGTGTGTGTGGCTGCTTGTACTAGTCCGGACTGATGCCGATTTTATAGTGCAAGCCCACTGAGATACCATGCCGCAGTTTAACATGGAGACCCTATTCAGACACAGTATACTGACCCTGAGGCGACCAGTTCTTGTCTTAGCCCCTTAATGCCGAGTGCCAGACAGGGTAACAACAAATACCATCTTTTAACATCTTTTAATGTATTTAGGCGGGCATGAACAATTGTTACATTAAAAATTAGGTGTGGGGGGAGGGACAGCAAAATATGATATATAGTCCTCAGACCAATCTCAATCCATCCCACCAACCTCATAACATATGGCCAGTCCCTGAATTGTTAACTATTAATACTTGTGACTTCCATGCCTAATATCGGACACATTATCAACAAACACTATCATGAGTCAAACTACAGTGAATCTATGATAATGAGGACCTCATAATGTTGGCATTTTATTTAACTTTCAGTAAACTTACAAATGCTTTATCAGAAGTTTGTGCTTTTCTATATCAGAGTTCTACTTGACATGGGAAATCCAACAACACAGTAATCTACCTGACTCAGGCCCACGTGAGTTATTTCGAACTTGTTCTTGTAGATAGTTCTCTTCAGGCAGCAGTCAAACAACTCAACTCCTCCACACAAGGTTCCCTGTTAATCAGAAATCTCAAAATTATTACACACGGGCACTCTTACAAACATCATGAAACATTAACAGGCTGCAGAAAATGCTTTATCATGCCTTTAGATCTTTCACATTTGACAACATAGGAACATGAAATTCCATTATTTTGATGCTAAAGTATACCTTTTGTTTGTTAATTTTGGAAATTTTTCATTATATTTATATACTTATCCTATCTAACACTATGTATTTATTCTTTCTTCTTTCGATCCTATGTGGAAACGAGCTTGAACATGGTTTCCAGCTTCTAAAAAACAATTCACCCGAACACATCCCAACATCACCATGGTAATCAAATGTAATCCTGTGCATAGCGACCAACATGACCTGGTCACGTGAATACCTGTGCCACATCATTCTCTTTGGCAAAGCTAAGAGGCTAAAGGAGCTGTGATGAACGACTGTGCAGCAGTAAAGAGTGAGTGAGTGAGTTGGGTTTAACGCCGCTTTGAACAGTATTCCAGTTATATCGCGGCGTGTCAGCTTAATGTGGGAGGAAAGCCTGAAGTGATGCAGGTGTCAGACGTTTACCACTTCGGTGAAACCCACGAGCACGGGTATGGTGCTGACAAACCTAGAAACATAATCCGGGCGAACCGGGATTCGAACCGCGAATCACGGCGCCTTAGACGACTGGGCCACCCGTGCCCCCCGCAGAAGTAAAGAACAGTTAATGCAGCAGACGACTTATAATTGATCTGGAAGGGGTCTCCAGCAACTCGATTCAATAAAATAGGTCGTAGCACTATCTCCCACAAACAATAACACATCTCAATAATCTCTTTAACGCATCATCAAGGCTGTCAAACCCCCCGAGGGAATGAAACATGCTAAGACGCAAAGAGGAATGATGAACAATATTCACAAGAGGATCTTCGAACCAATACCAGGTTGTTCATGCATAAAGCAGAGGTGAGCGGGTAAGGATTCAGGACACCATTGAAACGTCCACGCCTTGCAACGACTTCGATATTGAAGACCAAAATCTCTACAAACAAGATAATCCACCCTCCGATTGGGTACTCGGTCTGGGAACCAGATTAATAAAACACAATAAACACAGGAGCTTAAGTTGCAGGATTTTTTCTGTATATACAAGATACTTGGTACAAGTGAAAACAGGAGAGGGTACACACATCAACTATCTGTGCTGGTGTGCAGTCGACGGCTGCTGTGCCAAGACCAAGGGACCAAACTGGTGAAGACCCTGGACATCTGTAACGGATATGTCATGGAGATAGTGGGAAGCAAAGACTGTAACTGACTTCCAGAAGAACCCTTCCATAATGGCAGAGAGGGTGCAGTTGCTGTGCAAGGCCATGGTAGAGGTGACAGCTCGGGTCTTGTGAGGATTGGACGTCACAGGAGATGGCAATTCAGCAAAAGGGTAGGCCGATATGATGGTCAAGCAAGCCAAAACAAGATGGCAGTACAGGAAACTTCCGTTGTGGCCATGGGAGGAGGAGCCTCTTCCAGGAGATTACCATGGTGATGCTGGGATGTGTTTTGGTGAATTGTTTTTTTAGAAGCTGGTAACTTTGTTCAAGCATGTGAAACGAAAGAAGGATCGAAAGAAGAAGGAAGAAATGCATAGTGTGAGATAGGGTAAGTATAAAAATTATCCAATTTCCTTTAATACAAGCAACTTCAATCCAAGGCTCCGTTTCACAAAGCAATCTTAGCTGTAAGACACTTGTAACTTCCATAAATTAACATGAAACCACAACCGTCATGGCTCTAACAGCGTCTTGTGACAATATTTAATCCATTAGTTGTATTACCGCAGTGACTTTGGATCCATCTTTCTTCCAGCACAGAGACGTGATAGTGTACAGGTTAGGGATCTCCTTCAGCTTGGGCTCGTCCCACATCTGCTTCCTGGGGCTCCAGTTGAACACCCGCAGTCTGCGGAGGAGGAGGAGGAGGACGTACATACAATAGCACTGCCACGTCATATACAAACTGATGTAACGACTTGTTGTTTATGAATCAAGGATTGCAACCAAATAAACAGTTGTGTAACCAAATAAACAGTTGTGTACAATCAACCTGGGAAAGGGCCTCCCTACAATAATGTATTCCTTGATGAGTAAAACACTGGAATACAGTATTTGACTACCGTTTGACATGGAATATTTAAAGATTTTTTGTTTTGTTTTTTTTAAAATGGAAATAAAAACGAAAACGCCAAACTTTATGATGATGTGGGAAGTGCCTGAGAACCAAAACTATTTTTTTTTTTAGCCTAACCTAATCAAACCTGAAATGGATACAAATCAAATCTCCGCTAACAACAAAATAATGAATCCTACCTGTCAAAACTGCCAACAACAACAGACTGTCCACTTGGGGAGCAGATGGCGGTGGTGAATTCATGCTCCTCATCGTCCCGCGTGTAGTCGAAGTGCTGGAAACTACGTCCATCACGACCGTAAGCCACGATACGCTTGTCGCAACCAGCAGCTACCACTGCATTCTGGGAGAAGGCCAGGGCGTACGGAGGACAGGAGTGGGTGCAGATCTTGCCCTACGTAAAGTCAGTGAGCATGTACAAGAAATACATGCAGAATAACAAATTTCAAGAGTTATGTCCCCTTGACCCTTTGTCAATTTCAGAAGTTGATTACAATTTGAATGAAGCAACGTAGCTATAATAACTGTCAATAATTGAGTCTAGACCTAATTATTAGGGATGGATATTGGATGTTTACAGTGTATTACAATATCTTGCGATATGTATCGCAATATATTGTATAATTCTAAATTTGGAATTCAGAAACAATCTGATACATTAAGGTATGAATTGAATTTCAAAAATGGAACAAAACAAGATGCTGGTACAACATGTTTACTCAGTAAATAAATACGCAGCCATCTTGGGACCCTGGATGCATGCTCCGGGGCTGCAAAGGCACTTGGCAAGTTTATAACATTAAACACATCATAAAAATCGCTATTTGAAATCACCCGATATATCGAGCATGGAAAAATGATATTGTGATACGTATCATGGAACAAATGTACCTACAATTTACTGATATACCTGTAATACTGCACACCCTTACTAATTATGATTTGAATTTAGCCCTAACATACCATGGGGTAGCAACTACATATATATCTGTATATAAGTGGAAGAAAGAGAGAACTTCCCTAATTTCTGTCTAAATGATGAATACCAGAACCTATTTCTACAAAACCTGCAATAATGTTAAATACTACCTGACTGTCACCAGAGCCTTCATCATCAAAGAAGAATCTGACGATGGAGCCATCAGCGTGTCCGGAGAGGAATCCCTTGCCAGATGGGCTGCACAGGGGAATAGGATTAGGGATTTGGGTAAATTTGACATATTTATAAAAAACTGTTCTATTCAATTAGAAAAGACATGGTCAGAGTTTTGTCTCGTAGCCAGGTCAGAAACTATCCACTGACAATATGTATTCACTCACTTTCAGTTTTCTTTGAGTTTCAGTGATTTCTTAGAACAATATTTCATAACAGTTTGAATTTGATTTTTTGGGGGTTAAATTTTCAATAATGATGACTTGAATATCCATGGAAAAATTCTCCAAAATGCTCTGGAGAAAAATGTGTTTGTTTGTGTATTGCTGTACCGGTATATGTTGACATGTTGTTGTTGTTGTTGTTATCACTGCTATACTCACAAAACCAAGGTCTGACAATATACCACTTCATGGAGAGTCAGTGTGAGTGAGTGTAGTTTTATGACGCCTTTAGCAATATTCCAGCAATATCTTGGCGGGGGACACCAGAAATGGGTTTCACACATTGTACTCATGAGGGAAATCGAAACCAGGTCTTCAGCGTGACGAGCGAATGCTTTAACCACTAGGCCACCCGACCGCCCCACTTCATTGAGAAGTGATGTCTTAGTACATCAATAACTAGAGAATGTTAGAGGCGACTGTTCTTACTTTGGTGCAAGTGACACAACGTAGGACTCTGTGGAGTACACTGTTGAAGATTTATTTGTTCTAATGTTGGCTGCTCGAACCTGAAACAGAAATTTACAACTTCAGTAAACATAATAACAAAAATATAAGTCTCATGTCGCTATTGTTGAATTCAAACAGACAACAAGAAAGGTATGATGCATGTCATCGCATCCCAATTGCATAGATCGATGCTTCAGATGTCAATCACTGGATTGTCTGGTCCAGACTGCTGTCTTATAGCTGGAATATTGCTGAGCACAACATTAAACAAACAAAATAATCTTTATTCTGATCATGTTAAAGCATGACACATGAAACTTTCATTCTTCTGAGCAACAAAACAACTTGTTAGTTACATTCCAAAATGGCGACTGAATATGCTAAAATGTCCTGTTGACTTTCAAAAAAAAATGTCTCATAAACGATCCTTTTAATATCATATGACAAGAGATATTTAGTCGCCAAACTTAATTAAAGGAGCCAGTTGGTGACTGACATGAAAATACCAGTCGCAAAATACAAAACTAGATCGCCATGGCGACCAATTTAGTCGCAACTTTAAGGCCTGCATATGTTTACTTTTTCCATGTGTTGAGATTTATTCCAATGAACACACTTTACCATAGGTCTCTCATTTCAAAATATTTACATGCTATGGTCACACTTTGTTTGCATTTAATTCAGCCATTAAGTTCACTGAAACAGGAAAATACTGTAAAATGAGGCCATTAATGAACAACTAAAAGTATAGAACTTTAAAAGACCCACACACACTGGTTGTCACAGCAGAATTTCTTTTTACATACAACTTCTTCATGTTTACCTTTCCATCTGCCAGTCCAAAGATGATTGGTTGTTCAGCTGGCCATGTCATACACGTGACTGCACTCTGCTGGACGAACTTGTTACAAATGACCTTCTTGTCTCCCCTGAAATTTATGCCACATAACAATTAACTGCACATGCAGCCTGTTTTCCTAACTCTAAGTTGTAATTTATATGGTGAAGTGAAATGGGGTTTTAAGTCGCGTCCAAGATTATTGCACTTATATAGCGACGTGCATGCACGTGTGTGTGTGTGTGTGTGTGTGTCTGCTTGTACTAGTCCGGACTGATGCCGATTTATAGTGCTAGCTCACTGAGATAACATGCCGCAAATTAACATGAATACCCCACTCAGACACAGTATACTGACTCCGAGCCGACCAATCCTTGTTTTAGCCCCTTAATGCCGAGCGCCAGACAGGGTAACAACAAGTACCATCTTTTAACGTCGTTTGGTATGACGCAGTCGGGGATTGAACCCCGGACCTTCCGCTCTCAGGGCATTATTTATATGACTAATATGCTTAATTTACACATCTCAGCAGATCAATGTTACTGTTCCATATCCACATATCAATCTTCAATCAATTGTAATCCTTTAATCTCATCAAGAAATGACTAGGCTTAAAAAAAATAAAAGAATTGGTTCACAGGCAATGACTTTTGAAAATATCAGGCGGGCGGGAGGTGTTTTTTTTAGGAGGGGGGGGGGGGGGGGGGGGGGGGGGGGGGGTAGTGTTCAAACTAGTATGTGACCAGATAAACATTTGTGTGTCTCCCTACATAAACAAGCATACAAACTCCTATTGACGCCATGACCACAACACGAGATGCACAGTAAAGCAGTGTGCATGTAAAGGGAAGTAACTGCATGCTAAATTGTATTGTATTGTTTTTAAGTATTAGGATTATTTTGGGAGGACAATGGAAATAAAAACGAAACATGCAGCAGACTTTATGATGATGTGTGTGGTGACTGAGAACCAAGACAAATTATTGTGTTTTAACCTTACATTATTTTTCACACTTTTCAAATAAACATGATTTGATATTTAGAGGTTATTATATGCCAAGTATATTAGAGACAAGTGATATTTCTGACAGATGTCTGAATTTTCTCAACAATCAAACGAACAAAATGCTGAAGCAGGACATATAAACTATTAACAATTCAACAACTCATGAACGACATTATCACACAACTCACCAAGTATCACCAATCTTGTAGACATAGATGATGTTATCAGTCTGTCCAACTGCAAGTTTGGCGGAATCAGGAGAAAATGCTAGGCCTTTCACAGTGTAGCTTTTCTTCCCGTACTAAAATAAACAGAGGAAATGTACTCAAACTTTATTGATTCCGATATGCATTAACATAAAGTGAATGAGTGAGTGAGTATGGTTTTACGCCTCTTTAAGCAATATTCCAGCAATATCACGGTGGGGGACACCAGAAATGGGCTTTACACACTATACCCATGTGGGGAATTGAACCCGGGTCTTGGCGTGACGAGCGAACGCTTTAACGACTAGGCTACCCCACCGCCCCCATTAACATAAAGACTACCAGTAGATGCAAATAATATTCACTACAAGTCCCATTGGATGCAAAAAGTATGGATGTTGAAATGGTTGAACTAATTAAATTGTAGAATTTACATAAGATTTATTTGATATTTCTGTTCTGATAGAAAAATACAATCAATGTTCAAGACAGTCCATTTCAGATTTTCCTCTCACTCGATCACCAAGTTTTCGATTCCAACAAGAAAATTGCCATCAAAAGTAAGCATAAGGCATCACACAAACATTTTAGTTTGTTTGATGTTGGTTCAGTGGGAGCCCCATTTTAATGCTTGAGACCCCCATGATTAATTACCATGTGTCCCCGAAACAGATTTCACTTTGTATTAAACTCATAAAGAAAGAAATAAGTCATTCAAATAAATGCACCATAATATATTCCAGGAAAAACAAATAATCTTCTCATCACTTTAAGACATATGTATACATGGCAAAGGCAAACTGAGAAGACAAAATTACTTTGCATTTCAACTTTCTCTGATGATCAGTGAAAAAAGTCATTATGTCTTTTCATGATAACATATATTATGTCTAAATAACGTCAATAGTTGCTAGTGATAATACAACATGAAGCAAAATACATTACATTCAGTAATACAGCCATCATAAATTGACAGTTAATAAATTTCCTCTACCTTTGAATCTGCAGGTTTGAGAGAGAATTTGTCCCTCTTCTCGCCCTGTTCATCATATAACAAGATGACCCGATCGGATGTGCACACTGCCATCTTGTTATTGTTCAGCGCCCATGCAATTGCACAGATCTTTGCTGCCCCATCCTTTTATAAAAAAAGTAACATCATGATTATGAGTAATAGGCTTGTAATGGCTGTACTTGAATTCATGACCAAGCCAATTTGTAGCCACTCCCAACTCGTAGACAAAATTCATGGTGGACTCAGACAAAACCAATACAATTGAGATGTAGACAAAGTAGGGATTTGAAGGATTCGGAGACACCAGGGATAACGGAAAAGAATGCAGACATTTCACGAAAAGGAAATCCATAATCAAGTTGGGTTGCATTAGCCAGCGATAAATGGCCGCTGATACCCTAGTGCTGGACTGAAGGTGCTCCCACTGGCCACAACTGTCACATACAAGTATATGTTGTCCCTTTCTAACTTCTGTCTCGCATGTAACACAGTTCGCCATTTCGACTTGAGTGATATGCAAGTTCTGCCAGTTATCTTTAAAGACATAAATGCGGAAGCTCTAATTGATCTCCTATGAAAACAGCTTCGATCTCAGCCTGATTAGGGGTAATCCCATACTCCAGTCACCAATTTACGATCCTCTTGTCCTTCTCGGTTTGGATATACTTTATTCAATTCAAATATAAGAAATGCTTCTGCGAAGTCACTCCTAGCTTGTCTACGAATTCACCATAAATTGTGTCTACGAGTTGGTGCCGTCTAAGAATATAATGTGTTAAATGATTGCAGTAATACAGAACTAATCTTTATCATTGTTCACATATTTCAAATAAATACTCAAATGCAATCATCAATTTAAAGAAAAGAAAAAACAGTAAGAATTCCATTATAATTTAGCATATGAAATGGCATGTAAATCTGTTCCTAAAACCAGAGACCATATAATAATCTATTATATGGTCTCTGCTAAAACCAAATGTTCAGGCTAATGTTACAATTTGCTCGATGAATAACTGACAATTACATGTTATGTTATGTTCACTTAAACTACTTGGATCTTCCTTATCAAAACTATAGATTGTGAACAAATCAATAAACAATCTCCATCTTAAATCACTTATGACATGCACCGGTTGTGTCCATGTATCGGACAGTTAACTAGTTAAACAGTTGGTAAATATGCATATATCCACATCTAGAAAAGATAACAACTGTTTACAAAGTTCAGAAATATTACCTGGGGAGCCAGTAATGTTTTCATGTGTTTTAGTTGCATTTTAAAGTAGACGTCTTTCTACACGTTCAGAAAGATCGGTAACAAGCAATGTTCATTTCGACAATGTTTATGGAATGCTAGCAACAACCTGTGCTGTATTTCCAAAAGCACATACGGAATACGAATACGGAATTTTATTTGGTTCTTTTTGTTTTAAATGATAGGATAAAGCGCCGTATTGTTCTGTTTAATACATACGAATTCGAAAAAAACTAATAAAATACAAATCAGTTCATTTGTGAACAGATAAGTGTTGAAACTTGAGTCTATTCTATCCTGAATATTTCGGTTTTTTTAAAATACCTATTTTTATGTAATGTTCGTTTTATAGTGTTATTTGCGTATTCAATATGTTTACATTTTTCATATATAATATATATTTGTAGAGTATTCTCAATAGTGTTGTAATAATTACTGTTAAGAAAACATAATATTACACAACAAGATGCTTATGAATATACGAAAAATTCACCGTCTTGATATCTCAGAAAAATGGCAGGTTTCCGAATTCGTAATTTTGTGCTGCCACCAAATTTACTTCGTCTCATCGAAGTTGTAAGTAAACGTTACACTGAATGATGTTTTTAAACATTTGCATACTCTTAACACGTCTCTAGTGTGAACATAAGGCGCCGAAACATTCCTGATTAACCATGTCTCAACGTCTTTTTTTGGTAACATTGGCACCATGTAAAACTCGGAACAGCAACTCAAGGTTTATGAAATAGAAGAAATTTTAGAGAAAACGTGATAAATGAAACAAGACAGTGAACGATTTCCATTGACAGTATATATTGACGCATTTTCCGATTTTCCTGATCATTGTAAGTTTCTGGCGAAATTGTTACGAGAAAACGATTGATAAAGGAGTCGGTGACTAGGGCCTAAAGACCCGTGAAAATTAGAATAGGTCATATAGCAACACATGCTTGTCGTAAGAGGCGATTAAGCTTGTCATTAGAGCGACTAACAGGACATGTCATCGTATCCCAGTTGCGTGATCGATACTCATGATATCAAGCACCGCATTGTCTGATCCAGACTTGATTATTTACAGACACCATCATATAGCTTGAATATTGCTGTGTGGCGTTAACAACAAACAAATAGGACCTAATGGTTACAGAACCAATTGAAACAAAACTGTATTAACCACTAAAAACTGTTTAATTAGATTACAGCGTATGATTATCTAATATGTTGTTTTGACACTTTCCAGCTTTTGAGTGTAATAGCCGTGTGTTTGGTGACTGGCTGGCGAAGCGAGGGATTTTCCTACAATGATCTCAACCGAAGTGACTTCAATGTTCTCCACAACCTACAGTACTTTGTTGGCATGTCAACGCTGACATTTCTCAGTGTGGCAGTCCTCTGCCTCATTGTCCTCATCAAACCAGTTTACCTGTCACCCCTTGTTGTGAGTAACAAATCAATAAAATTTATTTGAAAAAATGATGTCATGCATATGGCAGTTAGCATGCTGATTTTACATTGACTCTATTTTGGTCCATGAGTTTTTAGTATAACTCATAATTACGTGATGCACCACTTTGTATTGTAATATGTATCTATCTCTGCCCTGATCATGGTGATCAGCTGTGGTCCCCGCCACGTGAAATATGATCACGAAATATCGCAATAATTAATTAACAAAGATAGCTGCATATGTGCTAAAACTAAGAAAGTGAAATTAAGCCATTCCGGCATTACGGAATATTACAATATTACAATTTTTTTACTTATCCTGCATTACTCCTTAATGCATTCACTGCTTACTTACGACAACTAGAAGGACAGCGCTGCGAAGGTCCTGGGTGAAGAAATATTGTAGTTGTATTGTAATATTACAAGAAACCTGTGCTTTTTGAGAAATATCTAATTTGCTTGTGATAAGCATTGTCATTGAGTTTTGATCACATGGTAACAATCTGATCGAGGATCGGTAGTCAGGTGACTGCAAACGGCTATATGTATTCAGATGTAGTATTTAAAGCACTATTGACCAAGTTCACTACTAAATATGAACCGCTTGCAGTCACATGACTGCCACTTCTTACCCAGATTGTAATAATTTCCATGAAATTGATGTGCAGATATTTTAGCATTTGAAACCTCCGACAAATCATGCCATCATGTGTATCAAGTATCATGTATCATGATTTCTACTGTTTACAGGATATGATCCTGAATGCTGCATTGAGCCTCCTCCTCTTCATCGCAGCCATAGTCCTGTGCGTGTCCATCACCCACCTAGGGGAGTCAACTGCTGTCAAGGAGGCCGACCTCACCTTCTCCAGTCTCGAGGGGGCTGTGGTAAGTGTGCTATTTAACACTCACATCGAATCCCGGTTCGCCCCGATTATGTTTCTAGGTTTCTCAGCACCATACCCGTGCTTGTGGATTTCACCGAAGTGGTAAACATCTGAGACCTGCATCACTTCGGGCTTTCCTCCCACATTAAGCTGACATACCGTGATATAACTGGAATACTGTTAAAAACGGCATTAAACCCAACTCACTCACTCACTCAATACTCACAGTACCAGGGGTAGCCAGAAATTAGTCTGGTCTATTTGACCTAGTTTAGTGAACTGTTTCCTGGGCAAGTTTAATTAATCAAATGATGTGACTTGAGTGTGCTGTTAGCAACCTACATGGTAAACATGGTAAATTATTTATTTCTATATTAATTATTATACACACTGTTTAATCTGGATCACGAGAGGTCCAACAGAACATTTCTTTCTGCTTGTCCTTGGACTTCCAAAACCTAGTAGCTGTAGTCAAACAGTTAAGTCAAGTGGTCTTGTATAGATCTTCAGTATGTTAGATGCATTATTATATTTTTATTTGGTTTATATGGTTTGTGCCATGCTTCTGAGTGATCAAACATGAGCTAGATGAGGTGACCATTAGACTGTCCACTCATCACAGACATAATGGAACAATAGGGGCTCGAGTTACTGTCAGATTATGTCTTTTTTTCACCTGAGAAACCTAATACAATGTACCATGTATGCAGAAGTTTGAAACTGAAAAAGTATAACTGTATCTACCATATATGTCATAATTAGAGCCCTTGGGTGGTCAGTAAATTGACAAAGATGGGCCCTTATTTAAACAGGGTGCGTGATATGGCAAATATGGTATACATGAAATCATTCTATTGCTTCTTAAGAAAATATGGATCATGATCATCATGAATTACACTTTTTACACAAAGAAAAAAAAAGGAAAACGTCAGCACCAGTTTAAGACAAGTTAATGCCTAAGGAATATTTGATTTGATTTTTTATTCTAAGTCATTGAACATTTTTTTGATAAATTGCACATGAATGCAATTTTGTCCCTTCATGTTTCAGGCTCTTGGCTTTATTTGTGCCCTAGCTCTAGGAGGAAGTGGCTGGTTTGCCTTCCAGACCCACCGCAGACGGAGTGACCTCCCCTTGAACCAGACCCACACCAATGCAGACTTACCTGGGGACATTCCAACATGAAAACATCAAGTTCCAAATGGCGTGGTTGTGAAGAGATTCTATTTTGTTGACTTGTGTAATTTATACTAATGGTCTGAGTGATGGCAACGCTGTGTGACTGACATTTCTTTCTGTGATTCTTGTTTTGGTTCCTCTGCCTTCTACACAGGGGATGAACTTTGTCATATTATCATGCCATTATCTCTGTAACATGCTCAGCCATGGTAACAAACTCCCCATACTCTGTACATACCTAGTTGTCGTGAGTTGATGCTTATGACAAACATTTACCAATATAAGGGATTTATCTAGACCTGAAACTGATATTTGTCCCAAGTCTGCAGCAAATGTCAGTAAAAAGTCACAAATTAGAATTAAACATGTCTCCATTCATAGTGTTATTGTCATAACTAATTTATGGCTTTGTAGCGGTGGCTTGTAATACATTGATAACACGACCAATATAATGGAAGGGGCTTTGATGCTTAGTTTAACATTATTGCATTGAATGGAATGTTACAATTAAGTGTTAAATTACTCTGAATTTATGAAAATAGGAACTTATTTGAAAAAAATAATTGATTTTGTTTCCAGATTTGTGTGTCAAGCGCACTTAGTTTTGAATCCTAGATAAATCCCTGAATATACTGTCATACTGATTATATTTTGGTGAACTGATGGTAGTCAGTTGTCAATGAAACTAGTGCCTCAAGCTTGATATAGATCAAAGTGCAAAGAGAGTGGTTAGTGCTTATTTGGCTATGTATCCTATTTGCACTATTTAATCATTCCATATGAGAACACAAATATTACACACGAGAACACAAATATTACACTGTTACTACTGGTTCACTTTAGGGACCAACCATTTAATTAGCAGGAATGCAGGAAAAAATAAGTTTGCATGAGATTTACACATAGTAAACTTGTTCACAGGACATACTGGGTGTTTTGAAATTGGGTTTGTGGTTTTGTAAAAATTGACAAAGGTAAGCGCTTATTGAAGCAGCATGCTTAATACAGTGAATATAGTATGCATGAAATCATCTTATTGCTACTTGAGAATATATGGATCATGATATGGAATACTGGGTGATATGAAATTGTTTTTGTTTTTTGTTTGTTTGTTGTTCTCAATGTCTTTAGGCAGTGACAAAAAAATATTATGTCTCCTACAAAAATGAAATGACCATGTAAAGAGTTTTTTTTATAGGCATTGACAGTTTCTAGGTTTGTCAGCACCACACCTGTGCTCGTGGGTTTCACCGAAGTGGTAAGCGTCTGAGACCTGCATCACTTCAGGCTTTCCTCCCATATTAAGCTGTCATGCCGCGATATAACTTGAATACTGTTAAAAGCAGCGTTAAACCCAACGCACTCACTAATAGTCACGCCAGCTCCTTGTTGGTCATATGCAGAGTATATTGACCTGTTAGTGTTATGTGTTTATATGTAATTACAAGATGTACAGGCAATAGAGATGTAATCAAAAGCAGTGACAGTGCTTGTATGTTATCAGTATAGGACATTTGTTCAGTGAACCTCATACCACTGCATGTTAATTACTGGATGTGTCACAATATGCCTACCTCATATATCGATAGGTATCACGATGCTTAAATCATGATACAATATGTGTCATTATTTTCTACTCAAAACAAGTTAAAGGACATCCACAATTGGAAGGCAATACCCACCAGCCATGACAGATTACCTTTGGTCATATGAAAAAATCATGTGTTCTTTAACCTCTTTTGAGTAGTATACATAATTTGTGGTGTTCTTCCATTTCATTCTTAGGTTGACAATATGCTGTGCTATCAACCAAGAATTTTGGCTTGTTCTACATGTAATAACAATTTGCAGTCAGATATAGCATGATAAAGTTACACTTGCCTTAGTGGTCAGGCACGTTTTTTTACAACACTTTGTAAATATTCCTTTTTGAAAATTGATACATGGTTAGGCATATTGTGTATCGTATCATCAGGTGAGAATTTGTGATGCTTCGATGCATCAGTTAATTGTGAAGCCCCTATGAGTTAAAGTAACGATGAATCATTTCTTGTTTTCTTACTCAAAGTAAAGCAAGTTTTGTCATCAGCATTTTGTTATCAGTAATTGTATAATTAGGTTTTGATTCAAATTTATTTAAAATGTCTGTGTAAAAGAAATCATTCTAACACATGTCTGTTGGGAAGAGAAATAGTTACCTTTGAGAAAATTCTTTCAGATCTCATAATGATTTCGAGTTGATCGATTATATAATTATTATTGTTTTTCTGATTTGTTTTAAATTTGTTTTGCTTCGAGGGCAGTTAACCCTGATGTATATCTTGGACTTGACATGTGTAATTGTTCATGTTTGTTAAGGGGTTGAGGGTTGAGGGTCCTACTGAAGTGGATGTGTAAGATGTAACAAAAAGGTTTTTCATTATATTTTCAATAAATGGACATTCCATTCTGATGTACAAGTTTTTAAGGGTCCATTGAAACAATGTCAGTTTCAGGCTACCAGACCCTGGTTTCAGTCTTTGCATTTGTCATGTTAGTAGACAGGGAGATTTATGTTTCAGTAGACATCCATTAATGTTTTAGACATGGCCTCTCGCTAGTCAGAACCTGGAAGGACTACATTTCCTTAAAAACAAAAACTAGTTATTTTTGTATATTCCACTGGTCTGAATTGAGGTGTGAACTTGATCAATTTATCTCATTGTGTCTACCCCTGAGAACCATTTGGTTCCAGTTTCAAAGAAAGTTTTAAAGGAGCCTGCTTTGAATGAGAAACATTGGGCTGAATCGAATTTGCTTTGTTAATGAATTATTAATACATAGTAATGTCCCTTGTGTATATGTAGATGATCCAAGCAGTAATTGTGTGAAGGGCAGGTTTCCAGACTCTCAGTGTCTGGACTATCACTAGTTACATTGTAACAGGTCTGTACTGTACGTAACACTGCTATCAAGCCGGGATATAGGGTTGCTCATTCTGTTCCAACATAATTTCCATGCTGATGACAATTTGGTATATTATTTGTTGCTTATGCTTATCAGGATTATTAAAAACAGAAGTCAGGTTAAGATGTCATCACGCCTATGATCCTCGGACAGTTGGACTCCAACAACAGAAAAAACATTCTCCATGATGTAAATGATGTTATACGAAGTCTAAGTGAAGGGAAGTTTTGGTTTCCTTTTAATATGTTATTGCATGGATAATTCTTACATACACATTTGTGAGTGTATCACCTGTACTGTATTTGAATGTAATATTTGCTCTGAATTTTCATCATAAGTAATAGAGTCAGTAGGGTAGCCTAGTGGTTAAGGACTTCGCTCATCAAGGCAAAGGCTCATGCTTGAATCCTAGCATAGGTAAAATGCATGAAGCCCATTTCTGGTGGCCCCAGATGACATATTGCTGGGATGCTGCTAAAAGAAGCAAAAGACAGTACTCACTCCGAGATAATGTGTTGAATAACAAGATAACATTATAGCCCTTCTCTAGCCTAGGAGCAACTTCTGTCATTGTCTTACGTCCCTTGGGCATGCCAGGATCCTGTGATCATGGGTTTGAATTCCAGATTTGCCCTGATTAAGATCACTGGATTGTATGCACCATGCCCGAGCTCATGGTAAAAGCGGCGTAAAACCAAACTCAGTCACTCACTCACTTCCTTCTGTTTAGCTGACGTGCAGGGATATACTTGAAACTCATTTTTTGGGCAGATGGGATATGTCCATTTGGACTACATAGTTGCTTTTGGGGATGTGTCATGTTGTTTTCTGCCTAGTATGTAATGAACATGCATTCAGCTGGAAACTACCTTTGCCCAATGCTTGTGTTGTGTGAGTAATCTGTTCTTAAGAAACTATAGTCACTCAAGTCACTGTGATCAGTTGGGAAGAACTTTATATAGCATGAAAGTGAGTCTCTTAATATATGATAGTGTACCATTCGATCACTTTTCTTTCTCTGCAATCATGTTGAGTGGTCTTGAGGTAGAGCTAGGATCTTCTGGTCATTGGTTTGAAGCCCAGCTTCACCAAATTATTGTCATCCTTGGTTGGTCAGCACCTCCAATTAACAATATAATCTGTGCTACTTGTGGCTTTCATCATACTTTAAGCTGACACATGGTGATAGAACACTGTTCTAGGGGGAATTTGTCCACTCACTTCAACTCAATCATGTTGACAGTTCAAGTTAAGCTTGGCTGGTCACACCAAGACCTGGTTTGATTCCCCACAAGGGTACAATGTGTGTAGCCCACTTCTAGTGTCCCCCTGCTCTGATATTGCAGGCTAAACGCAGCATGAAACCATACCCGCTCAAATTAGAGAACACAAAGAAGGCCCAAATCTTCCAACTCTGCTTGGATTCCTACCGATCTAGTCAATGTATTCCAGAAAGGTAGGTGTGAGATAGGGATCATGATGTCACAGAAGCAGAAGGTTTAAGCGTCCATACATCAAGCATTAGACTTCTTGTTTTTAGTTGTTTCCACTTCTATTCAGATACTGTTTATCGACATGTGTTCATTTCAGTCAGTTTGTGACAGTTTCTATGTATGTTTGTATTTATGTAGGTATACATGAATAAATTTTTAGTAAAATGTCAGTTTGTTTGGTTGTGATATGAGTCAGTTCATGTGTCTCTGATCCCTTGATGGTATCAAGTCTTTGAAAGACAGTTAGAAGTGATACACACGAGGGAGAGAGTTTATGGATGTCAACTTCTTTATCATGGGGAACACAACGTTTCGGAGTTTATGAGTTTATGCTTACCTGATTCCCATGTTGAAGGAGTAAGCGATTCCCATGTTGAAGGAGTAAGCGTATACTCCGAAACGTGTTGTTCTCCGTAATAATAGAGAAGTTGACACCAATCAATTCTCTTCCTATTGGAGGGGGCACAGGTGGCCCAGTCGTCTAAGGCGCCGCGATTCGCTGTGCAGAGTTGCGTCCCTTGGGCACGCCAGAAACCTATGATTGTGGGTTCGAATCCCAATTCGCCCCAGTTATGTTTCTAGGTTTGTCAGCACCATACCCGTGCTCGTGGGTTTCACCGAAGTGGTAAACGTCTAAGACCTGCATCACTTCGGGCTTTCCTCCCACATTAAGCTGACACGCCGCGATATAACTGGAATATTGTTAAAAGCGGCGTTAAACCCAACTCACTCACTCACTCTTCCTATTGGATGGTGTTCCCATGGCTTTCGTAAACTGCTTCTTGCCAATCCCATTTATTTACAGGGACGGATCCAGCATTTCAAAAGGGAGATAATTTTACTACAAAATACTACATTTGGTTTTTCAAAATTGTGTGGGTGGGCACCCTGTACCCCTCCCTATGTTCCCACCTGGATCTGCATATAATTCATTTGAAATTAGGTAGGAATAGGTTCCAGCAACCTATTCGTGTCCTATGATGCACTGAATGGATGGGGGGCACGGGTGGCCCAGTCGTCTAAGGCGCCGCGATTCGCTGTGCAGAGTTGCGCCCCTTGGGCACGCAAGAAACCTATGATTGTGAGTTCGAATCCCGGTTCGCCCCAATTATGTTTCTAGGTTTGTCAGCACCATACCCGTGCTCGTGGGTTTCACCGAAGTGGTAAACGTCTGAGACCTCCATCACTTCGGGCTTTCCTCCCACATTAAGCTGACACGCCGTGATATAACTGAAATACTGTTAAAAGCGGCGTTAAACCTAACTCACTCACTCACTCACTGAATGGATGGGGTAGTTTGGCTCCGAGACTTGACTCTCAAGCTTGTCAGAGCTGAAGTATCCACGCAGTGGGCAGGATCTGTGACTGCTGTTTCAGAATGTATCACCATGCTAACAACCACATATTTGCCTAGCCGTGATCCGATAATCAACAGGCCGCCCTGATATAACTTGAATATGTCTGGGTGAGACGAGGAACAAATTAACGTTATGCACATATCATGCGCAAGACGAATAATTTAATAAACATTCTGCATGCACCCGGGAAAACGTGTTGTTCCCCAGATGATCTACCAGAACGCAAAACAAAACATCTTCATCTCATTATGTATTTAATTTATTATTTATAAAATATACATACAGACTTGTTTGATCATATAGGCAAATACGTGAATGCAAAGAGCACCAGCATAATCACTCATACAAAGTTCTGACTTTAAAATAAAGTCCATGCTTTCATTTTTACGGTCACGATTTGGAACCGTGCTCCTCATTGGTTAATATTGATAAACAACACTTATTCCTTACTCCTCACCGGAACGTGAGACGTGTCGAAACAACATGTTAACCAAAGGCATATGCTCCTAGAAATAAGTTATGGTCTATAAATACACATATTCCCAAACTTCAAAATCTTCAGGAAATATACCTCTCAACATTAGATAAGGATACCGGGATCAGACCTAATATGCGATTCCCAGAGACAATTTATCGAAATGCGACCTAACCTATGTTGACATGAAGCTGAATACTACTACTTTGTGTATGACAAAGAAGGACCGACCGTTTGATATTCTGGCTAGGATATTGTACCAGATTAGATATTTTCATCGGCAACTACAAAATCAGATATATTTCTATTTAATACTATAAGCCTGAATTTTGTTTTAAGAATAGCATCTTGCAGCTATGCAATTGTTGTGGTAAGCAATTTTCTTTTCAACGGTCTGAAGCATAATTATGTTTTATAACAATTTTCGGCGACAATTTATTGTTTTCGATAATATCCCAGCCCCCTCCATCAAATGTTCATCCCCAGCTATAGTCATATAAGAACATATCGGGTGTCCCTTAACTTCTTTTGAGTACTATAGTAAACTAGTTCACGATGTGAACGATCGGACCGAGCCTTCCGAGTGACGATCGAACGCTTTAACCACTAGGCTACCCCATCGCGCTTGCTGACATTGACACCAAGCGTGCTCTTGAATGTGCGGGTGTGACTGCAATGAGGCGTTTTAAATCAGTGTTGAAGATAATAATTATGCAACGTCTATACTAAATAGCAACGATTGTTTAAATAGTTTGGTACAAGCTTTACAACATAAATATATCACAGACCGTCATAATGCCTCCACATACAGAAGACTGGATGCCTACCAGAATACGCGGGATGTTGAGAGAGTGTTGTGGTGAGATCCGGGTTCTGCTCCCGCTGGCCTTCCCCCATTACAGTTTACTCCGATACTTTAGGTTGGGTGGACATCCCACTGTACATTATACCGTGTTACACGGGTTTCGTTCAAGATTCAATAACATAATACACGTATACCTACAGTGTACAATGTGTTGCGTAAATGAATGTGTTTACAAGTGATCGAGTCTCCGTTGACCGTACGTGATGTCGCACTCGCGGTCGTATATGTTGTTGCAGACTTAAATTGTCGAAAAGCAATTCTATGCTGTCGAGACGTGGTTTGCAGATTACCAGGATCCGGTCTAACGAGGTTTCTGTGTATCTATGTTCAATGTTGACATAACACAAGCAGCTAAGCACCCTTCTTTTACCCAGGCCCACTTTGGTCACCACATGAATAAGCACTTGACACACCAAAACTAAGCCCAAAATAAAAAAGCAAGGTCGGAAATATGTCTTTGGAGACTCGGTGGTATGTTTCACATTGTCACAGAGAGACGAGTCTACATTCCCTCGGCAAGCGAAGAAGCCCATGCAGACAGCAGGGACATGACAACACTTTATTCATTATTCAGTGACCAACTCGACATTGTCATTTGAACAAAACAGGTCACTGTTACTAAGACATGTCACTGTCACTAAGACAGGTCACATTATCCATCCGTGGATGAAAGACTACTTTCTGAAGTTCACCTATCAAGGCAATGCGTTCAACAATACCTTGATGACTAATGTACTCCATTGAAAGGGATCCTAATGCCATTCAAGAAATGAAAGGAATACTTTTCATTAACACTGATGGAACACCTCCTAAAATCATACGTAACTTTCTACAGCTTAGTAGCCTCAGTTAAGAAGGTTGCTACGCGAACGATGCACTCAAGGACGTTGACATTAGACTGGTGTTCCTGATGCAGTGACACACACATCCCTGATTCCTGACACATATTCTTGGTGCAGTGTGACTTATATTCCTGATGCAATATACGTAGTAAATGTGTATATGAATTCGGATCCGATTTTCTGCACCATTAACTGTAGGACAGTCAGTGTTTAAAGCGTATCACAACTTTCTCAACAACATATCGTAACCAACAAAACAGAGTTAATCTAAACGTCTTTCTACAGAGGTCATTTCCTGGTCACAGCTGAACCCCTCTTTGCTGATTTTGCCCCTAATCTTATGTTAGACGCTCTCTCTGGAATGGCGGCAGATTGCCACCTCGTGGTCTCCTTTAGGCCGTAACGTATCGGCGGAAGTCCAGCTTGACTAGCATTGCTACTGGCCACCGACCCGGAAGACCTACCCACCCCACCCTGTGATGCCCGGATGTGGGAGGTTCTGGAGGCCATGGCGGCTCTACTGTTCGACCGGATTAACGGGCTGGGGCTTGCCTGGGGCCGGGAAACGTTTTGATTAAGATGATCCAGAGTTCTTCTTGGAGGATTGGGACTCTGTCCTCTTTTCGGGGGATTTGGGGTTTTGGAAGGAGCTAAGATATACGTACTCATGTTGATGTTGTTGGTGGATGGCTTTGCTGGAGTAGCTTCCTCCTCCACGTCTTCCCTTGGCGTCTTCCCCTTCATGATGAGGTCCTTGATATCTTTCACATCACTATGCATTTCTCTGTTCTGCTCCCGTAAGTTCCTCATCTCCTCATAGTTCTGGTTCATGACCTCCCTCATCCTCTCTACCTCTTGTCTCATGGCCCTGGATGCCTTGTCCAGTTCCTCCTTGAAGTTCCTCACCATCTCGTTCTTCTCCCCTTCAAACTGGGCGAGTTTCATATTCTGTTGAGTGATGATGTTTTTGGCACGTTCCAGTTCCGTCTCCATGGTGGCACACTTGTCTTTCAACTCTTTCAGCTCCTCGCGTAACTTATGTATCTCATTGTTTTGTTCTTTATACAAAGTATCTGATTCTAGGTGCCGCTTGTCGTCACGCAGCCTACTGACCTGTTTGAATAGTTTCCCAGCATACTCCTCGGTTTGTTTCACAAGCTTCTTGAGCTCATTCAACTCCCCTGATTTTTCCTTTATAATCTTATCCTTTTCACCACTACATTTGACCAAAACGCCTATCCTTTCATCTCTGTTGATCAAGGAGTCCTTTAAGCTACCTATCTCGTCTTCCTTCTTCTCAATTTCTCGAGTCTTTTCTTTGACGATTCTTTCGTTCTCTGTGGTATGATGCTTGGCCTCAACATCCAGCCGTAGTCTTAAGGCATCAATTTGTCCCTCGAGTGCCTTGTTCATGGTGATAACACTCTGTAACACGTTGAACGCATCACCTGGCGCCATTTCAAGAGAAGCAGACGACGGCCTTGATGAGGAAGCGGAAGTGACGTCAACACTACTGGCACTCCCATTATCAGCTGCTCTTGAATCTGGTCGAGGGGTGATGCCGGTACCATGAACCTTCAAGTGGTCCTGGAAGCCAAATAGAAAGTACAACTCATTTCTCTTGATTGGTAATGCCCCCGTGTGATATTGCTAATACAAAAACCCGTACTCACTTGGGCATTTTATTAATTTTGTTGGTTTGTTGTTTAATGCCACACTCAGCAATATTCCAGCCATACGAAGACGGCCAATACGTATGGACCAGAGAGTCCAGCGATTGTCATAATAAGCAACGATCAACGATGCTGGGATAGATGAGATGCAATCAACCAAGTTGCCGAGCCTGAGCAACGGATCCATTTTGTCGCTTCTTACAACAAGCATAGGTTGCATGGGATCAATTCTAACCCAGAATCCACACATGGTCAATAACTCTTGTTTTTGTGAATGTTTTAGGACCGACATGGGATTTGAACTAACCTATATTTAACAGATATTTTTGAAAATTTGGAACTTTCCTGACATAGGTGGATTTCATTGGAGGAAATGCGGTACTCCACAGTACACAGTATACACAGTATATGCAGATTATCTGAACAAAAACGGGTCATTTTCATTTAGGTTGAAGTTCAATAATGAAACTCATTTACATAACTTATGTGCAAATGGCTAACGATGACATAACCATTAGAGTCATTCAGTGGCCCGGATACCCAGTCTGACTATAGCCTCTTAAACACATTAACATAATCTACATTAATAAACATTTATAACGATCTCTTTTACACACACACCGTGTGTGTGTGTGTAAAAATATTTGCGTCGCTTGGGGGGGGGGAGGTCCTCCCATGCACAATCATCTGGCGGTTAAAGCCAAGTGACAGAGTTACCTGGACGGAAAGCGTGTTTTCCATTCTTTGTGTTATCAAGCCGCCAGACGCCATCTTGAAATCTAAAACAAAATATAAACATTGGTCATCCATCTTACACAGAACAATCGCAGTATAGTATATAACAGCAACATTACCAAACGGATTACGACGACAGACAAATACTGCCGACAATTTGGTCACTTTGAAAAAAAAGAGAACATTTCAATAAAGAGACGAGAGACAATTACTTCTGCCTGAGTGATTGTTGGTAGTCAGATGTATATAAGGCTATTGACCCGATGATGCCATGGACCAGTAGGATCACGTCTTCCAATGAGTTTTAATGTATCATCTGTGACGTAACTCGATCGGCGCTTGCTGCACACATCATGGCGTGATCATACGTTGGGCTCGAGACAATGGCATACATTTATGTTTTTAGATGTTGGCCCAGTAACGTGAGTTGAGGTATGGTTTGGTTTGTTTGTTGTTTAACGCCGCACTCAGCAGTATTCCCGCTATATGACGGCGGTCTGTATATAATCGAGTCTGGACCAGACAATCCAGTGATTGACATCATGAGCATCGATCCACGCAATTGGGATAACGATCCCGTTAGTCGCCTCTTACGACAAGCATAGTCGCCATTTACGGTAAGTATGGGTTGCTGAAGACCTATTCTACCCCGGATCTTCACGGGTCGTAAGTTTAGGTATCACCTTTGTATGTCTGTAGATGTTCTGGTGTGTCTCTATTACAGTTTCTGTATAAAGAGACACCCCGCTAGTACGGAATCCCCAACTTCCGGATGATTAGTGAGGTCTGTAGGTTAGTTAACGCCGCGCTCAGCAATATTTCAGCTGCATGGGCGTCTGTATATAATCAGGGACAACACAATCCAGTGACTGACGCCATGGGCATTGATCTACGCAATTGGGGTGCGGTATCATGGAACAACCAAGTCAGCATGCATGACCAACAGATTCGAACCCACAATCACAGGTTTCTGGCACGTCTAAGAGACAACTGTGCCGAGCGAATTGCGTTGCCTTGACGACTGGGCCACCCTTGCACCTACCAACAGTATCTACCTCGACTGGGGCTACGCGGGCTTACACAGTATGTACACGGTTTACGGTTATACCTCCATCAGCGCAACAAATATATTGGAGTCAATTCTTCACTCGATCCGTGAAGGTTAGAATAGGTCTTCAGCAACCCATGCTTGCCCTAAAAGGCGAATACGTTTGTCGTACGGGGCAACTGTATGGGGTCGGGTGGTCTGGTGCTGGCGTTAAACAACAAACAAACAAATAAACAATTATTCACTCACTAACTGCATGGAGGACAATGTACCCCCCACGCTGGGTATCAGACTTCCGAGTCTTGTTGGCAATCTGCCAGCGTAAGGTATCCTATATAAGTGTCATAGGAAATTATATCATCACAGTTATTGTGACCGTTAGTTATATTCCCCGGATGATTAACGTTCTGCTGGCTTCGCGTCTGTATCGTGTATAATTACCAGTGAAGGGGTAGACATACGTCTTGGCTGAGAGACATAGACACGCCTCTTACACCAATACATCTATGCTTTTGTATTGGGATTAGCTTTCATGAACTACTTTGCTAAGTCAATCGTAAATTCTTTAATATAATTCATTTATTTGACATGATAAGGAAAATCTAAATCACCCCCCGCACCCACCTGTTTCATGGCTTATGACAGCTGTGTAGATTACTGCATCTTGGACACTGGTTGTCGACAATAAGTGTCTCAATACCAATCCTGTACTTATGTAGGGACGGGTGATCTTACCCCACAGTGAGCTTAGGACTTCCTGGGTCCTCACTGTATGTGAACCCCGTGACCTGTCTATATAGAACGACACGCACCTGCCTTCACTGACACTAATCCTAATATGCTTTACCGTCGGACATGTTCGGGGGCACGGATGGCGGACCAGCGGTCTGATTTAATTTGATTTGATTTGATTTAAACATATTTTTATTGTCCATCTGGATTGGGATAAAACACCCATTGCTTACCGGACCCTCTCCAGACATACATCATGCATATCATCATCATCATCATCATCATCATCAACATAGAAAATAGAAAATGTGTTCACAAAATAATGTAGCATTAGACATGTAACGTACAAATGACCAGCCACAAGATAAATGGCAACAACCACTGTACCAGGATCCGCTGGACGTTATTTTAGCCAAATATTCGCCCAGTTATGACCCTTGGTTTGCCAGCACCATGTCCGTAGATCTCGTACGCTGCCTATTATATATACACGCAGTTACAGAACTGAAATAATCAGTTCAAACTCACTTTCTTATTTGCTGCATCTAAAGTTATCGATAGTTAACCGTCCTCAAGAGCAATCTACATATTCTCTAAGACAGTTAATATATATGTTACACCCAATCTGTGCAACTGTCACTGTCCATTGCCTGTGTAGCGGCCATAAAATTTCCGAGTCCCGTGACGGGATTCGAACCACGAACCTTCCGATCCGAGGTCGGACGCCTTGTCCACATGCCCAAAGAGGTTAACCCCGTCAGCAAGCTGACAAGGTAAGGATGTCATCTGTGGGATAACTCCACGCCCTGCTACACCCGCATTGGGCAAGCTGTATTGTCCATTGCACTCATTGGACAGACGGCCTTCCCAATACACGCACGCAATGGGTAGTTGCACAGATTGGGTGTAACATATATACCTGGAGAGCCGTTGAGCGGCGAAAAATCTTGTGTATATCAAGGAGTTTTGACAAGCACAAATATCTGGACTCTTGTATCTATATTACCTATACACCCGAGGAAATCACTAATACAGAGTTGTAGAAACAAGCTTTACTTAGATAGCTGGAATAATGCTGAGTGCGGCGTTAAACAGCAAATAAACATAAAGTAATAACGTATTACTTATTTACGAATTTGCGTTATTGTTTTTCAATATGAAGATTGCATATATGTACATGTGAACCCGCACCTGCAATTGTATATGGAAAGTGATAGGATTTCACGCTATACTCAGCACTGACTGATAAGCACAGGTTGTTTAGTCACGTGTTAATCATTTACACATCGGAGGTAGCCTGGTAATCGCTGATACACTTGTTCACATTCGACGGGGCTTCGTGACATAACTGATCTCAACGTGTCAGCGTGGTGGGACTTTCTATAACCCGGGGAGCCCCATGCACATGTTAGTTCCCATGCATGTAGCTGCGTGAAGACAACCTGGTCATTCTCACTCAACATTACATAATTTGCTTGTGTGTTTGTTGTTTAACGCCGCACACAGCAATATTCCTGTGTGACGGCGGTCTCTAAATAACCAATGGAGCAGACAATCCAGTGATTGATTTTATTAGCGACGATCCATGTCGTCGGGATACAACATCTTCCCGATGCAAGGGGGATAACTGACTCTAAAAGTCCACTGGAAACTGGATTTGCCTCGGGAAGATGGGAAGATGGGATAGAAAGACAATCAACCATGTCATCCGATCCCTTCAGTCGCCTGTTCGATCAACATATAGGTTGCTGGGGACCTATTCTAACCACAGGCCCCTGAAGCAGGATAGTATTTATATATAGGGGTCCAGTGTTTCAGTAATATCACGATCCTGTGAATCTAACCTTGAATCCCCACGTTGCTGAAGATTTCCAACAATACTATTCCCAACTATTTGCAGACCTTAAATGACCTACTGACTATACTAATTAAAATTGTTATGTCGTGTGTTTTATTCTCATAAAAAAAATATTAATAATAATGATGATAACAATATAAATACAAATCAATATTATTGTATCAAACTAGCAACGCTTGTTAGTCGTAGAACGTTCTTTGTAATATTTAACCTCGTCCTGCGCCATGACTGGAATTATATATATTACTAAAGCCAAGGCAAGTCTAGATCAAACTAAACCAAGTCTAGTTCCCTGTATGAAACCAGCAGAAAAGGAAAGGTTCTTTTAAAGAAATGTTAAAATTGAGCGAGTGAGTGAGTGGGGGTTTACGCCGCTTTTAGCAATATTCCAGCAATATCACGGCGGGGGACACCAGAAATGGGCTTCACACATTGTTCCCATGATGGGAATCGAACCCGGGACTTCGGCGTGACGAGCGAACGCTTTAACCACTAGGCTACCCGACCGCCCCAGAAATGTTAAAAACAACAGAAGAGGACAGGTCCTTTTGAAGAAAAAAAATACAATTATTTTAAAGAAATGTCTTCATGGATTAAGTGTTAGTCTACAAATAACCTTCACCGTGCAGTTTGTTGCTGCGTAATCACCACTGAGTGTATTGTGATTTATATTGCCTTCCTTCTGGGTAACACCACCTCCAGTGTCTCGGAGCGACTACCCGTAACAGGTAACTACCACACCTGACCTTATCACCTGTCGGGGTAGCGTGGCCCGTCAGGCGCAGAGAAGACTATATACCTACTGCTGATTACATGGGCAACCCTGGTGACACGGAACTTACTTTGTACATGCAAACAAGCTAACCTAAAGTTACTGCCTTGCTGCAAGTGCGCCTTTGTGATCGAATACCTCACTGTAGTGCGCGATTTTCTCACCTTAATACACGTGGATACACATTAAATGCATAAATAAACATCACTGTGGATTTCAACTGCAAATGGAAAATAATGAATAATATGAACCTATATTCAAATGTTACATATTCAAGCCTTAACTGAATTAGTATATCATGATATACATGTACGTATATATTGCGCGTGGTATGCAAAGACATATTGACAGCTTTTCAAGTGCTCTTTATTGCAACGGAATCTGTTCAAGCGTCCTGGATAAACATAGGTCCTCAAAGTCACAAATGGTCCTGTAGCACATTGTATATCATGACAAGTTATGGACTCCCTGTGAATCAATAGTTGACTAACAGTCTGCATACAAGTTGGTGTTATATCAACATACCTGTGTACATTCCCAGTGGAGCGTGGCGCGCTGCCCACGACCCAGGTAAACCCGTGACCTAACGCCCAGGTATGCCTCGATGACGCATGTAGGCAGATTCTACCTGGTCCACTACTGTAGACAAATAACTTTACCTACCGTAGTCCCCCAACAAACTGAACAAGGTTAAAACAAAAAAAATCAAATACGAGTTTGGTTTGGGGTAAGTTTATGCAGCGAACCTCATTGATGCACAGTCCCCATGCACATTGAAAATACATTAGTAATACGTACGTTGTTCGAGACAAGCGACAAAAATGACATTAACGCAGGTAAGGATAATGCCGGAACCATGAAAAAAAACTTTGAGAAAACGAGGCTTCACTTAACCTGCAGTTATTCTCATGATAATTATACTTAATATTATAAAGAATTCTGCACTTTGTTCTAAAACAATTAAATACAATAAGCTGTATTTGTAACTTACTTTTATTCTGCCATTTTTCGAGTTGGTTTATTTAAAATCAAGACCAATGAGTTTGCATTGACAGAGGACAATATCGCCCGATCCTTCCAGTTTGTGAAAGACTTTGGTATACAGCAAACTACGGTTATAACAAACACAAAGGGACCACAAATTTTAGTTCGTAATAACCGTAGTTCGTTATAAGCATATACACAGCATATATACAACAAATGGCCAGGAATTAAAAATAAGTTCGTTATATCGGTCAGTTCGTTATAAGCGTGTTCTTTATAAACGTAGTTTACATCTAAATACATACATATGCCCGTGGCACACCTTCGTTGAAATTGTGATCATATTGTTAATATTGCCATGCTGGAGCCTGACACAGACAAACCATGTCAGTCGCATGCGAGGGACGGTGGGGTAGACTAGTCGTTAAGGTGTTCGCTCGTCACACCCAAGACCCGGGTTCGATTCCCGACATGGGTACAATGTGTGAAGCCCATGGCTGGTGTCTCCCGCCGTGCTATTGCTGGCACAGTGCTTAAAGCGGTTTAAAACCATACTCACTCACTCACTCACTCACTCAGCAGTAACGAGGTCGCTTGTTATCAGTTAATATTGGTATTAACTTCCATATACTATATACCAAAAATATTTAATATACACAGACTTATTTCAAGATTAACAAAACACTTAGTACATTCTTCCACTTATCAGAGATCGACTCTCTCTACAGTTCAGCTGAACTTCTATTATCGATCCGTCTTATCGATTGATCAGTATACTATAGCTTATTGATCGAGTTTAAAAACATATAGATCAAATTACTTTCAGTGACAAAGTCTGATAAGAGAGCACACGCTAGAACACGTCATGTACGGCCTGTTCATTTTATATACATACTGCAAACACAAGGCAATATACTGGAAGAACGTGAGAAACAATCACATAGGACTGAAAGTACTACCCAGTGTTTTGTGGTAAATTAATCTGTTTGACAAATCATAACAGTGGTACAATGAGTTTTGTTCGAATGGGGTATTACGACATAAATATCTAAGACCTTAATTTATAAACTAATTTCATTAAAATATGATAAATACTTGATATGAGTGCTAGAATAAACAGTATTTAAGTTCCCTAAAGCTATTAGATGTTGAGGAAATATTCCAATAAATAAACACCGACTATAATTACATAAATTAGTGAACTAATTATATCTAGTGTCAAAACTACAGTCTGTACATCCACTATCACCTTATACATGCAATACTCATTAATATTAGTTACATCTTTTTTGATAAGATCTTACTTAATTCTTACATAATCGTCAAATAAATGAACACAAATGAATAAAATAATACATTGTTTCCTGAAGAATGTTTTATTGACAATGTTTCTTAAATAGATTTTAAACATGATAAGACTTTATGGAAATACAAAATACGTTTTCTTTTGAAACATTGAGTTAGGCATATTCAACACCAAAGCAGAAAAGTATCCTGAGTTATGGCAGCTATTTAGTATCAATTCATTAAATAAAAGGTAAACACTCTGCAAGTTAAACAGACTAGCCCTGTTCGCAGCAATGACGGGAGTATCATACTAGCCACGATCTCGCTCACAATGGCCTCCCTGTCCGTGTGTGTAAACAAAAAAAAGTTTCAAACTTAATTAAAACTAGGCCTCACATACCTTGTTATTAGAGTAAGCCCGTGGTATCATGTTATCCGTATGTACATTTTCCAGGAGTGTGTACCATCTGTGTAAAAGCATGTAGACTCCTATTGACCACACTTATTTCAATCAGGGTGCCTGACCTACAAGTCTCGTCATGGGTATCCATGGACGCGCCACCATTACCGCGAGTCCCGTACACTGCCGTAATCTCTCCGCGTTCAGCGTGTTGAGTTCGAGGATCGAACCACAATAAGAATGTTGGGAAAATATATTAGGTCTTCTTCCTTTTTTTATCGAAAATTGTGGGAATACTATTTTTTCGTGAAGATGAACAGGAAAACAATTCCCGGATAACACTGCATTAAGGATAAAACCAAAGAAAACATTTAGAAAATACATACATAAATCACCAAGTAATGTATAGTTTACCTAACTCAGATGATATAAATACCATGAAGTCAGTAGCTCTCTTAAATCACATGTTCTTTAAGGTTTCTAAGCGTTGTTAATTGGAAGCAAATGTCTTGTCAGTCACTTGACTACAACAGTTACTATATATTGTTCTTATTGTACTCTATCTTGCCCACAATGAAATACTGAATATACACGTCTGTCAGTCTATTCCTTTACAAAATTCACAACTACTTAAAATATAATGTAAAGGAAAGCAGGCCGTCATACAATCACGAGAACACATTGGACCGATCCTACTCGGAAATCACCAATACTTTGTTCCCATGTGATTTAAAAGGGAAACACAAACAAACTTATTATAATGTAACTTCCGAGTTTTTATAAACCATAATATGAAATAATAAAAACCTCTAGTGGCATTGACAGTTGATTAATAATACATTACTGATAAATGTATTGCACAACTTATTTTTGTTTTCAATCCATTCGACTGGGAATGGAATGGAAATGAGTTAGGGATTTTAAACAATCGTTTTACTTAACTTGGCATTGTGGTTGGTGTATCATGTGTAGAAATATTCACTATAGCCAATGAACATGTGTTCGACTTATAACAAACGCAATGTTCTAACAATGTTAAAACCGTGACAGAAATAACGACGGCGTGCATATTACCTATCACCACCCATAACAATCGTATGATATAAATAACCAAAAGAAATATGACCATACTTTGTTTTGGCAATATATGAAAGTTTTCTTTTGAGTGATATTGGTGGCCCTAAAAAGGGCCGTTGAAAAAGCCAGACAAGGGCACAGTAAATGACTTTACTTGGCTTTTTTAGCTGATTTCGCCTTAGACTTTCCTTTGGCAGCTTTTTTCATGGGTTTCTTTGCAGCCTTCTTTGCTGTCTTTTTGGGGGACTTCTTTGCTGATTTCTTTGCTGTCTTTTGGGGGGACCTCTTAGCTGGTTTCTTCGCCTTCTTTGGCTTTGATTTCTTGGCTGACTTTGCCCTCTTTGCTGGTTTAGGCTTGCTCGAGGATCGGCCGCGAGAGGTGCTCTTCTTTGGTGAAACAGAGCGCTTTCTTTTCTGAGCTTTGCTGGGGCGCTTATTACTGATGGATCGGGGCCGTTTAGGAGCAGCTAAAGAGGGCTTGGCAGGAGACTTCGATCGGGATGTGGAGCGAGATCGAGAACGAGAACGAGAACGCGACATCCTGGTTGGGCTATTCATCTCGAAGAACAACACACTTGACAGTCTGCAGAACGTGACGAGAGTGACCTTGGTATCGGTTACGTCATATTTATATGCATCGCGCGGACGTGATAGAAGACAAGCAACAAATGTTCGGTGACCACATAAATGGCGTTAGAAGAATCGCCTTATTGTGTTTGTTGACATATATCAAATTGATGTTATCGTATGCGTAACGTGTGTACCGTCCATATAAATAGTATCACGTCACAGAAAGACCTTTTAATTTTAGGAAAACTCATTGATATAATCAGTAGCAGCCAATTTATTCAGAAGTTTGTGTCTCATAATGTACGCGTGGACACTCGTCAGAGCTGTTCGCTGTTTTAGAATACCTAAATCTTACAACATGATTCACCATAAATGTGATTCACTTATAGTTTACGAACAGATAATATCTGGGTACCCATAAAACCCGTGACCCGTGTGTACTTTCTTAAACACGGGTAAATATATGTGTCTGCAATTGTACAGTGGCGCACAGCGGCAACGTTCAGCCATTTTGAATGTTACCAGTTTCTGAGATAAACAAAATATTATCATAAAAGACTGATTCGGCCAGTCACAAGGAGTTACATCATTCTCTTTACATTATTTTTAGGCGGCGATCTTTAGATGCATTTAAACTATAGTAACAATACTGCGATAGTTAAACACAATCGCGATACTCAGACACTATTAGAGTCTATGTAGAATTTATATGATCTAGATCTACTTCCTCACAGTAGATTTTCCAGCATCGTATCACGTCCGCAATAGTTCCTACGTTCAGTAGGTTACTGGGGTAGTTTACTCTGTATGTATTTACTATAAAGTATAGTAAATGTCCTGAAAGAGTATGAGCGGGGATTCCGGGTTCCGGCAACCTGTGCTGGTCGTAAGAGGCGACTATAAATAGATCATCGGGTGGTCAGACTCGGTACTTGGTGGTGTCGTACCCTGACGATGTGAGACGTCCATAATATCAATCTCTGGTTTGTCTGGTCCTGATTTCTTTACAGACCGCCGACATATTGCTGAAATATGACCAGGCATCCATGCGATAATCTGAGAGCTGACATTCAAGGCAAATTATAGATCTACCTGTATTGCAGTAATTAGTACTATGATTCAGACTGACATTATTTCCTCGAATGTCGTAATAAATTAGATCTCGCACCTTTGAAAAGGAAAGGCTCAAGTCAACTGCTGCAGTATTTTTCTAAATCTATTGATTGTCAATAAAGTGTTTGAATCGATTAATCTGGAATAGTGAGGTGAAAAAAACACGGAAAACCAAGAAAAGGAGTATGCACATCACTTCAAATAAAGCCGCCATGCAGAGCTGTTTTTTCCCTTGTCGCACGTCTTCGATAACTTGACCTGGTATGTGTCGTTACACTTCTAATATGGTGCAATGTTTGTGTACATGAACGCGTGAAGAACCATCGGCAATACACTATCATTCATATCGGTCTTAACATTTTACAGCAACTTCAATCGATTGCCCTCGGTTACCAAAGACGTAGTCATTGTGAATAATCTCTTTTGGGAAACTATACAATGCAAAAAAGGTAAGTGACATTTTGTTTTGAGGTGAAACTACAGAAAAATACACCAATGTCATCAGAAGATTGTTGGCCCGATACCAACAAACACGTTCATAACGTCGATGATCGACTCTGATCTGGACGCTCAAGGGCAATTAACAACTCCAGTTCAGGACAGATTGGTCAGAACGCTGGCGTAAAGAAAGACGTGTTTCAAACTGCCACTCAGATAAAGGACCGGTTGCAACGGGCAACTGGTGTAAGAGTACAGGCCCAGGCGGAAATCGTCATTCACAGATGGCATTTGCGCGCACGACGTCCACGTGTCTTTCCACAACTTACTGCACGTAATTACTGTCATTTGAATCAGAGGCGTTAGTGGTATAATAGGGAACGTCAGCACTGGGATAATTGACGATGGGCTAATGTGATGATTTCTGATGAATCGAGGTTCACTCTCGAATTCCATGACCGAAGCAAGATATTGTTTTGGGGTCATTCTCGAATTCCATGACCGAAGCAAGATATTGTTTTGGGATCACTCTCGAATTCCATGACCGAAGCAAGATATTGTTTTGGGATCACTCTCGAATTCCATGACCGAAGCAAGATATTGTTTTGGGGTCACTCTCGAATTCCATGACCGAAGCAAGATATTGTTTTGGGATCACTCTCGAATTCCATGACCGAAGCAAGATATTGTTTTGGGGTCACTCTCGAATTCCATGACCGAAGCAAGATATTGTTTTGGGATCACTCTCGAATTCCATGACCGAAGCAAGATATTGTTTTGGGGTCATTCTCGAATTCCATGACCGAAGCAAGATATTGTTTTGGGGTGGATCCATAATGGTATGAGGTGGTATCAGAATGACTGGTCACAGGTCTCTACTAGCAGGACAACATCACGACACCACTCGTGGCTTCGACTGGAAATTTGGCCAAGAAATTCAGGAAAATCGATGACCTGATATGTTCCTATGACGGTCTAATAGCCAATTCCCTTCCAGTGATTTACCAACCTGAACTAGAATTAAAAGAGACCAGTGAGACCACCTCATCTGTTTCATAGTACCTTACTCGACGTAATAAGCGCCCCGCTCTAATAAGCGCCCACGACGATGTTTGCTAATATATTGGCATGTGAACAATCCCAATTACCACCCCTTCCGATTGATCAATGTACACAAGACTTATTTATTCATGTATAATACGCACTCGTGTGTTATATGCACCCTTAATTTATGGGCAATTAAATTCTGGAAAAATATATCTGTCGTATATAAACAGTTCAGGCCGTCAGCATAAAAAACACGAAATTTATCTTTCAACTCTGTTTTTTCCACCAAAATAATATTCTAATAAGAGCCCCCTATTTCTAATTTTGAGAGCGCCCTGGGCGCTCATTACGTCGAATACGGTAAGATATATATGCATGAAGATTCAGAGTGAGAGGGATGACTCCTACTTTCTAATAGTCAACTTTGCCTTTATGTGGAGCAATATTCCAGTAATTCCAACCTTTGGTGTCTCCATTTCACAACGTTTTAGTAACAATCGAGCAGACTCTTTCTATGAAGATTTCAAAGAGCCTCATACGATTGTTGTTCGAAAGTTGTTTGATCAAAGTTACAACATTCAAAGCATCATTCAAGCGTTCACAACGTTTAATGGTAGACATGCTGCTGGCATTTCCAAATCTGACGCATCAGTGACAAAAAGTATGCTCGATGCAATTCCCTATGTTTACTTGAACCTTATGTTCCCGTGTTTTTTTTCAGGTGGACAACTGATCTGCCTTTGCATGTGTTTGTGACGGGTGCCACCGGTGGGGCAGGATATGGTCACCTTTCCGCGAACACCTTGCTATCATCATCATTGATTGATAGTTAGAGGTAATCTTATGGCAGTTTATATACAATACCCCATATCAAACTGAGGCCCCCTTATCGCCCCGACGGCCGAAGGTCAGGGGGGTGATATGGGTGTCGAAGGCCAGGGGGCTCATATGGGGGTCGAGGGTTGATATGGGGTATAATATGAAAACTGCCATATACTAACCTTTTTATCATATACCATAACATAGAATTGTAAAATGTATCCACTCTTAAAACATCTCTAAATTCCGTGTATGACTGTAAAACAATAAGAAGAAAAAATGTTTACCTTATTTGGAAGACATTGTCACGGGAAAGCTAGCCTAGCAGACGACGCACCAAGGGACGTAACTCTAATTTCTTACCACTCATGGCTGACATCGATCGCCCATTCAAAATGCATTGATTGTCATCTAAATTGCATTTAAAGCAAGTGTTATTCAAGTCGTCGACTTTTCATGTTTTGTACCTTGGCAACCAACCATTTCTTGATCCTTTAACACAATTAAAACACATTCCTCTATTGATCGTTAGTTTGACGCGGCGTAGAACTATAGTCACTCACTCACTACATCATTCTTAATGTAGGCAATCGGATTTGAATATATCCTTCGTATGTAAACATGTACTTGCCATTCTTCGCTTATTTACTGTGTTTAAAGGACAATGACACAAATTCATACTGGAACATACATTTTACACTTCATTCCCTGTGAGGGGCGGTCGGGTAGTCTAGTGGTTAAAGCGTTCGCTCGTCACGCCGAAGACCCGGGTTCGATTCCCGACATGGGTACAATGTGTGAAGCCCATTTCTGGTGTCCTCCGCCGTGATATTGCTGGACTATTGCTAAAAGCGGCGTAAAACCATACTCACTCACTCATTCCCTGTGAAAATCGTGACACATTAAACTACTGAGCCACCTATGTCTCCGGATTCAGCACACATCACGATGCGTGTATGTATGTACACTTACTAGCAAGACATAACACAACTACTAAAACACAACACTTTATGTAAAGAAAACACGATGCATTGCACACAAGTAAAATACAAAATGATAGTATGACTGTTTACAAAACAAATTTAGCCGTTGTTTTCATTGTAGTATTGCAGTTTGTTAATCAAGTCATTCTTTTTATCACAGATGTCTGCCTTCAGTGGCATGGTTGATATTGATTCATAGCAGTGATGGTCTTTACTGAAACCTATAATTCCCTATTTTTTCTTGCTGTGGACGTTGGTCCGTTTTGAGTCCTTGCTCAGAGCCGGAAGTGATGGTTTGAACGCCATATGCGCATGTTCTTTAGGTGTCGCCTGCTCATGTTGGCTATGATGTTCTTTCAATGGCGTCTTCGGGGGCTCATCGATGGTTGCCGATGCTTTCGTAGTACTTTGTTCTACCAGCATGTCTCTGATCTGTTTAATGTCACTTCGCATAGACTCGTTCTGTTCTCGCAATTCCTTCATCTCTCGCCACTGGCTTCTCATCAACTCTCGCATTTTACCGATTTCAAGTCTCATGTTCAGCGAGACTTTATTCAGTTCCTCCCTGAACTTGACTTGAACGTTTTTATTTTCTTTCTCCAACAACCTGAGCTTTCCGCCATGTTGAGAGATCACCTCCTTAGCTTTTACCAATTCTTTTTCGAATCGGGAAAGATTTTTTCGGAGATACCCGATTTCCCTGTGTAGTCCCCTAATCTCGTCCTCCTTCTCTTGATAAGCCGAGCCAGTCTGAAGTTTCCCTTTATCTCTCTGGAGTGTAGATACCTCGGACTCAAGTTCATCTGCATATACTCTAGTGTCCTCTACATCCCTGCGAAGATCTTCAATCTGACGTTGTATCTCCTCGATCTCGTTATTTTTCTTGTCGTTATTGTCTGTCAAATGGGTCAAGACTGCTGTCCTCTTCTCAACCTTTGACTTCAGATTGGAGAGTTCTGCGTTCTTCTGCTCAAGTTGTGCATCCGTTTCCTCCACGATGGAATCCCTCTGTTCCTTGTTGTGTTTGTAGTCGATCTCCAGACGCAGACGGAGAGCGTCTATCTGTTGCACGAGAGTTTTGTTGACAGCGACAACCTGACTCATTATCTCATTTCCGCTAGCCTCGCTCTGGGTTTCAGAGCTTCCATCCGAGACCGGGTCAAGTGACGAGGTGATATGAGAAGTCGTCGCAGCTGATGTAGGTCTGCCGTTTCCGGGGCTGCCGTTGCCTTCCACGTACATGGACTGGCTTCTTGTCTGCGGGGACAGACCTTTAACCTTGAATGGCGAATTGTCTCCCTGAAGAAGGACATAGTATTAGTTTGTTTGTTGTTTAACATCACACTAAGCAATATTCAAGCTACATGACAGTGGTCTGTAAATGATCGGCTCTGTACCAGACAATCAAGCGATCGACATCATGAGCATCACCCTATATAAATTGGGATACAATGACATACATGAGCTAAAGTCAGCGAGCCTGACCACCCGATCCCGTTAGTCGCCTCTTACGACAAGCATGGGCTGCTGGAAGATTCTAACCCGAATCTTCATGGATATGGTATCAGTCAAAACGATAGAAAAATGTTTATAGTTGGTTAATATCTTTACGCCATCAGTTTGTTTGTTTGTTGTTTAACCCTGCACTCAGAAATATAATCGAGTCTGGACCAGACAATCCAGTAATTGATATGTGAGCAAGGATCCACGCCGTCGGGGTACGATGACACGCAAGTCAACAAGCTTTGCCACCGGATCCATTATGTCACCTCTTCCAAGCAAAGGTATCTGGGGACCTATTCTAACCCCGTACCCCCACGGGGGACGTTTTCAGTAAGCACAGATCATAAGTAAAGTGCAAGGGGGATGGGGCGTGGGGCGTAGGCCGTAAACGCTGACCACGTTGGTGAAACCCATGAGGACGGAAATGGTGCTCACAAAACAAGCATCACAGACAGGGTGAACCTGGGTTCGAACCTACGATAAGCGGATCCTTGCACGACAAAGAATACCAGTAACTCTTCACGGGGATCCGTTATTGGCCCAGTTCGAGATAGACGCACTGCCAAATATAACATGGTTAATACTAACCCATTGTTTGTCTACATAGACATAACAAGGTCATTGACACATTCAGATTACATACCGCTGAAGAGGACGCCATAGTGGCTTGGGTGGCGGCGTCTTTTCTGATCAGCTGTATACTCTCGGGATCTGGAATAACAGTCGGAAAAGAGGTAATAAATATGGAGAAAATACTATCCATTTAACACAACAAGTTTGGGAGTAAGTTTGTTGTTTGTTTGTTTGTTGTTTAACGCCACACTCAGCAATATTCCAGCTGTATGACGGCGGTCTGTAAATAATCGGACCAGACAATCCAGTGATTGATACCATAAGCATCGATCCACGCATACGATGACATGAATCAACCAAGTCAGCGAGCCTGACATACATAAGTGATACCTAAACTCACGTTACGGGGCCAAGATCTAAAGACTTCACGTATGCCATTGTCTCGAGCCCAACGTGTGATCAGTCATGCTGTTTACAGCAAGCGCCGAGTTACGTCACAGATGGTACCCTAAGACTCATTGGAAGACGTCAACCTACTGGTCCATGATATCCTTGGGTCAATAGCCTTATACATCATTCTGACTACCAACAATCACGCAAGCAGCGGTAATGGTCTTTCGTCACTTTGATGAAATGTTCTCTTTTTTTCAAAGCGACCACATTGTCAGCAGTACAGGCGATGTTCTATTTGTATGTCGTAGTCGAGGTCTGTAAATAAGCGAGTCTGGACCAGACACTCCAATGACGGTGTTAGGCGTTGCTCTTTATATCAACCACTGGTTTATGTGGCATCTAGACTAGCACGAACAAGGGAAGCAACTCGTAAATCGATATTCGGTATTTGAGGCGACTGGGCCGCCTGTGCTTCCGGGCGAGAATGAAGGCCGTGAAACACAAATTTAATATACTATTCAAAAAAAGAAACGCATAGCCTCTATTTGCTGAGAAAATGTATATTCAAACATGAATAACTTGGTAGGTAATGAACTTGAGTACATGAAATTTTACATCCGTTTAGGAGAGATCAATGTCTATACAATGATGTCCATAACTTGAGGTAAGGCATTCACAATATTCCTCAAACTTGAATGGAGTATCAATATCTGTTGTGCCCACCACGTGCACGAATAACAGTTCTCACAGGCCTTGTCATGGACTGGATGAGACGCTGGATAACGGCCTGGGGAATCCTCCGCCACTCCTCCTGCAGAAATGCAGCTAGTGCCTGGAGAGTTTGGGGTTGATGTTGACGCTGACGGAGACGGCGATCAAGTTCATCACACAGGTGCTCTATTGGGTTAAGATCCGGGGAACGGGACGGCCAGGGGAGCACGTTGACATTGTTAGCAGCGAGAAAGGTCATTGTGACACGTGCCGTGTGGGGCCGGGCGTTGTCCTGCTGGAAAATCTCACGTTGGACGTCAATGGCTGGCAGGAGGTGTGGTAGCAGGATGGTGTCTCTGTAACGTACAGCCGTCAGGTTTCCCTGGACGTGGACATGATCGGTACGATCAGTGTAGGATATTGCCGCCCACATCATCACACTCCCTCCACCAAATCTGTCCACTTGATGCACGCAGTTAGGGGCATAACGTTCATGAACACGTCTGTAGACCCGGTTCCTACCATCACGTTTTCTGCAACAGGAATCTGGACTCATCGCTAAACCAAATGCGTCGCCAGTTGCGAAGGTTCCAGGCAGTCACGTTGTTACACCAACGGAGACGATGAGCACGATGGTGACGACGTAGCACGTTCCCGACGTAGGGTCTCCTGGCTCTCAGTCCATGTTCTCTCAGCCTGTTCCGTACAGTCTGGCCTGATATCCTCCTAAGTCCTGGCACCCTGGCTGCAGTGCTCTCACCCATAGCAGTAAGGTCACGCAAATGGAGGACCCGGATGTAACTAACATTCAGACGTCGGGCAACAGAAGATTGGGACTCTCTAGCCTGCAGTCGATGTTCCTTGTGGCAGCATCAAGACGTGGCATGTTCATTTGGCTTGGAAACACCTTCTGAACGAATGCCTATTTCCGAAAGCAAGCTTGCTTTTTATTGCCAAACACTGCATGCTTTTCCTGTCCAATTTCAACGTGCAAGATGCCACTTGTTGCGTTGTGGCGATGCATTTCTTACTCATTCTCAAAAAATTACATCAAAGTCAACATTTTCAAGCAAAATCGATTTGTTGCAAACGGAAGCGTGTTAATCGATGCTCTTACCAATATTGATACATATTTTGACGATAATATGAATACAATAGGTATTATTTTCGTTTTGACATATCAGTAACACCTATGCGTTTCATTTTTTGGATAGTATATATACATTATACTCATTAAGTCAAAAAGCATCGTATCCTGTATCTGTCTATCATCAATGTAGCTATAATTATGTCGTTATAGAAGGGTCTGACGTTATCGGTGTTACTCATTTGTAAATATTAAATGATTGATTCGATGGAATTACACAGATCGTTTAAGTGGTTCAATGAAAAAGATTATTATATAACATATAGGTTTTTAGAGCTAATGTGATCATTACAAAAATGCATGTTCAAACAATATAAACAATTGGTGTCAACTGACATGAATCTGCTAACATAATTTAACATGATTCAAAACATTCATTTATAGTATTATATATTGGATGGCATGCACAGCATAATGGGGGCGGTGGGACAGCCTCGTGATTAAAGCGTTCGCTCGTCACGCCGAAGACCCGACATGGGTACAATGTGTGAAGCCGATTTCTGATGTCCCCCGCCACGATATTTGCTGGAACATTGCTAAAAGCGGCGTAAAACCATACTCACCCACAGCATAATGTAAGAGTGAGTGAGTGAGTGAGTTGAGTTTACAACTGTAAAGCAACATTGAAGCCATATCACGATGCACACTCCAAGAATGGGACACCAGGACCACAAATGATACCTATCTTGGGAATCGAACCCGGGCCTTACGCGTGACGAGCCAAATTCTGCCCCACCAAGTATATCACATTCTCGGTGAAATACACGAATTCTCATGTCAGTCAAAGAGATCTTTTATTTTACATTTACCGTCGCTTATTTTTAGGCCCAAATAAAAAAAACGAAACATTTGTTATAATCCCTGTTTAGCCTTTGGTACATCTTTCTGAACTCACGTTATAAACCTACTTTTGCCTATTGTATTTTAGGTATCTTTCTATCCGTTATTAACTCGGTAACATGTGACATTATACAGCCGATTAACGCCGCTCTAAGCAATATTCCAGCTATACGATGGCGGTCTGTAAATAATCGAGTCTGAACCAGACACAATCTCATTAAAATCAGATCTTCGTTCTCGCTATCGCTAACCAAAGCAGCGAGAACTTAGATCTGATTTTAATGAGATTGAACCAGGCACCCCAGTGTTTGATATCATGATCATTGATCCACGCAATTGGGATACGATGACATGCTTCAAACCAGGTCAGCGAGCCTGACCACCCGATCCCGTTAGTCGCTTCCTACGTCAAGCATGGGTTGCTGAAGCCCAAGTCTAACCCGGATCTCTTACAGTTTTTTCAGCACCGACAACGACGTATGGAGATGTCCATAATGTGTATGTATACAGTTTATCTCCATCCTAGCACGCTTATAAGAGGTGACCACTGGACCGGTGCAAGCTCATTGACTTGGCTCGTTGTACCACCATGCGTTGCTCATAATGTCAACCACTGGTTTACAGGCCGCCATGATATAGCTGGAATATGCCGACTGCGGCGACGAACGATATTCACTCACTAACACATGTACACGAAGAAACGTGTCAGAATACCCCAGACATGTATGCGTATGCCAGTGTTCATTAAGACGGGCTTGACGTAAGGTCTTTCAGACATGATAAACCCAAGAAAATCAGGTAACGGTTATTCAGACCACACACGCACACTTTAGATTATCCCATGTAGTAACCGTATATTTCTTTCCCTTAAGGTAAATAAATACGATATTTTGTCTGCTTACCTTCAAATGACCATAATGACGGCGTATTTCGTTGTCTTGTCGACACACATTTGCAACAAACGTGACAGGAGCTAGGCAACTCAACTTGCACCCCTGATCGATTTGTTGTTTAGAAGATTTGGGAGTTTAGTCACGTGACGTGTATACTTCGCGCCCTCGTTATTCCCGTCTTGTTTGATTTACATTCATAATGTGTTGTGTGTATGATAACTAAATATTAGAAAAGGGGAAAAATATCAGAACTACACCTAATTCACACGATCAAACAGGTGTACCTATCATAATCACTAATATTTCGATAACCGCAGTGTGTCTTATCAACTCGTTACAACGAGGTATGGTGTTTCTGCTGGGCCGTCTGTCATGAAAGGGAGCGATTCAAAAGCGATCAAGGGTATTTCTAGTATATATTTGTTCAGTCTTAATTAAACAATATTTCAAATCCATTATGCGGATGCAGATAAGGAGAGCCATTTTTACAATAAAACATTCAATGGCAAATTCAATAATTATTTTTTCGAATCGGCCTTATAATGTCCTGAAAACAGAATGAGAGTGTCCCTTAACACGTCTGATCCGGCCACGTTATCCACGCAACGTCAAAGTATATATGTACAGTACTTATCAGATTGCATGCTTCATGTACTCTGTCTGAGTACAGTTACACAATACCAACATCAGACTGACTATAGATAAGGAAGTCGTCTGTATATTTTAGCAGACTTGGAAATGATAGATCACAGAACTGTCATGTGAAACCTCACAGGGGTATATTATATTAAGTAGGAGTGAATTATCTTATTTGGCATTCAGTAATCGTTTGTGCCGAAAATATATAATTTAGAATACCCTATAAAATTCCCGAATGTATGAATGATAGGTTTGGACACAGAGAGTGTGTGATTGTATGCGTGCGTGCGTGCATTCGTGCGTGCGTGCATTCGTGCGTGCGTAATGTTTTCTCTAACTTCTTTTAGGAAGTATGTATGAGAATCACTTCCTATGATATCGTAGATGACAATCAAGATTCACATTTTGTCAGCTATATCTTTATGTGGCATTGACGCCAAATATTCTGTTACCATACAACATGAAAATTACTAGTATTTTGACAGAAGCTGACTGTTCATAGCTGGCGACCCAACTAACCTGTAGCTGACAGACGAAGGTTCATAATCGGAATCACTGTAGGATTCGAACCCAGGAACGGTGGATGCTGGTTCTGAAAAGGGACACAATAGTGCATCGCGAATTGTGGCCCCTTAGATCAACTCTTTTCACAAAGCTGTCTCAACGCTTCAGATGTTCTTACTTTGAAGTTTGAACCTCAAGTTATTAATAGTAGCGACCGTTTGTGCAGCTGGATCCTGGTTATGATGTTGAGGGAGCAGATTGTCCTCTGGGGATTCCGGGTCCTTATGTATTACTTACTCGCTGTGCTGAGATGCGTTCCTTGGGCACGCTAGACACTTATGGTCGTGGGTTCGAATCCCGGTTCGCCCTAATTATGTTTCTAGGTTTGTCAGCACCATTCCCGTGCTCGTGAGTTTCACCGAAGTGGTAAACGTCGGTGACCTGCATCACTGCAGCCCCTCCAACATTAAGCTGACACGCCGTGATATAACTGGAATTACTGGGTGCGTTAAACCCAACTCACTCACTCACTCATGCTTGCTGTGGGACTGGACTAAATTGGGATCAGGTGGTCTCGGAATGGAGGAGCCAAGCAATTGTTTTTTACCCAAAACAGTTATTTTTCAGATCACCTAGCATGTCCAGTGAACGATTTATTTAGAATCTGGGGAAAAGGAATATTTTTCCAGGCATTTTAAGGAAAGGCCAACGGTCATTCTTATCACAAAAATTACAGTCACGGCCCCTTACAAGGGAAGAACGGCAGAGGGGTACCTTTTCAAAGGACCATGCATATAATCACTTCGTTACGCTATAGGGGCGGTCGGGTAGCCTAGTGATTAAAGCATTCGCTCGTCACGTCAAAGTCACGTTCGATTCCCGACATGGGTACAATTTGTGCAGCCCATTTCTGGTTCCCCTGCCGTGATATTGCTGGAATATTGCTAAAAGCGGCGTAAAACGATACTCACTCACACACTCACTCGTTACGCTGTACAAGCAAGCGAATGTTGTCTTTACAACACAGGCGGCAATATTTCAGCTATATCGCGACGGCTTTTAAATTTTCGAGTCTGGGCCAGGTAATCGGGCTAGGACCTAGTCTATGCATTACCCTTGGCTTGAGATATTGAGGATCAGAAAACTGGTCATTAAAACTAAATATATAAGCAAATGTACCCAGAGTGATTTGGGGAGTCAAGTTATTAGAATTACTAAATTCAAATATTCACTGACATAAAACATTCGTCACCACTCGCCCCTTTCCGTAACCTGCAAGAAGACTCTCGCTATTCGGCTTGTCCCGGAATAACTCGAGTTGGTCACGAATGTGACATAAACTAATACGTTGTTAATTCAATAACAACATTCAGCCAGTCTAGGTTTACCGCAAGGAGCTCCAGGTAGGAAAGTAGATTATTCTTCATTTTTCGATGAACTTGGCTCTGTCTTTTCATATCAAAAGTTTACGACGCGCAAAGAACGCCTTCACGAGCATTGTGATGATGTCGTCACAATGACATAAAAATGACGTCATAAACCTGCAACTCGACACTGCATTCGTCACCGTACCTTTGCGTAACCTGCAGGCTTGTCCCGGAATGACACGAGATGGTCACGAGTAGTAGACACTGCTGTATAATGTGGCTAGATAATGCATCACCTGTGCTGGAGACACCTTGTTCTGACAGCGGTATGTGTGTACAGTGCTGATGTTCAAAAGTTTATGGGGGCGGTCGGGTAGCTTAGTGGTTAAAGCGTTCGCTCGTCATGCCGAAGGCCCGGGATCGATTCCCCACGGGGGTACAATTAACTAATTGTGTGCATTAATTATCAATTATTGATACTACTATGTGGCTTATAGTATTATCGTTATCATAACGTCTTACCAACGCTATCATTTTGTTCATCGTCATATTTCTCTAAAATAATTATATGGCTTATGAATTTGATCAGAATATATATTTCTAACGTGTGTGTAATTGTGGCATATGTTTACGCATGAAACATAATTCGAACTAGCCTGATGGGGAATATTACACTGGTCGAAAATGTGCACATGTCCGATGTTAAAACGGTGTAAAGTCTGCATGCCATTTCAAACAGGGTGTCAAAGTGGACCCAGGTCTAACATATGCACGACTGGTCCGATAGGGTATGCTACTGTGATCTAACATATGCACGACTGGTCCGATAGGGTATGCTACTGTGATCAAACATATGCACGACTGGTCCGATAGGGTATGCTACTGTGATCAAACATATGCACGACTGGTCCGATAGGGTATGCTACTGTGATCTAACATATGCACGACTGGTCCGATAGGGTATGCTACTGTGGTCTAACATATGCACGACTGGTCCGATAGGGTATGCTACTGTGGTCTAACATATGCACGACTGGTCCGATAGGGTATGCTACTGTGGTATAACATATGCACGACTGGTCCGATAGGGTATGCTACTGGTATAACATATGCACGACTGGCCCGATAGGGTATGTTCCGGTGGTCTAACATATGCACAACTGGTCCAACATATGCACAACTGGTCCGATAGGGTATGTTATTGTGGTCTAACATATGCACGACTGGTCCGATAGGGTATGCTACTGTCGTATAACATATGCACGACTGATCCGATAGGGTATGTTACTGTGGTCTAATATATGCACGACTGATCCGATAGGGTATGTTACTGTGGTCTAACATATGCACAACTGGTCCGATAGGGTATATTACTGTGGTCTAACATATGCACGACTGGTCCGATAGGGTATGTTACTGTGGTCTAACATATGCACAACTGGTCCGATAGGGTATGTTACTGTGGTCTAACATATGTACGACTGGTCCGATAGGGTTTGTTACTGTGGTCAAACATATGCACGACTGGTCCGATAGGGTATGTTACTGTGGTCTAACATATGCACGACTGGTCCGATAGGGTATGTTACTGTGGTTTAACATATGCACGACTGGTCCGATAGGGTATGTCACGGCGGTCTAACAGATGCACAACTGGTCCGATCGGGTATGTTACGGTGGTCTAAATATAGAATACTACACGGGAGCCAGTTTAGTATTTTATTTATTACTTGCCATTTATAACGTTTTTAGAATTAATCAGGTGAGTATGAATAGGCTGACACCTGCACGATCCACGGCATAGTCCAATTGAGTTTAAAAGAATAATACTTCAAACACGTCAAAAGTTGAAACGTATGAATTTAATACCATACAACGGTCCACCTTTAGAATTCACAAAATTATCGTAGGGCTAAGACTATCGCAACTCACATACTTTAACTTAGACTAACGACTTTCGTTGCGCTGCAATACGATCCCCTTGTGGAGCGGGCCTTGCACCTCAAAGTTTACAATAACGTCGCAATACCCGATGACGTAATTTGTGGAATTATGTTGCAAGATCCATCGGCGAAACAATGCCATGTGACGTCAGTCTAGCAACAAGGTTGCTGGGGTCATCGAGTGTGCATAAGCTCCTATCAGTGATCTATCAACTCCACACGCAATGTCGTTGAATAAGCCAAGGGATGTTGAGAGCTTTCAATATTCGTTCGTGAAACGTGTTCCGAGAGTACAAAAGCACACGTTTTGGTATTACACAATGTGTAATACAGCTGTATTGTTATTAAACGGGTGATCTCTTCACAGGCAAAAAATAAAATATGCACTAAAAATATGTGACGCCATGTCCAAAAGGGTTTTAATCTGGCCTAACGCCTGCATGCCTTGTCAGACAGGGTTCTATAGGTAATACGCATATGTCGGAAAGCGCAGGTTAAATTCCCAATTTAAGTAAGTAAGGATAAACTGTTACAAATTACCCTGTACATAGTGGCCATGTATGCATGCCATGTTCTGGGAATGATAATGTGAACGATGCGCAGTTCAGAACTAAAACAAAGAAAGATTATTCCTTTAACATATTTTTTTTATTCTGTCATTTCTATATTTATAAGATCTCATGTGTGAAGTCAGCTGTAAAGACAGTTGGCAAGAGATTACTTGTGTATAAGTTCTTACACTGGAGTGAGTGAGTATGGTTTTATGCAGCTTTTAGCAATATTCTAACAATACCCATGTGGGGAATCAAACCCAGACCTCTCGGTAACGAGAAAACGACTTCACTACAAGGCTACCCAACAGCTCCCCCATTCAGTGGATGAGGATGGGTTTGTAAACCTTGTTGTAGAATACAATATACTGTAAATATCTAAATATCATAGTCTATGCATTCAATAATCCAAATGAAATCACTTTCTTTTTTATATATTTGAACATGCTCAACCATGTCAACAAATATTTCTACAAAATTTACTTTTTCTGGTGACTTATTTAAATGATCCAATCATCTAAGTATATACAACTAGTTGTAAAGAAATAAATATTGTGACTTACAAGCATGTGATGGGTCCAGCCCTTTAGAAAACAGTCACTTTTCAAGATGTATCTAACAAAAAACAAGTTAAATTGTTGACAAAAGGTGTGTTTGTATTATTAAATTATTTTAGACTGGGGTAAATATACCTGTACCGACATGCCTGTCATGTTAAGAAAAGATGAAATATTAAATAAGTAACTGAAATAACTAAAGATGAGTCCTACAAATTCAACAGTCACTCAACTAAATACAATTACAGTTCTTCCCCAACCAATCAAAACAATAACACACTACACCAACATGTTGAGAGTTTACCTATAAAATTTAAACACAAAAATGAAGTATTTCTTGTTATAAAATTGATGCAAAATGTAAAAACAGGAACACTACTCCAGCACTTGGGACAAGCGAATGTTTCTTACTTCACTTCAATGCTAATAAACAGATAAAGTTGAGTAAGGAGTAAACAATTGAGCAGGTTCATATTCCTTTTTAATGTAAATGTGTCTTCAGTTCTGCAGCTATGAATGTGAGATTCTAATCAAGAAGGTAGACTAAATACATTTGACAACACACACAAATAAGTAGATCTCATTACACAGTACTGGTGTCCAGAAACACCTTGATTGAACATGAGCCATAGATTTCACAACACTACTGACATGTCAAACCATTCACAACTTTAGTTCTCAGTGTTTCCAGCTATGTGGCTGTGCTGATGTCATGGGTGGTACAATTCCTTAAATAAGTGTTGCAGAAGAAAACCAAACAGTCAAACATGATTTAGTCCTGCTATAAAACAAAAGGAACAGCAAATACCAGGTTCAGGAGATTCAATTGATCAATAATCCAAACTGTACTGATCGACATGGCCAGGGCAGGATGACACCATATCAACCAAGTCACAGAGTCAGACCTCCTGATCTGTTTGGTCGCCTCTGAGTGAGTGAGTGAGGTTTTACGCCGCTTTTAGCAATATTCCAGCAATATCACGGCGGCGGACACCAGAAATGGGCTTCACACATTGTACCCATGTCGGGAATCGAAACCGGGTCTTCGGCATGACGAGTGAACGCTTTAACCACTAGGCTACCCGACCACCCCTTGGTCGCCTCTGACCAGCATAGGTTGCTGGGGACAAAGTCTAACCTGGAATCACTACAGGATGAAACAGTGGGGACATAGTGCAGATACAACTGACCCACAGTCACCTCATCCAAGACCCATCATGATATTATCAAAATATCACGGTCATGTCAAACCTGTATGGCTAAATATGCAAACTATCAATAGGAATGCTGTAAATTATCATTTTCACTTAATGTACCTTGTAAGCTTTAAGTGAGAGGAAATTACAAAGTGATGAATCTATACCACCAGGTGCAGACAAACCAAGAATCGCCTTCGTCATATCAGGTGATCATGGACCTGTGACATGAACAAGGGCCGCAACTCTGCACACTCTGACTTTGAGCACTTTAGTTCACTGGGTCACTTATGCCTCCATACAAGACTGAATACAAGATCCTCAACTGATGGTACATTGTAAATTTTCGTGTTTGTTCTATTTACTAACAGTGATGTCTATACAAAGACACATAATGTTTGTTTTTCTGTGAGTATTTTGAGACTTAAGGTTCATAAAAGAACTCATGATTCTGATTCACCAAAACATCTGCAAGCATCTGAACAGGTCATGTCTTGAATTTTGTAACCAACTTATTTTTACATAATCACACTATAGAGTAGGTCTAGACATTTGTGCTGCAGTCTGTTGCACGTGTCCAGTGTAGGTCTGAACCCAATAATCAATTAATTTACTGTGCCGACAGACCGAAATGTGATAGGTTGCCATGACAAACACTATTAATAGCTCCCCAGTACTCCAAGCTTTGTCCAAGTTTGTGAGGCTTTGTTCTCCGGTAAACACAAATCATTTTTTAACATTCCTGTTCCTGTTGTTAAATTTAACGACAAATGAAAATAGTGAATTTAAAATTATATTATTTTCATATCTTCATGACCTATTTGTTTTACCAAACATATTAAAGGGCATAATTTTACTTTTGCTAAGTTCTCAAACCCAAGGTTTAGAGTAAAAATACCTGCAAAGAAATTTTAAAAAAGATGGCCTTAAGCTGAAACACTGTCTCTTGTATAATTATGGTATTCATTTATCATTTGGTTCAGAATGATCTCAATTAATGAATACCTGCTAACAGAGACCATATAATAGATTTTATATGGTCTCTGCTGCTAAGACTGAGAATTGCTTTGAAAAGTCATACATTCGTTATAAAATATGCTCACGATGCCCAAAGTCCTGCTGGTCATAGACATTTACGAAATTTAGAGAAACTTGATAAACATTGGTACGGTGTTGACAAACCAAGGATAATAATCAGAATGAATCTGGGATTCCAACCAATCCTGGCCACAAAGGGACACAACTCTGCAGACTACACAGCATACAGGGAATGAGTTGGACATAACCATGATAACCAAACAAAATCATTTACCTGTATCTCTTTCTACTCAAAAACATTTACACTAAATTGAACGTCAGACTACCAGATCACAGATATCAGACCTATACCTCAATGCAATATTCATTGTATCATTGCCAGGCAGGTGGTAAAATATAATCTAGTTGCCCTTGTGCAATTATGAAAAATCGGTGGAGCTAACATCATGTGTTTGTCATCTGCAGATGAACTACCTGACTAGTCATTTTTGTATTCTGCACATCTCCCATTACCTGTTGCTTCCGTTAATTAAGTTTTTAAAAAAAATTAAAGTTAATACATTCTTTTCTCTGATTTAGCAGGGCAAGTTGAAAATCAGGCTGGGCAAGTAAAATGTTAAAGTTTGGGTATGTGAACACCCCTGTTATTAACATTAGGGGTATGACAAAGACCCTTTGACTTCCATCTTGGGGTATCCCCGATACAGTGATCATCTGATGGGACTTAATTTCATGTGGTAATGTCTCTCAAATATAATCCTTTATTATATTTTTTCAAAATGATATACTGCCAAATATTGCCTACTGGCTTGCCAAATTATATGTAATCGGATGGTGGGTGCTGTTAGTGAAAAGTATCACAATTCATGTGGGTAGTTGTAGTATCTCTGACAAATCCATAGTTTCAAAAAACAGTGCAGAAATCAGACATGGGGTACTTTAATGTACATGTACTTGGGGAATGTCACAACCATATGAAAGACAAAACATTTGAAGTGAACAAAACTTCTTATTATATTTATTTCATCATGGTCAGTTCAGTTTGATCAGTCTGTTTGTCCTGAAATATTACTTAGTAAAATAATTGTGGTAGCCATGGTATCTGGTAACAGTATCACAATGTTTGGCAATACATTGCAGTATCATGACAGTTTCTAATTTCAGCATCAGGATATATAAGACGAAACAAATACTAGTTCTCTGACGAATTGGATTTGTGGCTAGGAGGGGGGTCACCATAACAGCAGGGTCAAGATGGGAATACATAGAGTCAAATAATTACACCCCTTGTCATGCCAATGTTCACCATAACTGTTACAAAGAGATTTTATTTTCTGATGTCCTTGTACATGTCATACATGACATTTCACCTGTACTGCTCTATCACTGTCTGACTGTTTACATGCTGTCTCAAACTGCATTAAGACATTTGCTTCTGTCCAACATGTTCAAAACTATTATCTAGCATGACTAGCATTACTAGTAGTCAAACTGTTGGTCTATGTCACCAACATATTCACAGATATCATCATATCCAAGTTTCAGCACGATGTCTCGGTCACTAAGCAACTGCAGTAAAGCTTCACATTTTTCTTTGCTTCTTTTCACAACTTCTCCTATTTGACCCCTGTACTTTCCAGAGACAATCAAAGCATGTGCATGATCATGTTTGGGAATAACAGTCTCAAGGCTTGATTGTGACAGTCCCTCCAGTACTCGCCCTTCCTCTGTCCGACATACACAGTTATCTTCACTGATAACATCCACCACTATGACTTTTGACTTGTAATATTTGCCACTCTTAAACTTTTTATCAACAATTCGAACCCTAATGTCTGGCCTTGCCCACAAGAAAATACCATTTTCTGTGTGCCCGTTTTCTCTTTTTGCTTTTTTATCCTCTGGCATATGCCTATGGGAACTTGAACTTTGTTTGACCAAAGTAGTTTCATCATCAGACAAGTCTCTGCTGGATTTGTGTTTCCTCTTTCTGTCATGTTCCATGTGTTTTGAGCGCTCCATATCTGGGCTTGAGTATCTTACAAGCGGACTATTATCGCCATGTTTTCTGTCATGTGGACTTCTACTGCGATCATGAAGTTTTCTGTCATCGTGTGGACTTCTATTGTGACCCCGGTGAGATTTCTTCCTTCTGCTTTTTTCATGGGGACTTCTACTTCTAGATCTATGCTTGTCTTTTTTCTTCTTTTCCTGTTCTTTCTTATACTTATCAACTTTTCCCTTGTTGAGATACTTTGAAAACTTCTCATAGTCTTTCTTTGACACAAGTTCAATTGAATACTGGGAAATTGTCACAATTTTGCCACTTAGTGTTAATTTCACCATAGTCCTTGCATTGTCATCATCTAAACCTTCAATAACTCCATACATATCTCTGCTAGTGCCTTTAGTTATTAAGCAAAATGCACCCTTCTTCAACTCAAGTTCGTCATCTTTATCATGACCCTTTTCAGAGACAGCACCATTTTTCTTCTGTAATGTTTTACTTTTATCTGCACCAAGCCCAAGTCCTTTAGGCCTTAATATTGCCTCGGGTGGTGGGACCAGTTCCTTGTTTTTACCAATGCCCTCGCCATCCTTCCACCCCATACCTCTCAACATCGCAAACCCAAACTGGTCTATTGGTATTTGTTCATAGTCAGCATCTTCTGGACCATCCGGCCTCAAGGACACATCAAGTTTATCATCTGTTTCGAAACCTTCGGGAACCTTATTACGAACAAGTAAAGGAACGCTTAAACTTGGATCCGGCTGCCCGCGCCCCTCCCAGTTTTGATTTTCAAGTGCAGTTGCTTCGATAATTTCTCTTGTCGCCTGTTCTATCAGAGTCAGGTTTCCTTTCTCTACTTTGGGTGCAATGTCGGGTGCAATGCCTTTGCTGTCGTTTGTGTTAGTCTTATCACATTCTTCCTTTACCTGGTCTTTCTTCTCCAAAAACTGAGTTCTCCAGTTATTGCTCTTTATCAACGGAATAACAAATGCCTGCGGGGCTGTATCTTTTGGTTTTGAGCTTTTGACTTCCTTACCCTCGAACGAGTACACAAAATCTGTTTCTTCCTCCTTTTTCTTTTCTGAATCGCTGGCAACCGAATTTTGTAATTTTTTGCTGTCAATTTTCTTGGCAAAACCAAAAGAAAAACCTCCCTTCTTCGCATTGGTTTCGTCGTCCGCCATTTTGAGTAACTCACTGAACCAACTTCCTGTGAAACTCGTTTACCCGCTATATGGTATAGTAATGCGGTGCACGGTGTTCGGTTAAAAGAGTTGTCATACTCAAACAGTAGCCAACAAAGCGTTATCCCTACGTCAGGCGGGATTTGCTTACGAATTCTAACATGACTTTGTAAAATACTCGATTTTAATTTTGGTCAATCAGAGGTTTCAAATTATGATAATCACCTCTGATAGAAACAACAACTAATATGTATGTGTAAGGGAGGTTCGAATAGTAATACTTTCATAGTATCAAGAGACCATAATATATGGTCTTTGATCGTGTGTAGGCATTTTGAAAATCATTAATTGTATAAAAAGTAGTTACAAAATGCATATATTCTGGGCATAAAAACACGACCGAAGTCAACAGAATGTTAATGACGTTCTGAGAAGCACAGATCGAGAGCTTGGTGCTTTTCTATATATTCGCCTGTGACGACATATCTTTTGAGTCACATTGAGTGGTGCGACTTCTCTTTTCATTTTTCACTATCTTGTGTGCAATAAATTTGACAAAACGGACACCAAAAAGTCTAGCTTAGTAGAAAGGTTTGACCCTTTTGACTATAACCCAAACCAGTATATATTACTGGCCGGTTAAAGCAACAGGCCACCTATTTCAACATTGGAAAAGCAGTATGTGTATCTCCTAATTCCACCGATGACATGTATGAACCAATGATGGCGACACTTAATATAAATACAAATCGATTTTTTAATATTTATATTGTACGTCTGATTTGAGTAAATAGTAAAAGTAATAGTTCACGGCTGTAGTCGGTGGCCAGAAGGAAGAAGTTGATACTCCGAATGTAAAACATGCGAGATGTCGCTTAATATTTTATTTGTTTTATTAACTACTTGCTGTTCATATATACTGCCGATGTCTGGATAGAGATGCCAATGATTCCATATGTTACTATATATCCTTAGGACAGCCGGGGGTGACAACACATATTTTTTTTATAACTTCAAACGGCTATAAAGACGGTATTTTGGTAGTTTTGATTTATTTGAGTGATACTGTTGAATGCACATTTCCAAGAGCTTTCCATATGTCCATAATACGTGGCATGGTTTCCATAAAGGGTCATGTTGACCAGCCTCTAAAGTATTATGGTGTTGAAGAGCTACAAAGGACAATCTGAAATAAAAACTCTTCATGACGAGAAATACTAACTGCAGAATAACTGAAGAAAATCCGCTCCGAAAATATTGTCACACTGGAGCTGAATGATCCTGGATGTATTTCACGCTACCTTTGACTATGTTACTATATAGCCACGAGTAGCCGACTAATACTGGTATTAATGTATTATTCCCACAGAATAAAGCGTACATGTGTATATATATCCTTGGTATATGTTTGTCTCTGATTCAACGAGTTCATTTTAACCATGGTAATTGTTCTTCGACCACGCGATATCATTTTACCCCCAGAAATATAAAACATACATACTGTAATGATAAACACTTTACAAAAACAGCATGGAAAAATATGTCATTAATATGTCATATGTAGAACCATTCTTTCATAAATCTATCAATATTCTATCTACTACTAATTATTTTTAATAAAAATAAATCCATATATCTAATTATAATATGCCCATGAAATTATGAATGTCAAAATATGAGCGTAATTCTTTTCAGTATACATGTGGCCTTTATTTATTCATGAATAAACTTCTGTATAACTATGCGATAATTGCTGTATAACACTAGTTGTACACATTTTGTAATGTTATGAAATATCAAATATGTACATTGCAGAATACAGTAAGCACCTCATGTTACAAGATGACACAACCCATCTCAATTATTTATTTAAAAAGATCCGTTATTTTTAGATTTGTTTCCCTTTAGGATTCTATATACATTGAGTTTTTTTTGTGAGTTCGTTTTTGGCATAGATCCATTTTAACAATAGCTCATTTATGGGGTTATACATCCGTGAATGGGTTCACACACAAAATGAATGAGATAATTTTCTATTTTGTTTTGCTGTGGGTCCCCGAGTAAGAAATGTGAACCTATTCTCTGATTAAATTTCGAGCCGTGTCAAAACATTGCACCGCGCCATCTATAAGGTCACGTGACCTATCTAAACACAACAGGCAAGATGGCGGACTCAGTTGCAGGTAGGTTTGCCGGGAAAAAAGTTGAGAAATCAGATGATAACAACAATAAAATGAAAGCATGCATGTCATAAATTAATATTGTAATAAAGTAATTCCAAGAAACTGTGTATCACTACAAAACATATCTTCAAAATCACGAATAAAGCATTCGATACTGAAACAAGTGCTCACTCAAAAATCTCGTGCATCCAACTTGATCAAGATTTGGTCGTCGAAAAAGAGGACCATCTCGTTCTTATCATAACGGTAAATAACTGTAATTTTGTGATCAGTTTATGTCAAACTGAATATGTTAAGTAGGCATGGAGTTGATTGATTGTCAGTGTGATATCTGTGCAAATATTGATGTTGGAAGACGTCTAATCTGCGGATATGACAATGCATGGAATCCAAATAAAGCGGCTTTGGAATGCGATGGTACTAGTGCACTCGATTCTCCAGTATGAATGCACCGGAACTATCTTGCCAAAAGTACTTGTAATTTAGATGCCAACTTAGAAAAAATAGGGAACACACCATTGACTGTTAGTGTAAATTCAAGTTTTAGTATTTCAGACAGACCTAGATCTACAGTATATTCTAATTTCTAGTCATAAAGACCCATGTCAGAGTGAGCTGTACTCATTGATATTTCTTGCTTTCCTTGATATTTCTTGCTTTCCTTGTTATTTAATGATTACCTGGTTTGTCAGTGTGACTTATTAGGGTTGCACCTTTTTTAACAAGTATATTTGAATATATGCATGGTCATTCAGTAGTGTAAAGATAGATGATTTGTACTGTTTGACTTCATGCTTATGAGGACCTGCAGGGTTTTACCTTGACTTGCAAAAGTGGGTATCAAGGGGACCCCCGACAATCAGCATTAAGGGGCCTAGCAGGCAACAGAAGGGTCCTGTAAAGTAATGAAATGGTGTAGTGTTTTGTACATTTTAATAATTACTTTGGAGCCTGAAATGAATCAATGATCATGTGAACAGTGGTCATGATTGATGGATGAAATAACAGACACCCTCAACTGCTCTTGTTGCACTGATGGTACTATAGTATTATTTATTTTTTCTGTGTCCATTCTCTACATTTGTGTTGTACTGAATGCACATTTGTGCATCGTGTAAAACCTTGGACCTGTTTTTTAGTGGATAAGGCTTTCAGTGGAAATGATACAAGGCATACAACATGCATAACTGCAGGTTATTTGACTTCCAAATTCATATTGCAATTAAATATAAGGCAGATATACGAGGGCTGGCTGAAAAGTTCTAAGCCTAACTGTGAAAGACCCTTACCAAATTGATGTTTTTCATTAATTTCTCCACATAGTCCCCTTCCAGGTTTACACACTTTTGCCAGCGATGCTGCAAGGCCTGGATGTCGGTCAACAAGAAAGTTTCTTCAACCACCCTAAAAAAGTCATTCACAGCGGAAATGACGTCATCATTACTAGGAAAATGGCGACCGGCTAGTTCCTTTTTCATTTTGGGAAACAGGTGGAAGTCTGACGGGGGCAAATCGGGTGAATAAGGGGGATGGTCAATGAGTTAGAAGCCACAATCATGGAATGCTGACATGGCAACCACCGATTTGTGAACAGGAGCATTGTCTTGGTGGAACAGGACTCCTTTAGTGAGCATTCCACGTTGCTTAGCTTTGATAGCCTCCCGCAACTGTCTCAGTAGGTCAGCACAATATCTTCCATTGATAGTCTGGCCTTTTTCAAGATAGTCAATCAGCAGAATACCCTTGGAATCCCAAAAGACTGAAGCCATCACCTTTCCAGCAGAAGGAACCCACATGGCTTTTTTGGGGGCTGGTGATTCCGGATGATTCCATTGTTTAGACTGAATTTTGGTTTCTGGTTGAAAGTAATGAATCCAGGTCTCATCCATGGTTACAAATCGGGCCAAAAAATCATTGGGATTTGCTTCAAAACGGCATAAATTGTCACGGGACATCAGGAATGTGACACGTTTCTGATCCGCTGTCAAGAGCTTTGGCACCCATCTTGCAGAAACTTTTGTCATTCCCAACTAGTTGGTGATAATGTGCTCAACCCTCTTATGACAGATGCCCACAACACTGGCAATATGTCGAGGGGTCAATCGTCGATCAGCCATCACCATGTCATGCAACCGGGTAATGTTTTCCGGAATGGTTGCTGTTGAAGGCCTTCCTGGATGCGGGTCATCGTCAAGGCTCTCTCTGCCACACTTGAATTCCACAGCCCACTTCTTTACAGTGGAAAAGGAAGGGGCATCATCCCTTAAAGTGGAGACCATGTCAGCATGTATCTGTGTTGGAGTTAGCCCTTTCAGTTGCAGGTACTTGATGACTGCCCTATAGACAGTTTTGTCCATTTCTGGTGATTTCAATGGGTAGGTTCATAAGATGGTCTGGTACAAAGACATAATAACACTACAGTTGCAGTTCTTATGTCTATGATTCACTAAATGATTGTACTTGTTGGTGGCAAGAGTAGGCTTAGAACTTTTCAACCAGCCCTCGTACATGTAATCATTCTGTTTCTCTCTCTTTTTTATTAATCCTTTGGAAAGTAAGATGGAAAACTTTTGTTTTACGAAGTAGACACAATTTATGGATAACAACTTCTTTAATACTGTAAAAAGTGATGTTTCAGTATAGATCCTTATACCGTTGTCAAGCAAGACTGAATGAGGGACATTGTACAGAATATATATAGTAGGTGGAGGATTAACAGTAACGAATGTGGACTGCTTCTGTTGGTTTTCTTTTAGTGAAATCATGGAGGTTTTTGGATAGGCTTTGGACGCTGTCCCAGTTGATGTGATTAGGACAGTTGCTGATATGTCCAAGATGGCTGATTTGCTGGTTGAGGTTTTGTGCTTTTTGATTCTGGTGTTGATGGAGCTGGGTGTTTTACCTATGTAAGATAGTCCACAGTTGTGGGCTCTTGGGGTTTGGTTGTCTTAGCAGGGTATTGAGGGAGGTGGAGCTGATGAACAGGGTGTCAATATTGGCTTGCTGTTTGAGGAGGCGGCTGATGATGTGGGAGGCTTTTCGTATGAAAGGGAGGGCGATGCGGAAGGGCGCTGATGCGGGTTAGTTCTAAGGGGATGGTTGGAGTTAAAGTGGATGTACTGGTTGGTGTTGGTGGGCTTCCCATAGGCACTGGTTTGGATTCTGTTTGTTGGGGTTCTGGAGACGAGGACATCTAGGTAGGGTAGTTGGTTGTTCTTTTCTGTTTCGATGGTGAACTGTACTCGGGGGTGGGGGGTGGGGGGCTTGTGTAATTGAATAGTCTATGACTGTTAAGTCTTCCCCACTAACACTTCATTTTATCGAGTAGGGGCGGTCGGGTAGTCTAGTGGTTAAAGCGTTCGCTCGTCACGCCGAAGACCCGGGTTCAATTCCCCACATGGGTACAATGTGTGAAGCCCATTTCTGGTGTCCCCCGCCATGATATTGCTGGAATATTGCTAAAAGCGGCGTAAAAGCAAACTCACTCACTCACTCACTCTATTTCGATGGTGAACTGTACTCGGGGTTGGGGGCTGTGTGTTGTTGGTTAAGATGTTTTAGTAGGAGGGTTGGGTTTTGGTCTTGTTTTAGGATGACAAAGGTGTCGTCAACATTCCTGTACCAGCAAATAGGTTGGATGGGTGAAGTAGGTCATGTAGATTTCAGTTAGGATAGGAGAGAGTGGGGATCCCATGGGTAGGCTGTGTACCTGTTGATAGTACTCATCCCCCCAGGTGAAGTAGGTAGAGGAGATACAGGCGGTGGTGAGGGCGATGATAGATCCTGTGGATAGGCTAGTTTCAAGAGGAGTTTCAGAGATGCGATGGAGAATTTTCAGAGTGTCATCTATGGGTACGTTGGTGAAGGGGTCTACTACGTCGTAACTGATGATTTGATCTGGATCGGTGATGTTCTTGAGTTTGGAGCAGAAGTCGGTGGAGCTTATGAAAATGTGCACAGACCAGCATGTTCAACCAATAAAATAAACATATTTGTCAGTGTATGGACCAGCATCTGTTAATCATGTTTATTCCTTTTGGCATGTTAATGAAGGTGTTTGGTATATTCAGTTTGAATGCAGTGTGTTGTCTTGCATATGTGATGAAACACAATGATATTTTCAGATTCAACAAAAAGTGAAGATAGTGAAAACAATACAGAGGGTACTGAGAGGGTGAGTAAAATTGCATTGAGTCACCAACAGCTTGGACCTGTGTTCATGGAACATGTCAGGGTTGGTCCCAGCGATTGCTTACAGGACCACAACCATGGTCCAGTGGATAGAGTGGTTGCCTGGAGAGTGGGAGGTCGGTGGTTCGATCCCCTTACCACATCATACCAAAACACAATCAAAGATGGTATTTAATATAGCGATAGAAACTAACATTTTTGGTCCACAAGTACTTATAATGATAACACGTAGCAAAACCCTTTAAAAGGGCAAATTTCTACTAGTCCTTAGGATACCTTAACTATTGGGCAGGTTGGCAAGGACTATAGCATGTATACAGCGATAGAAACTAACTGTGTTAGTCTACTAGTCCTAATAATGATAACATATAGCAAAACCCTTAAAAATGGCAAATTATTACTAGTCCTTATGATACCTTAACTATTGGGCAGTTTGGCAAGGACTCAAGGACTAGTGCCAATTTCTAAAGCTGGTATAGGACTAGTGCTAATTTCAAATACTTTTTTTGTTGTTATCCTGCCAAGCGCTCAGCATTAAAACAAGGACTGGACGGCTTGGAGTCCATATCATGTTACTGACTGGGTATCCATGTTAAACTGTTCATGTTATTTCAGTGGGATAGCACTATAAAACCAGCACTAGTCCAAACAGTCGCACTCACATGCATGCACTGTCACTTCCGGCGTATAATGGTAAAGAAATTTTGAACAGAACGTTAAGCCTCATTTCACCTAACATTGATTATTTATAGGCTGCCATGATATAGCTGGAATATTGCTGACTGCAGTCTAGAACGTATTCACTTTAATTGTAATCTACATTGAAGTGCTAAGCCTTTGCCTGACAAAGCATACATTTATTGTTTTAAACACTATTCGGTTCATTCGGTTTTTGAGGGGTTTGATTGTCATCAACATGATCAGTTTGTCACATTACACCAAACAGCCCGGAATTCTGGCAACAAAATACATTAAGTGAATACAGTTGTCTCAATGTGAAACAAATTCGACGGTGGACGAGAGAAAGACCCTGTGCAGCAAGCAGACAACAGAAGTCATGACATGTAAGATTGAACACCCTTTCCCAGAGCTCCAGATAAGCTGTGTATCTGCGTGAAATACGCATCAGAAATGCAGAAATACACAGTAAAATATAATCCAAGCGTATCAAATACGCAACGAACGTTACAGATACGCTACAAAAATAAAACTTGTGCGTATCATCGAAATATTGTGAAGTAACCCTGCGTATTCAACTAGCAAATCAGCAACTCCACGATGACAGTTACATCATGATCATTTGCCATCACACTTTCTTGTGGAAGTATCGTGGTATTTTGGAGTCCTATAAAGCTCTCGAACCCACACGACACCAGTTTGCAGGGACTAGATGAATAGTGTTTTTAAATATTTAACTTAAATACCCACATGTGTAAAAACTAGTGGGTAACAGAAATTTGAATACGCAGATAGAATTACTGATACCCAATGATTTTAAAATGCATGGGTAAAATACCCACAACACCAAAAGCTTATCTGAACAAATACAGTAGTCTCAATGTGAAACAAATTCGACAGTGGGCGAGAGAAAGACCCTGTGCAGCATGCAGACAACAGAAGTCATGACATGTAAGATTGAACACCCTTTCCTCACCTGCACCAGTGGCTCAGTGGGAAAACAGTGGGTTACAAAACTTAACACGTGTGGTTTCAGGGATGATTCACATCATGGACTTTTGCAATGTTTAACAACCATGACGTTTAACCAGTCAAAAACTAACATAAGATGCATTATTAAAATGATGTGTATATACCTTGGGTGATGTAACACCATGCCGTGAGACGTACTTCAAAATGTAAATAAACATCAAACGCAGGCAAGTCAGGGCCTTCTGATGGAAAGCCCCAGGCATTCTGTATGAATGCCCAGGATTTCAAAGATTTTGACTACTTGTGATGTTTATCATCCAAATGAAGACCCGTAAAAAACATTAGGATGACATCACTTAAGTTTTATTATGTTCCTGTTTCATGATAAATTTTGGGGTTCAATACTTGGGTTAGGAATATCAGAAAGAAAAGTTGTCTTGGTCCCAGGAATAATGTGATCAATGTAATTAGTACTGCTTGACTTATAGCCATTTGTTCTTTTCGTGATTGTTTGCAGGGATTTATATTTATAAAAATTCCTAATTCCTCAGAATTGGTGAAAATAAGAACGTTATTATGATCACATTTCAAACAATATCACGGTGTTTAACTGTTTGCTTGCCAAGGACACTTGGTTTGGAATCCTAGATGTATCCCTGGTTGAGGCTTATCAACAAAATGAAGGCCCCATGAAAACATTAGGATGGTGTCACAAAAGGTTCATAAGAAATTTTGGGGTTAAATACATTGGTTGGGAATATGAGAACAGAGCTACAGATGAGCTAGCAATAGAAACTAACAGGTTTAGTCCACTAGTCCTTATAATGATAACATATAGCAAAACCATTAAAAATGGCCAATTCCTACAAGTGCTTAGGATACCTTAACTTTTGGGCAGTTTGGCATGGACTACAGGACTAGTGCCAATTTCTAACGCTGTAAGCTGTGTATTTGGGTAAAATACCCCCCCCCCCCCCCCCCCCCCCCCCAAATATTCAAAACGCAATTACTTTCATTTTACTTGCATACAGAAATGCATGTATTAAATGAAAATCTCAAATGTATAAAAACAGCACGCGCAAATAGCCAATGAAGCTTTTTCAGCATGCATACAACAGCTCATTTCCAAAACACAATTATGAGCTAATTTACTTTCCTAGTCAGGCCTATATTTAGAACCGTTATATACATCTAAAACATGATTTCATTTTTTTTAAAATCTTAGAAAGTTGACTCATTTTGGGAAAAACCAATAGCGTGATGAATAGATGAGTGAAAAAATATTGGTTACCCAATTAAAAATGTTATAACCCAATTAAAATAGAAACCATCGAGTTAAAACTCAATTGCTCAAAAAGTTATCTGGATCTCTGTCAGAAAGAAAAGTCATGGGGCATGGTGCAATGAATTAATGTGATCAGTGTAATTAGTAGTACTTGACTACATTTGTTCTTTTCATGGTTGTTTGCAGGTATCAACATCAACTGAAGGCCCAGCGGGAGCTGCAGGTTAGTCAGCATTGTTTGCCTTACAAGAGCCTTGGGTAGCTCAGTAGGGAAAGCATAGCTCATCAGGACAGACATCTGGGTTTGATTCCCCATATGTGAAACCTTCCAAGGACATTTTTTTGCGTGACCTATAACTTGAAAACTACTACATAGATTCTTTTCAAACTTGGCGAACACTTTATACTTATAGCAGAGGTGCAGGTGGATTTTCTGAAAAAAATACAGAGTTTTTCATTTTTTTACTTAAACATTTGTGTGACCTAGGACTTGAAAATTAGTACATGGATTTTTTTTCAAATTTAGGGAACAGTTTCCATACTAATAGAAGAGGTGCAGTTCAAAGTTTGAATGTGATATGTGTATTTTCTGACAAAATATGATGTTTTTCATATTGTGAAGTTAGAATATATTTGTTTACTGCAACATTTGTGCAACCTGTGACTTGAAAACGACTTCATGGATTCTTTTCCAATGGTGTTACAGATTCTATACCAATAGGAGAGGTGCAGTCCAAAGTTATATTTCTATGAGTGGATTTTCTGAGAAATTTTGCATTTTTCATGTTTTGAACTTAGAAAGTCAAAGTCGGGGGTATTAGTGAGCCCTGCTCACTTTTTGTCTTGTTTGCAATAAGTTTGTGTGTGCAGTTTTTGTTTTATTTATTGTGTTTTTGTTGGACCATTTCCAATTACATTAATATTTACACTTTGTACCTCTTCTGTTTGGAATTGGTCCCCAGTGACCCATCCCTGGAATAAATGGACTAGGTGGTCAGTTGGGTTTGGGCGACACAGAAAGACACGATACATCGTGGAGAATAATGGTCAGGCCTCGAGACCAAGTATCTGAATTATCATTAGAATTGTTATAGCAGAATTTGCCTAAAATATGCACAAAAAATCGCCATAACTCAATTCATTTTGACTTTCTTGCGGACAAATACACATGAAAAAAGTGACTACAAACAATGGTATAACGCCACTGCATATTTACCCAGTTTAGCCTATTGAGCTTGCGTAGCTGTTTGTCTTTGTAGATCTTTATTTACTGATCGAATGCAGGCGTCACATATGCATGAACCCTACTCCAGTGAATAATGCAAAATAAGCAGCCACGCCTGGCTTATTGTAACTTAGACATGTATCGCTGTTATGAGCTGATACCATATATAACACAAGCAAATTAGGAGTCCCCTATAACAGAATTTTAAGCAGAATTATTTAAAAAAAAGATTCATTCATTGGTTTTAAAATACCCATGCAGACTTAAAAATTTACGGAAGAAGAAAACTATCAATGTCCAAAGAAAACTCTCAATACCCAAAGTGAATGATTACATGTGGGTAAATATTCAATAGCTAAAAATATTATCTAGACCCTGTTATGGTGAGGACCGGAGCAGAGGGCAAGCTGGTTCATTTGTAAATGGCCTTGTTTTTTGTGATTATTGAAACATAAATGTGTTATTTCAGATCCTCCTCATAGAAATGGCGCCTCTGTGATTCAACCTTCCAAGCTGGGTGGGTTTAGGCCTGGATTCTCAGGTACTGGTGCTCGGATAGTAAATATTTTATTTCTATGTACAAAATGCACATGAGATATGAACTGGCACAGATAAACATTTTTGCTGTACGTCTATATTGTGAAATCTATTGGTAGTCATAACAACCCTTGACATTACAAATTTGACAAATTGTTGCACTTATTATTTGACTCAATAGTAATAAGTAATTTTTCTTTTCTTCTCCAGCATTTGGAGGATCAGGGGCGAATACTGGTAAGATCAAGTAGATTCATGTTTACTGTTTGATTAATTTAGTATAAATTGTTTGAGTTGGAACTTAAACATCCTATCCATGGTAGGTGGTAGAACTCCTTTCCAGGGTGGATAGTACTGTGTCTGCAGTGTGGCCATAAGATGCCTCGTCCACATGACCAAAGAGGTAAACCCTGTCCGCGAGCTGACTAGTTGAAGATGTCATCTGAGGGATGACGCCATTCCCTGTTAAACCAACAAACGTAATAAATAATGAAGAAATTACATTTGTATTGATATACACCTTGACCCTTAAAAAGGATGAGAATAAGGAAGACCTTAAGGGCTACACAAATACCCATGGTGGCACCATCATGACATCAAAGGTGTTTATAACATTTATCTAAAGGTGTTTATCGTATTTATCTACCTACAGGTCTCCGTGCTGCTGGGCGGTCGGGTAGCCTAGTGGTTAAAGCGTTCGCTCGTCACGCTGAAGACCTGGGTTTGATTCCCGTCATGGGTACAATGTGTGAAGCCCATTTCTGGTGTTCCCAGCCGTGATATTGCTGGAATATTGCTAAAAGCGGCATAACACCATACTCACTCACTCACTCTCTGTGCTGCTCCCTATAAACAATTTTGTTATTGACTTGTCGCTACACAGAGCTACAGGCTGTTCCATGGTGTTATCCTAATAGATTCCCGATTCGGAACATACAGCACTAACAACACTGCCATAGTGTACATAAATCGTAATCTCATGAAGACTGTAACATGATTTGCTTCCTAAAATACTTCCAAGTCTTACCGTCACAAATATGTACTTGCATTTTCTATAATGCATCTGGCTATGTACTTTTGGGTTGAAATCATCAGGTGACAACGCTTCATGGCGCTATTAGTGTGGGTTAATGGTTTATATCACTATCTGTATTGGGTAATTTTTCATGGCACTGTCAGTGTGGGGTAATAATTTATAGCACTATCTGTGTGGGGTTAATGGTTTATAGCACTGTCAGTGTGGGGTAACTTATAGCACTGTCAGTGTGGGTTAATGGTTTATAGCACTTTCAGTGTGGGGTAATAATTTATAGCACTGTCAGTGTGTGGTAATAATTATAGCACTATCAGTATGGGTTAATGGTTGATAGCACTCTCAGTATGGGGTAATTTATAGCGCTGTCAGTGTGGGGTAATTTATAGTACTGTCAGTGTGGGTTAATGGTTTATAGCACTTTCAGTGTGGGGTAATAATTTATAGCACTGTCAGTGTGGGGTAATAATTATAGCACTATCTGTGTGGGGTTATGGGTTTATAGCACTGTCAGTGTGGGGTAATAATTTATAGCGCTGTCAGTGTGGGGTAATAATTTATAGCACTATCTGTGTGGGTTAATGGTTTATGGCACTATCTGTGTGGGGTAATGGTTTATAGCCATGTCAATGTGGGGTAATAATTTATAGCACTATCTGTGTGGGTTAATGGTTTATAGCACTGTCAGTGTGGGTAAATGGTTTATAGCACTGTCAGTGTGGGGTTAGTGGTTTATAGCACTGTCAGTGTGGGGTAATAATTTATAGCACTGTCAATGTGGGGTAATAATTATAGCACTGTCAGTGTGGGGTTAAGGGTTTATAGCACTGTCAGTGTGGGGTTAAGGGTTTATAGCACTGTCTGTGGGGTAATAATTTATAGCACTATCTGTGTGGGTTAATGGTTTATGGCACAATCAGTAAGGGGTAATGGTTTATAGCCATGTCAATGTGGGGTAATAATTTATAGCACTGTCAGTATGGGGTAATAATTTATAGCACTGTCAGTGTGGGGTACTAATTTATAGCACTATCTGTGTGGGTTAATGGTTTATGGCACAATCAGTTAGGGGTAATGGTTTATAGTACTGTCAGTTAGGGGTTAAGGCTGATATCAACTTTAAGGAAGTAGCTGTTTGTGACCAACAAATGTGTGATACAGATATGTTAATATTTTATGTGTGTTTGTAAAGGTGCTTTCTCATCCAACCCATTTGCTCCACGTGCCACTCTGAAATCTGATGTCGTATCCACTGGGTCAGCACACCCTCACCCACATGAAGGTACAGGTTGGTTGTCTCCCTTTGTCACCCCTCCCTTCGCTGCCATGGTTACCAAGCTGCTGCCTTTAGCTGTAGAGGTGGCATTGTGCTGGTCGTTGTTCCTGGTATAGACCTACCCATCGCAGGGTTCAACAGTTACACTTGAGCAAGAAACAAATACCATAAACATTAATCAGGGGTTAGTAGTTCAATAATTAAAGCAGTCCGATCAGCTAGTGGAGTTTCAGTCAGTCTCCTTTTTTATTGTTCTTGAACTGAATATTTGGAAGCTAAGGAATTTCTCAAGGAATTATCACGAAAATTCTAAGAGGCTGATATTATTATTTTTATAATAATAACACCAACAACAATAATAATATTCATTTATATACCACACTTGTCCAGGTTTATTTGTTCCTCTACCAGTGGATCTGTATGCATTCCAATTATCATTCTCAACTCCCTGGGGAGTATACAACTGAACTCTACAGCAAATGTTGGTAAAATATCTGAACAAGAAATGTCTAAAATTGTAATACAACATGCTGTAGTTGCATGTGTGACTTGGTTTGACATTAATGCATTGAATGTATTCTTAGAACGCATTGAATATATTCTTAGAATGTAAGAAAAATGTGTTTCAGCTTTTTTTATTGTGAGTACAAAGAACAGTAAATGTTTAGACAGGGAAGAATCTGAAAGTTTCTCTTCTATTGGCTCGGACATGTAAGAGTTACTGTGTGAGTCAGTGGGTCTATCCTTGCTTTATTTACGCCATATTTGGTCCATGTGTTTTATGCGTACAGAGCAGTTATTATAGACTGCGGCTCTTGCTGTTTAGATGTGGTCGTTGTTCAAATGTTGTAAGAAAGAGTAGTTTCTTTGAGTAGTATCTGTGTTCCAACATGTGATTCGTTGGTAAACCTGGTCGAGTGTCCCAACCACTGAATTCACTCATTATCTAATACTGAAGCAAGGTGTTACACAACAGATATAATACCTGTTGCCATTCATCCTTTGTGCAAATTAAGATTGATAACCATGGCACTAACGCAGTTAAGATTTTTATTAAACTGTTTCCATGTTTTCCTCTGAATTGTTGGGGTTATGCGGGGTAGCCAAGCAGGTAAAGTGTTGGCTTCTCACACAAGATCCAGGTTCTGTGTTCAGCTCTGGTTCAACAGAGCCTCTTCCTCATCAATCAGATTACTTTCTTTTCTTTTTTTGTCAAACACTTATGTTCCATGTAAATTCTGATGTTTTGTAAGTTTGATTATTTATGGGTCAGGTGAAACTGAAAAACGACGAAATTTGTGAGGAGAGCATGTAAAGAGTTACTTCCCTTCACACATTTGATAACCATGAATCTTTTTTAAAGTATTGAGGGGCGGTCGGGTAGCCTAGTGGTTAACGTGTTTGCTTGTCACGCTGAAGACCCGGGTTCGATTCCAGATATGGGTACAATGTGTGAAGCCCATTTCTGGTGTCCCCTGCTGTGATATTGCTGGGCTATTGCTAAAAACTCACTCACTTAAAGTATTGAAAAAAGTTCAGACTTGTTGGAAAGTAAAGATGATTTGGAACATTAAGGATCTGTAGATCAAATGATTAAAACATAAAGACCACATGCTTCATGCCTTGGGGATGCAGTCATCCTACGCTTGCACAACCGTTCACCACATCTTCTTGTTGATTTGGTTTTCAATACAGTAAACTACGGTTATAACGAACTCAAAGGGACTTCTATTTTTAGTTCGTTATAACCGTAGTTCGTTATAAGCATATATACAGCATAACCACAGCAAATGGTCGGGACTAAAAAGTAAATTCGTTATATCTGTCAGTTCGTTATAACCGTAGTTTACTGTATTCCTCGGTTATCGAGATGTGTTTGATCATTTTCAGGTCTAATAGCACCTAGTCGCTTCATGGTCAACCCATTCATGTCCCTCGACAAGTCTGCCTCGCAAAGTGATAATGATTCTGACGTTGATCGTAAGTAATTTATCTCATTTTCACATAACGCTATCGTTGTCATCAGTGATGCATTTATTGTTAGTAGTCATGTCAATGCCAGTTATTACTAAGGTCCTTCAGTCCTTCATTATTAGTTTGACTTGTTCTCCATATTAATATTGGAATCGTCACTCATTTGTTTATTGTCATTATTGCTCTGGTTCCACACTGAGTACTTATTAGAGGGTGATCGACCTTGTCTGTAGAGACTCTGGTCTGTTATATAGAAGTTGCCGCAAGGCGTGGCTGTTTAACAGTGTCCAAAAACATTTCCCTGCCTACCTTTGCTTTAGGCACGTGTGTAGGTACTGTTTTGAAGATCCACTTGTGGGTATTGTTGATCGTTCCTCTTCTTGTCTTGGTATGCTTCAATCCTGGGGGCGTGATTGATAGCTGTGACAAAGCATTAAACGAGATGCCAAGTAAGGTCACCCAATTGTCCTTCGGAGATAGAGGTGTGGTCTGTCTTGTAGAACTGATTGCCTGGAGACTCCTTCCAGGTCAGTTTTAAGTCGCAAGCTGACTAGATCTCTATTCACAGTTGCGCGGTCAATCATGTATGCATGTTCTACATGAAAAAATGTGACACATTGTACCCGATCTCATCTTGTTACATCCGACCAGCGGAAAGGGGTTACATCCACTCACAAGTTCTTGTCTTTATTATTACGACTTGTGTTGGTATCACTGTTCAGCACCAGCTTCCTGGTGTACGTGCCCCGTGAAGACCCGGGGTAGAATAGGTCTTCAGCAACCCATGCTTGCCGTATAAGGTGACTATGCTTGTCGTAAAAGGCGACTAACGGGATCGGGTGGTCAGGCTCGCTGACTTGGTTGATACATGTCATCGATCCAAATTGCGTGGATCGATGCTAATGATATCAATCACTGGATTGTCTGGTCCAGACTCGATTATTTACAGACAGCTGTCATATAGCTGGAATATTGTTGAGTGCGGCGTTAAACAACAAACCAACCAACAAAACCAACCAACCAATCCTTGTGTACGTCTCACAGTTGTAGTCTACTGAGGCTAGAGGATTTGTTCCCCATTCATCCAAGGGATAAATGCATAGTGTGAGATGGATAAGTTTAATAATTTGTAAATTTTACATTAAATTGTATATTTATGATACTTATCCTATCTCACCCGTTACATCCCCGCCAGTCCATCCCCGCATCACAGTGAGTTATACTAGCCTGTCAGCTCCAAGAAAGACGTAGTCATGTGATTAGGTCGTGTAGGTCGCTGTGCACAGGATTTTAGTGCATGACCCATTTGTTTGGGTGGTGACCATGGTGATGCTTGGATGTGTTTGGGTGAAATTGTTTTTAGAAGCTGGAAACATTTGTTCAAGCATGTTTCCACATAGGATTGAAAGAAGGAGATATGCATAGTTTGAGATAGGATAAGAATTATAACTATACAATTTAATTAAAATTTAAGATGTTCTTGTTCTGGATTCTATGATAAAATAAATACAATGTAGGTGTTGTTTCTTTTAAAAGATGGACACCTTGTTAATGTAGTGTAATGGTAAGGTATACCATGAGAGAAGGTTCTGACAGTGATGTGATTGTTGCAGTCCCGGGAGAGAACCGCAAGTTCCAGCTGCGGCCCTCAGCCCTCACAAACCAGGTGGAAACACTGAAGAGTAAAGGTCAGGGTCAAACAGTTTAAATTTTTTGATTGACATAGAAAGTTCTTTGATTTGTCTGGAAAATGAAAGGGAAGAGATACCTATTGTTTTCAGTGTCAATGTTCCCATCCTATTCCAGGCCATGATCAGAAAACCGTTAAATGTCTTTCAGCGAAACTTGGGATATGCATTACTCATCAGCTGTACTGGTGCTATTTTAAATTTTTTCATAATTTTAATTATTTTCCATGAAAACAATTTCGACTTAGTCTTAAACAAGGGTAGGATTTGTTTCCTAGCCATAACTTGAAAAACATTCAAATTATTTAAACGAAACTTGACAGATGCATCACTTATCAGCTGAACTGGTGCCTTTTGCTATTTTATTTGTTTTCCAAATTTTATGTTTTACGTTAGCCTGGAAACAATTTTGACTTAGTCTCAAACGAGGGTAGGGTTCGTTTGTGGGACATAACTTGAAAATTCTTCAACGATACTTGGAATATGCATTGCTCATCAGTTTAACTGGTGCCTTTTGCTATTTTAAGATTTTACCAAATTATATTTCTTATGTTTCCATGGAAACATTTTTGACTAAGTCTAAAATGAGGGTAGGGTTTGTTTCAAGGCCATAACTTGAAAACTGTTCAACATATTTCAATGAAACTTTGTATATGCAATTCTCATCTGCTTAACTGGTCTTTGATTGGTATAGTGGGCTTTAGGTAGCATAATAGCAAACTGATACATGGCCACTTAAGGCAAATCCTAGATGCAACAGTTATTTGACACAGCATTCCTTGTTTGATATTAAACCAGTGCTATGCATGTATCATATTGCATCTTTGCTTGACTTAAGGCTGAAATGAAGTACACTATCAGTACTGAAGAGGTTCACAGGTTCAGGCTGTGTCTTAGAACCAAGAATATGTTATTTTTGTATTTATATATTTCCTGTATCTAAAAACATTTTTCAGGACGGACCTCACCACAACCTGCTGTTCAGTCATCAATACTCAAGCCTGCTACGCTACCTGATCCTCGACAGCCCCCTGACAGTAAAGGTGGGTGTCTACCAGGCTCTCCATCTTGGAAGCCTTGTTATTGTGAGTGAGGGAATGTTATTTGTCACCAGTCAGCAAGAGTCTTGGGCATCTTGTAAATGTCAGTGCCAGACAAAGACGGTCATACCATAAGAGGGCCTTGATGGGGGCGGGGGGGGGGGGGGGTGTTACAAGTGAGAAGTCAGTAAAATCTAGGGCCTTCAGTCAGTAGTCCTTGTTTTTTCTGCCTAGAAAAAACCGAGCGAATAGCAGGCAAGCTGTCAGGTTGAATCTATTTGCAAAGTCATCTCTGTTTGAGTGCAGATCATGAGTCTGCCTGGAGGGAAAGATGGGGACAGCTGGTTCTGTTAGATTGCTGTATTTTGTGTTTTGTAAACACCTAAGAACATGAAGGAAAACCAAATGAAAAACCAAATGCCGTAATGTAATGAAATTGTGATCAATCAATATCCTGTGTTTGTGACATGTACAAGGTATATCCTGTGTTTGTGACATCATGTACAAGATATATCCTTTGTGACGACATGTACTAGATATACCCTGTGTTCGTGACATGTACAAGATATATGCTATGTTTGTGACGGCATGTACAAGGTATATCCTGTGTTTGTGACTTGAATAAGATATATCCCATGTTTGTGACATCATGTACAAGATATATCCTGTGATTGTGACATGTACAAGATATATCCTGTGTTTGTGACATCATGTACAAATTATATCCTGTGTTTGTGACATGTACAAGGTATATGCTATGTTTGTGACGGCATGTACAAGATATATCCCATGTTTGTGACATCATGTACAAGATATATCCTGTGTTTGTGACATGTACAAGATATATCCCTTGTTTGTGACATGTACAAGATATATCCTATGTTTGTGACAGCATGTACAAGATATGTCCTGTGTTTGTGACAGCATGTACAAGATATATCCTGTGTTTGTGACATGTACAAGGTATATGCTATGTTTGTGACGGCATGTACAAGATATATCCCTTGTTTGTGACATGTACAAGATATATCCTATGTTTGTGACAGCATGTACAAGATATGTCCTGTGTTTGTGACAGCATGTACAAATTATATCCTGTGTTTGTGACATGTACAAGGTATATGCTATGTTTGTGACGGCATGTACAAGATATATCCCATGTTTGTGACATCATGTACAAGATATATCCTGTGTTTGTGACATGTACAAGATATATCCCTTGTTTGTGACATGTACAAGATATGTCCTGTGTTTGTGACAGCATGTACAAGATATATCCTGTGTTTGTGACATGTACAAGATACATCCTGTGTTTGTTATATCATGTACAAGATAAATCCTGTGTTTGTTATATCATGTACAAGATAAATCCTGTGTTTGTTATATCATGTACAAGATAAATCCTGTGTTTGTTATATCATGTACAAGATAAATCCTGTGTTTGTTATATCATGTACAAGATAAATCCTGTGTTTGTTATATCATGTACAAGATGTAATGTGTGTTTGTGTAGAGAGTCCCACGAAGGAGGGGGAGGATGATGATGACGAGGAAGCAAGCGAGGACAAGGAGGTGTCGTCCACGTCACTCCCAGTCAAAAGCCCAGACAAACCCCAGGCAGCCAAACAGATCACCGACAACGGCCTCTTCTCTGCCGCTGCAGCCGTTGCCCCAGAAAACAGGTGTGCATCATACAAGCTTTCAGATACCTTTTAAAATCAAAGAATGTTCATCACTTTTTATTATTACTTTAGGGATCAGGTAATTCTTTACCTTTCTTGAAAGCTAAAAAGCTTGAACACGTGTTTATGTCATTGCATAAGCAGTAGGCAAATCTTTGATGTGACTGTCTGTTTCAGCACACTGGGGTTTGCTCTCCTGTTGGATGACTAATGTTTTGAAATGTCCCTGCATTTTTCATTTACTAAAGTCATGACATGAGATAGGAATATACCTACAATACAATAGGCAAAAGTGGCAGTACGTTTATAAAAGGAGGTTTTGCGAGTATCCACTGAATGGTTTTTCCCAAGTGTGAAAGAATATATACCAGTTGGATATGACAGTTAAAAGACAGTAAGTATTATGCATGATATATTGTTTGCTGCCAACTTGCTGGACATGAGTGTGTTGACAGAAACATGAGACATGACCCATCCCGGTGTATTGTGTTGCAGTGTGGCAGATTCTACATCAAAATCAGCGGCGGGGGCTGAAGGAGGGGAATTTATATTCGGACAAAATTTAACAGAACGAGTCACAGTGAGTACTAATATGAAGATACAATCACTTAGGTACAGACCTACACACACAGACATGGGTATATGGGTATGACATTTGCAGCAAGATTAACCCTTCCTAACCTTACTTTCTGACTTTTTAGAAAGGTCTTTAATTAAGTCTTTGAAAGGCATTTAGTTGTGATACACATAAGGAAGAGAATTTATGGATGTCAACTTCTTTATTATGAGGAACATTATTATGAGGAATGTTTTGGAGTGTATGCTTACTCCTTCATCAGGTGATGGAGGAGTAAGCATATAGTCTGAAACGTTGTGTTCCTTATAATAAAGAAGTTGACATCCATGAATTCTCTTCCGTAGGACTTCTTACCCTGAGGATGTTTTTTACATTGGGAATTTTGCTTCTTATAGAAAGTTCTGTCACTGCTTAGTGTTGTAGTAAAGGTAGCTCGGGATAGTTGGAAAATGTAAACCAAGCTTGTAAAAGCTTTTGTTTGTTTGTTTGTTTGTTTGTTTGTTTGTTTGTTTGTTGTTAACGCCACACTCAGCAATATTCCAGCTACATGTAAATAATCGAGTCTGGATCAGACAATCCAGTGATTCACATCATGAGCATCGATTTATAGATTGGGATACGATGACAGGCACTAACCGAGTCTGACCATCTGATCTCCTTCACTGCCTCTTTCGACAAGTGTTTCATCTGTCTCAGTTGTAATATTTAAAAAAAAAGAAACATTTGGAATAAAAGAAACATTAGTTTTTGTTTTTTGATACTGAGAGCAGTCTGTAAGTTAAGCAGGGATATTGTATAGAAAGTCTCTGCCTGCAGTTCTTCAAAAATTAGACCTTGTCGAGTAACAGGAGTAAATCACAAGTAGTTTATCATTGTGATACAACCACTGACAAGAGACAATGATTTTCCAGGACTCGACTGTGGCGAGAGCTACCAAGAGTACTCTCACTGAAAATATAGCGAACACAATCACTGACAAGAGACAATGATTTTCAAGGACTCGACCGTGGCGAGAGCTACCTAGAGTACTCTCACTGACAATATAGCAAACTGTGGCTATGGGTTTAATGAGCTGTATTCTTGTATCACCTGCGTGTGTGTAGCCTGCGTTGTTTCAGCAGTAGATTTACTTGTGAATTCAGGGAGTGTCTTCATCACAGGCTGCCAGTGAGTCGGCGTCAGGATTCGTGTTTGGTCAGAATTTGGCCGACAGAGTCGTCCATTCAGATGCAGGTTCGCCCCCACCTGACACGGAAACAAACGGGAAGGAAGCAGAGTCATGTCCCTCAGGTGAGATATACAACAACTTCGGTTTATCTTGCTCCTGCATCTTGTAGGTCCTTCATGCCTCCTCCAGATTTTACTGAACAGTTTTCAATATGAAGTATGATTTATTGATCTAAATGTTTTAATGTCTTGTCAGCTTTTTCTCTATAATCATTGAAAAAGTAAAACCAAATTTTTTTGACCTTTTTGGTAGTTGAACACTGAAGGGGTTCCTTGGTCTTGTCAAAGGGAGATAATTAAGAACAATTTTGATCTTGGTTACTTCCCCTTGACCATTCAAATTACCAGTCGGAATATGAAATTGCTTTTACATATTGCTTCACTTCACAGCACTTCTAAAACAAAATTAGTAAGTAGGTGTTGGTGATGAGGTTGAATAACAGGCGTATAAAAGTCAAAGAATTGGTTCTCAGGTAATGGCTTTGAAAACATTGTGCGGGCAGTTGGTGTTCTGTTTTTCCGAACTAGTATGTATCCAAATGTACAGTTGTGTACTATCAACCTGGGAAAGGGCCTCCCCATATAAACAAGCATACAAACTCCTATACCGCCCTAACACAAGATGTTCAGTAAAGCAGTGCGAATGTAAAGGAAAGTGACTGTGCTATTTTGGATCGCATTGTTTTAAAGTATTAGGATTTTATTTTTTATTTTTTAAATGGAAATAAAAAGGAAATGTGCGGCACACTTTATGATGATGCGATCAGCGCCTGAAAACCAAGACTTTTTTATTTTTAGTCTAAACATATTTTCTTGAGTATACTGCGCACCCGAGTATGATGTGCACCCCCCTCTAGCGGACTAGGTATTTTGGAGAAAAAAATAATTAAATATTATGGGCAGAAAAAATTACACTGAACCCCTTCAGCGAATTCCGGTAAACGAATGGGTGATGACAAACTTGGTCAGTTCAAATTTGAGATAAAATTTGAGATAAAAAATCACCAGACATGTTGATTTACCGTTTAAATTGTACTTTTTGTTCTGCTAGGCCTTGTTTTACATCCATGGATTAAGATTATCTTGTGTATTTTCTCGTAAAATAAGCCGGACACAGCAATCAGCTGTACACACGTTTTCTTGGAATCTACCGGTTATTCTGTCAAGACACACCCAACCAATGATATAACTTTAGAGGATTTTAATGCAAGGATCGGCAAAAATTGTATCTGAAACTATTTTTTTATCAGGAATAATATATTCCAATATCTTGTTATTGTAGTTGCAGCTTTTACTAAATATATTTAAAATAATTATAACCCTAAGCGAAGCAGCTGATCGCTATTGCCGGTTATTATTTTTCACATGGAACCAGTTTGACCAGTCACCGTCGAGGCTCCCGCACACATGATCGCAACAACTACGTGTTGACATAGAATCGTCAAGCTATAACAAATATGAATTTTAACGAGTCAAAGGTGTCAATAGCGGTAATCTGACCTAGTTGCTGTTAATAATGGTGAGTTGTGCGATCTTCCAATCGCTTCACACACGATTTCGCCGACATCACGACATCAAAATCCACCCCCCACCTTAAATGACCTTGGTGTTGCTCTCACTGGTGAGTGGATTGATTGATAAAAATGCTTGAACATGTTAAGCATTGGATGTATACATGTGTGACAATCATCATATCTGTTCAGACTCTGGGGGGCAGACACTGGAGGAATCAGCGCGAGAGTACCAGGCCAAGCACGGAGTTAAGCCCGATCTTAAAGAAGTGGAGATAGTTACTGGCGAGGAGGATGAATCTAATGTACTGCAGGTGAGCTACATCACAAACTATCTGTCCAGTCGATGCAGTAGGCAAGATATTTCTTGAGTTTTGATTTGTGTGGCCTTTCAGTAGATATATTGACTGTAAATCCTGTTTGTTATGTGCTTACGGTGAAAGTCTACTTCTGTCATGTCAGCAGGGTTATAAATAAAGGCAGGGTAGGGACCTCTTAAAGTTGGATTTTAGCATTAGGATTTTGACGGGGCACCTTGAAGTGGAACACTGGCTAGAATATGAAATACAAATCATGCTAGTCCCGACTTAAAACCACAATTTATTTTGGTGAAGGTATCATCGAACAAGGGCATTCTGGGTTAGAACTGATCCCCAGCAGCCCATGCTTGTCGTAAGAGGCAACTGAATAGATCGGGTGGTCATGCGCAGTGACTTGGTTGATTGCGTGTCATCGTACCCTGATAGTGTGCTGTGTTGCTCACAATATCAATCACTGGATTGTCTGGTCCAGACTTGATTATCTCCAGGCCACGGTCACATAGCTGGAATATTGCTGAGTGTGGAGCTAAACAACAAACAAGCAAAGAAACTTGTAGAATATTAATTTCTGAACTGAAGTGTTTGCTATATTGTAGGGATTGTAAATGTTTTTACCCCTGAGAAGTTCCCAAATTAGAGACCCATGAAGATTCTGGGGTAGAATAGGTCTTCAGCAACCCATACTTGCCGTAAAAGGTGACTATGCTTGTCGTGAAAGGTGTCTAACGGGATCGGGTGGTCAGGCTCGCTGACTTGGTTGATACATGTCATCGATCCCAATTGCATGGATCGATGCTCATGCTATTAATCACTGGATTGTCTGGTCAAGACTCGATTATTTACAGACCGCCGTTATATAGCTTGAATATTGCTGAGTGCAGCGTTAAACAACAAACCAACCAACCAACCAACTAACCCAAGTTAGATGTCATCATCACACAATGTGGGGGAGGAACTTCCTGTCACGGTTTTCTGCAACTTGATTTGTTCGCTCGTAGTGGATCAAATGTTGTATTCATTTGTTAACTTTTGCTTTTCTTTCTTTGCAGGCAAATTGTAAATTATTTTTATTTGATGGAGAAAAACAGAATTGGAATGAAAGAGGCCGAGGTGTATTAAAACTTAATGATATGTCTCCATCAAACCCTGCTGAGCAGTTTCATTCTCGTTTAAGTGAGTACCTCGTTTTACATGTTTATTACTTTGACCAATAATGTTTCCGTCAGTAAAAACCTTGCTCGTTGTCATTCCTGCCATCACGGTATAGGGTGAGTTAGTATTATTTTACGCCACTTTTAGCAATATTCCAGCAATATCACGGCGGGGGACACCAGGAATGGGCTTCACACATTGTACTTGTACAAACAATGAAGAATTTCGATGAAATTTGATTAATAGATAGCCTGTTGGGTTCAGTAACCAACCAAATCCATGTATTGTTGTTTTTTGGACAATTTTCGGAGTTATTAGTATAATGCTTGTTAGCAGAAGGTGAGTATTGTAAAGCCCATTCTTCTTATAGGGGCATGATTGCAGTCTGCCTCTGTGGTCTAGTGGTAGAACGTCCGCCGGGAGAGAGGAAGCACGGAGGTTCAATCCCTGGCCATGTCATACCAAAAGACGTTAAAATATGGTACTTGTTGATACCCTGCCGTGTGTTCGGCATTAAGGGGCTAAAACAAGGACTGGCTGGCTTGGAGACAGTACACAGTGACTGAGCTGGGTATTCATGTTAAAACTGTGGCATGGTATCTCAGTGAGCTAGCACTATAAAATCGGCATTTGTCCAGACTAGTACCAGCAGGCTCCCCCCCCCTAACACACACACACACATGCGCATGCAAGTGCAATAATCTTGGACGTGGTGCTCAACCCAATTTCACCTCACACCTCACCCAATCGCAGTCCACAGAGTTGCTTCCCTTAGGTACGACTTGATCTGCTTATCATAAGTTGACCTAACTGTGATCCTTTAGTTTTGTCATTGTCATACCCATTCTCATCAGTTCTGTTAATGGTAAACATTTGCAGCCTACGTCACTTCGAGTCAAAATGAACCTGATACACCAAAAAATACTTTGAATACTGTTCAAATTGACACGACAACTAACTTGTTCACCATACTTACAACAGCAGGGACCTGTTTTGAGTTCGTTGTTGAAAAGGAAGTACATCTCATCATAGGAAATAGGTCTGTCGATTGACTTTAACGGGGACAGGCTTTTTCTGACACCACTATGGATACAAAGATGACATTTGGCAAACGTCACTAAGGGATAAATATGTTGATAGAGTTTGAAAACATCATCGATAGTACATGTTTGACAGAGTTCTGGCCCATGTTTCACATATGGTGCCCGGAATCCCCAATGGGGAAAAGTTTTATGAGAAACCACTGTGGATGAAATTTTGCACACATTAAGGGATAAAAAATGTTGATCCATAGTTTGAAAAATTCATGTTTTACAGAGTTATGGCCCTTATTGGGTCACAGTACTGCCAATTTCTCGGTAACCACTGTGGATAACATATTGAAGACATCAAGTTTTTGAAAAACAAATTTTTACCTTTGTTTTATTTTTGTGTTTGCTCAAATGAGGGTAGGGTTCATTTTAAGTATGTAAATTACGAACTGTTTTATGTGTATATCTTCTTGAAACTTTGTATACACATCAGGCAAGTGCTTATCGGTGCCTTTGATATTTATTTTAGGGAAGGGCTTTTTACAGCTGCACACTTTTCTTTATGAATCTTTGCAAATGTATTTATTAGCCTAGTTACAACTGGTGCATATCGTTTTCACCGAAATGAAATAAAACATTACAATTTACAATTGAAGGCATGCAAGAAAGTTGGGGGAATGGATGACTCTGTCTTCTTGTAAATTTAGTATTGATATTCCTAAACTTGTATCCATTTAACAAAATATCCCAGTATGTACAGTGACATTCCCGGTATCACAACACTCTGTGTCGTTGAATCCCTAGGTGACAGTGCTTTTTTCTTGTTTCAGTTATGCGCACACAAGGTAGTTTGCGGCTAATACTCAACACCAAAATCTGGTCAGGCATGATGGTGGAGAGAGCTAGTTCCAAGAGTTTACGTATCACAGCAACAGATGGCGATGATGGTGTCAAAGTCTTCTTGGTCACTGTGAGTACTGAAGTTCCTTCTTAATAATAATATCTCCTGTTGGAATGGGTCCCCAGTACCCCTGCTTGTCGTGAGAGTCTTCACCACACCCAGAGGGGAAGTGCCACTGGTCTGCCAGGCCTTGATGTAATAGCTGGAATATTGCTGAGTTGTGGAAACTTGTGCTACAAATAAACTCAATTGTCAGCAATCTCATTAAAATCAGACCTTAAACCGCTAAACAAAGCTCTGAAGACATCCCATTAGGGGTCACATCAGAATGACCTTTCATCCGTCTAATCAGAGCGTCGCTTACCAGATCATGAAAGTGACATTCGGAATGTGATTTCTAATCATACAACTTCAAAAACTTTAACATGAGGTATTCCGAACGATAGTTACAGGTTTAACGACTGAATCCATACAATCTGGACCATCTATTAGCCATTCCAGAATGTTCTTTTGTTTAAGTTTCAAATTTGTAATTGAGAATTTGTCCAAATATGTTTCGAAGCGTAGTCGCCAATTTGAAATTAGTGCCGTAAAGCACAAGAAAGCTGCCTTCTGATCGGTCATTCTATTGGTTGGTAAAAGTTTGCGCAAGGTCGATATGACGTGACCGGTAATGGGATGTCCTCAGATCTTAGTTTAGCGGTAGCGAGAACTAAGGTCTGATTTTAATGAGATTGGATTGTCAGTAATGTTACAGTAGAAAATATGGAAAGTGAAGCATCAATTGCTGCTCTGAGATGTGTTTCTTTGTTGGTACAGGAAGGAGTTACAACAGTGAAATATGTCATTCATCATTCTGTCTCATGCAGTCAACACAATTTCAGATATTTTTCGGAACACTTTTTGCTCAGTAATGTGCCAGTTCAAACGTTTTGGTTAAATCGTGGGTGATTGTCTCATTGACTTTGAAATGAATTCCTAATAACTCACTGCTATCGGAATTCCAGGGAAGAATCGGTTCAAGTACTGAATGCTTGTTATGAGGTGGCAGAGCAGTTCGTAGTACTTCATGTTTTTTTACCCCGGGGGATTCCAGGTTAGAATAGGTCAACAGCAAATTATGCTAGCAACCAAATGGATCGGGTAGTTAGGCTCTGTGACTTGGTTGATTTAGTCATTGTACCCTCATGCTGTGGATCGTTGCTCACAATATCAATCACTGGATTGTCTGGTCCAGACTTGATTATTTACAGGCCTGTGTCATATAGCTGGAATATTGCATGTTAAACAAAAAACACACAAACACATCACATATTTTTGTGAGAAGTGTTTAAAATGGGAATGGGGGGGTCTCAATGGAGTGATTGTATGAGTCAGTGTGCCAACAGTGATGTAAGAATCGATCTCAGTATTAATGATAATCCCAACAAAACGTGGAACTATTCTGCAACTTGCTCAGAATGCCGTGGGGGTCAGGTCATTGATGCCTTTAAATAGCTAAAGGGAAAACCCGGTATGGGTGTCCTGGACCTGCCCTATTTCTCATATCTGATATTTCTGAAATTGGTGATTAGACCTCCATGCAGTTTGGGGATTGTGCTGAGCAATAAAGGTCCTCCTACAGTCTGCAGAAATATGTCTGTAAATGAAGTGATTAGATGGCCTTATAGGGTAAAGCAACACTTACTCTTACTCACACACTCACTTACTATGAAGGCAGTTATGCCCTTTATTAGACTTGTACGATAATTTGTGTGTTTGTTTGTTGTTTAACACCACACTCAGCAATATTCCAGCAATATGACGGCAGTCTAAAAATAGTCAAGTTCGGACCAGGCAACGTCACGAGCATCGTTCCAAGAAGTTGGAATACGATGACATGCAATCAACCAACCGATCCATTTGTTCGCCTCTTTCGACAAGCATATAGTTGCTGGGGAACTATTCTAACCCAGAGTCACCGGGAAGGCTGTAAGTGACTAATCGTCACATTCAGGATTTTATTACCTCTTTCAGGCTGCCCCCAAAGACAGTGAAAATATTTTGCGAGCAATTGATTGGCGAGTCCAAAGGCTGAAAATGTGGGAGGAGAAGGAGAGATCACGCGGTGATGACCGAGTAAGCGAGAAGAGGAAGGCCGACTCTACAGATGCACAAGATTCGCCTTTGAAACGACAAAAGTAAGAACATCTATGATAGGACTTTTTGTCCCTCCAGCATATAATTTTATTTCCGTATCGTAACTTGAAAAACGTACAAACTCGGTGTATGTATTAACAAGGGGCTGAAGTGGTGCCTTTTGCTATTGTTGGGGCTGGGGGGATTTGTCATCTTCTGATGACTCTTGTTTGTATTGCCGAATTATTAATAGCCGGTTTCACAAGCCCTTAGTATTGTTTCTCTGTCATGACTTCTCCAATGTTGGTACCCCAGGGCTTGATTCAGCTATGTAAATGCACCAGTGCTACCTATTATTGCAACATGCAACCTTACATTTATGTTTACATGCACCAGGTGCATGTTGAATTGTTTCAGATCTAGCCCCACTTGGAAGGGTCTTTGAACACATTCAATACCTATAAGCTTTGTTTACCATTCTACAGAAATAATCCCTGTGTTATGCGTAATTTGAACGGGACCAGGGTGCAACCTGGTTTTGTCAGGTGCAACTAGGTTTTCATGTCAATATGCACCCGGTGCAAGTTAAATCACCTTGCTCTGACTAATTTGGCGACTATCTCTTTTGTAACTCGGTCACTATCTTCTGGTAAATTAGCTGTTGACTCAAATGCTACTAGTCCATGAGGACCACCATCTTTGCAGTTTACTTGTTCTCAGCAGGGGCGGTCGGGTAGCCTAGTGGTTAAAGTGTTCGCTCGTCACGCCGAAGACCCGGGTTCAATTCCCGACATGGGTACAATGTGTGAAGCCCATTTCTGGTGTCCCCCGCCGTATTATTGCTGGAATATTGCTAAAAGCGGCATAAAACCATACTCACTCACTCACTCACTTGTCCTCAGCACAATGCAGTAGAAATGTGATGATACATCGATACTGCGATAATCACGATACTATTTCTGCTGCTAATTATATCGATACATTTTAGCCTGTATTGATCCGGTTATATCCCATTAGTTAGACATCCCATTAGTTAGACGTCCCAATTGTTAGACATGTTTATTTGGGCAAAGAGGGAATATACCTACAGGTGTAATGGATCAGTCCTAATTAGATTAAAGTACTGGGTAGGGAAAGGGGACTCACAGTTTAGGGAGTATATATGTTATAATTTCGTTTAAAGCTCTGCACGCTAACGTCGAACCCATTCGACAGAGGTGTCCATCCCCGTGCATCTGATGTCGAACCCATTCGACAGGCGAATAGCATAACAACACCCCAAAATAAAACTCGCCATATCTATTTACCGAGAAGGCTTTGCGTAACATTTAAATTACGTATGACATGCATAAATGCTCAGCTTGCTCAATATCAAATGTTCAGTCATTTATTTACCTCAAAAAGAAAATATCGCGAGTTTAAAATGTTTCGGCCAAACTTCTCGGCACACAACTACCAGAAACGGCCATTGTTGACTTTTGGCACTTCACGTTGAGCGGCATGCAGTCCGATATTTTCTTTATAATTTCATCATTTTTCCTATTCGATCATAATTTTTTGTTTGCTGACGAAAGGAAAACACCCATGTTCCTTTATTTCTAAAAATTAGCAACTTTCGGTGTAACTAATTGTAAACAAAAACAATCTGAATCGTAACATCATCGATTGGATGGAACTTGTACGATCATGGCAACGGCGGTAAACAAACAACTCCACATGCATAGTTATCCCGTTAGACTATTACAATCATTTTGTTACATCTAACTTAATTTTCTAGAATTATTGACACGTATGTATAAATCTTTGTAAAAAGAATTTCATTTTTAAAGAGTTTGCAAATGATTTCGTTTGATAAACTTTCCGACACATTGACAAGCCGACAAACGTCAGTGATACGTTTGGGCGTGGCCTAACTCGCGATTTGTTGAGTTGAACAAAGTCAACACACACTGCGAAAAATGACAAATATTGAATGAAACGCAAAATCTGAACTGATATACATTCTAGGTAAACCATTCAATAGCAAAATAATGCATTTTACGAGAAATAATCAAAATACTTGCAATTTTAGCTATCATTTCTGAAACCGGAAGCACGTACCGCATGTGACACATGGAAGCAAAATATGCAAAAGTTGGTAAGCTATCATAAAGAAATTCCGAAATAGATTCAAATTCAAAAGAAAATACATAATTTACTATTTATTGATATGGAGAGCAATCTTCACTCCTATTTGTTTCATATTTCTTCGTGATTGTCGCCATCAAATGTGTAAGTCTAAATCCGAAACCGTAATGGATTTCACGCTCGATGATTTTAATTTTAAAATATTTTCTAAAAACGAACGCAACGGAGAGCGATACAACGTATTGATATGCCATAATAGTAACATAATATTGTTATTGGTCTAACATTACAAAAAGAACAATTTAAATATTAAAGATGTTGTTGAAAACTTTCTGAGAACCTCCCGTCCTCTGAACCGATAACATTTTGGTACACAACGAGGTGTAAATAGATATAGATTCTAGGCTCCTATTTATATATATATATGTGATTTTGTACCCAAAACAAATTAAATTGTACCCAAAATACTTTGTGCATTTGTACCTAAGAAAATAAGACAATAATCTATAATTATATTTATGTTTTCATGTAGATGAACAGAACACATAATAAAATATTTCATCAAGTTCCAAATATGATTATGACTGTGATCCTTGAAATTGATTGTTTAGTTTTGAGAGAAAATTGACGTCTTGTCACAGAAGGAGAGGCCAGTTATTTTGGTTAAAGTAAGAATGAATTGTTTTGATAGGAAAGTGATATTATGTTAAGTTTAAGACACCAAATTAATGTATATCTTTGAAATAATTCTAGGTAGATCTACAAAATCACATACCCATTTGGGTAACAAATTACTAGAAATTTTGGGTACAAAAGTCACCACTGTACATTTCAATTGATTTTCGTGAATCAATGGGATAAAAAAAATTCGTATGAATGATTCCTTTTCTCATTTTTTTAAGACAAGAATTTGTTTTACATAACAAAACAGGCAGATCTACACGGATCACATTTAGTCCTAAAAAGGTGAAAAATATGGACACCTCAGAAATGAGGGCTTATAAGGTTATAATTCTACCTAACTAGTCACATGGTTTGACTTAGATCTAGGTCTATCTAAGAAAAGTCCTTATGAAAATCTTTTTTAATTTTTTTTATGACACTGACATTTCTGGCACTTAGACAAAGAGTATTCAAGGAAAGACAGATATGTTTTTTGAATGAAAATATGACTTTCCTTTATAATTCTTTTTTCATGATGACAGGGGAACTTTTATACACACCAGCTGAGGAAGTTGTGATACTGTGATTGCATACAAAGAAAAAACAGGTTGGAAGCAGTACCTGTATGTATAAAATAGACCACATAAGGTGAACAAAAGTAATGGATTGGCTGACTGGAAAAAATACATCTGGCAAGGGTAAACATGTACACAGGCATGTTTCTTTTCATTCCAACCAGAAGACTGAGATAGCATTTTCTAAGAAACCTATGGCAAACTTACCAGCTCATGTGCCACCATGGTTCTTGTGATTAAACAAACAAAAATGTCATGTACTGTTACAAGTACTTTTACTGTAATTAAATTAAATTAATTCCTATTAAATTATATTTCAGAATTGTTTTATTTGGAAACAAACCACATAATGCACAAGATTAATGTCCATATGAGTTTAGTATGTATATGTTAAGGATCTGATTTATTCATTATTCATGGAATACTAAAATTAAAATGATGACATCAGAGAGTTACTTATTCACATAGTTGATTTTCAGAGTGCAAGATAATAATTGTTGTATAAATATGTTTAAACTAAAGATAATAATTGAAGTTTGATCAGTTACACTGTGCTGATGCAAAGACTAATATTTACTGTCCCCACACACCATCATTGTGGGAAAAATAACTATTAAATATAACTTAAAATTTTAAAACCTGTAAACAGCTGTAAATAATTAAACAATTACAAATCTATCATCAATGCGCAATCATGGTGGTCTTCATATTTTTGGAATAAATTTAGAAATCCTTCGTGAAACTGTTCTAAAATCATGCTAGAATCTATGAATGTATTCCCGAAAGGAAAACTATCCTAAATGTAATGTGGAACTAACACCGAAAATATGTACGTAGCATTTTATTGCTTATATATACCCTATCATATTCGGCAACGCGGGGATGTAATTTTGAAACAAGTTTTGTCAAGCCCATTTTCGCGCACCTGTTGTTGAGGGTGATCTTGCTGATCGACGATATCCATAGACGTATTGCGTGGGATACACTTGTTGTAGTGAAACTTATCAGCATGTACATCGCAGAAATATGAATCATGTCCCATTTATATTCACAACATTGAATGGTGATTTTTTAAATATCAACAGAAGTTCAAATAAAAGATACCGAGAAACTTGCATGTGGCATGTTGATTTATCGTCTACCGTTTCCGGGTCACGGGAGCATGCAAGGTCAAACGGATTAACTAATACGCGAATTATATCGTCAAAGTCACATTTTTATTTCATGTTAGTGGTGATTACTGATACTGTGTATCGACTTATATTTTTGCTGTATGTGATAGGCGAACTATTTCAAAATTTACTGTAATTGTTTTGTTTCGAAAGCTTATCAGCAGACTACCCCTGTCTGTGACATCACATCCGGTGACCTTTGCACTTATTGAAATAGTGCTGTCAGAATTCACGATCTTTATTTTCATTTTTCTCTCGTCATATTTATTGGAATATGACGAATAAAACATTCTTCGATTGAGAAGATCGTCAACTTTCGTTAAGTTATATTTATAAAGGCAATGTAAACTTTGTTGATATTAAAATAGCAATAAGTTATGCGGAGGTCGGGCGAAGCGCGCCATGTTTGATTTTAGGACGTCTGCTAGCATCATGACACGGGTTGTTTATTTTTGTATATCGTAAATATTCAACCAAAACGCTTGAAATTAGGATTAGTGAATATTTATAAGTCATTAATTGTTTCCTGCAAATTTTATAACATGACACGTCAGATTTACCCGAATATTCGTATTTCTGCAACCGACATGATGACCTCGAAAATTAAGTTATTTTTCTGTTTAACGTTTAGATAATAAATTCACTGAAATGGTTCATAATTTACCATCGCGCTGATATGTGCCGATTATAAAACCCGAATTTTTACTCAATTAAAATTAAGATATCGGAGATATGATTATTGAAATCAATTTGCAAAAATGTTACGATATTAAAAGGTTCCTAGCATGAAATGCAAACCACCTTCAATAACGCAATTCAGGTAAGTTCAAGAAAATTTACAAATTTTGTGTTCGTTTTGGTTTAAACTTTGGTATAATTGAAAACACCAGGATATTTTTATATAGAATTGTGTAGTTTTCTATCAGGAATAAATGTGCAAAATATTTCTTCAATTGGCCATTGTTTAATGAGGCACCGACTGTTTGAAATCACCCACCCTCTTTAGAGCGCCTTATGCTAAAATTAATCCAGCAGGCAGGGGTAAGAAGTGTGAAAATAATTCAGCAGGCTAAAGGTTAATTAACCTAAAAATTACCTTACTCTCAGCACAGGTTCAATAGGCATGAGATTAACTATGTAAACTATGGAGTAGCTTAATTGTCTTACTGTATGATCAGTTGAAGGAGTTGAGTTTAGATTATCTACTCATAATAAATGATCTTGGGGTACGTATCGTTATCAGTATCGATATGGCTGGTTTAAGGAAAGTAGAGTATCTCACCTCTCGGCGTGGAAGTGTCATTAAATGTTAAGTATAATATTAAAGTATCTATTTAAAGCTGCTTTGCTTTGTTTGTCCAATCTGGACTATTCCATTTTAAAGTCTGAGGTAACAAGCATAAGGATTAGTGTGCACTCAACCGTTTAAAGTGTTGTTATAAGCTGTCTAACTATTGGGACGTCTAACTAATGGGAGGACACCATTGATCCTTCTATGATAAGTATATCTTGTATACTGACTACCAACAGAACGCGAATACGATACACATTGGTTAATGTAAGAAGAATTACTCATATTCAAGATGCACAAAGGAACATACAGGTATATTGTGTGAACCAATGTTTATGGTACACATTTGAAACATCTCTCCTTAATACTTCTCCATATGTTTATTTTGGTGGTGAATATAAAACAGTTGTAACATTGACATCTTTTCAGGCTGCTTTATTTCAATTTATAAGTGACAACATGTAAACTATTGGGCATAACATAAGGCACAAAACAAGTAGTAAAACCATGGGCAGATCCAGCATTTTTAAAAGGGAGGGGGGTCACGGGTGGCCCAGTCGTCTAAGGTGCCGCTATTTGCTGTGAAGAGTTGCTTCCCTTGGCTATGCCAGAAACCTATGATTGGGGGTCCGAATCCCGGTTCGCCCCAATTATGTTTCTAGGTTTTTCAGCACCATACCCGTGCTCGTGGGTTTCACCGAAGTGGTAAATGTCTTTGACCTACATCACTTCAGGCTTTCCTCCCACATGAAGCTGACATGCCGTGATATAACTGTAATACTGTTAAAAGCGGCGTTAAACCCAACTCACTCACTCACTGCAAGGGAGGGGTCCAAATATCAAAATCCTTTCTGCCTACAACATACTACATTTGGATTTCAAATTGTGGGGTCCGAACAGTATCAAGTATTTCAATCAACCGAAATCTGCAAGGCAGTTTACTAACCGGGTGTTAATTTTGTTGTGCGATTTTGATTGGACTATGCATTGACTCATCAGTCCAGCCAACATATGACATCATTCCAGCCTAGTTCGGCAAGGATGGAAACTGGACTTTTATAGTCCCTTGCCTCATGAGGATGACAATGTGTTTGGGGATTTAAAAAATGTGGTAAACATCTTCGACCTGTATCACTTTGAGCTGTTTTTCCATTTTTAACTGCCACATCATGATGTAACTGAGATTCTGTTCAAAGCAGCATTAAGCCCAACTAACCCACTGTGCTTTTTCCAGAAAGCCAACAGCCCCACACCAAGCAGAAGGAGCACCCACCAACCTAAGACGTGAGGAGTCCGACAGCAGTGTACAGGACCCAGAAACAGAAGGTGGGTACCTCACACACTCAGGACCCATGAAGACCCGGGTTAGAATAGATCTTCAGCATCCCATGCTTGCCGTAAAAGGCGACTATGCTTGTCGTAAGCGGCAGCTAATGGGATCGGGTGGTCAGGCTCACTGACTTGGTTGATGCAAGTCATCATATCCTAATTGCGTGGATCGATGCTCATGTTATCAATCACTGGATTGTCTGGTCCAGACTTGGTTATTTCCAGACCGCCGTCATATAGCTGGAATATTGCTGAGTGCGGCATTAAGCAACAAACAAACAGAAACACGCTCAAATAATGACAGAAATACTCAAAAATACTAGCATACCTTCAGTCATGGCAATAATGTATGTATTTTTATAAAGAGTAAATATGATGGTATATTTTGTCAAGTTACATTGAAATTATTAACAGTTTCCATGTTAGTTGAAAATGTCATACAGGCAACCCTCGATACAACGCCCCGTGATGGACATCTACCAGGGAAATCTCAGGCATCTCTGGCACCCCTGTGAAGCCCATTTCTGGTGTCTCCCGCTGTCATATTGCTGGAATATTGCTATAAGCGGCGTAAAACCATACTCACTCTCTCTTTGGTGCCCTGAATTATGTCAAGAGCTGCTGTTAATTTTATCAGAGACACTTCCGAGTAAACAAAGATTTCATCGTTAGGTTCACATGTCCATCTACATTTGACCACCTTTGACTGTGAATGGTATGCGTTACAGATGCAGTATTGTTCTTTGACGGGAATAATAAGCTGGATTGGTCAATTTCATTCTCATTTCACTCTTCTGTGATTTTAAAGTGATCATTGAATTTTTGTCTCATTTCGAACAAACTATGTCTTATGCCATATTAAAAAATGGCAGTTTGTATTTTAACCAATCACAGCCTTTGTCTCTGACTTTTGTCACACATTTCATCATTACATTTGATCATTGATGTTCATCCCAATGGATTGAGAAATTATGTAGGCACACAAGATCAAAAACATTTTGTCAAACTTGTGTCAATGTGGCAGCTATGTCTTACTTTCTCAACAGTAAATTGAAACTCTTAGTGTTAAACTTAAATCTTGTGAGAAATTCTTGTAAACACCATTCGTTTATTTTATACCTTTTGATGACCTCCTAAACACATATGGTTTTGTATTAATACCTGACATCTTGATACAGTACATGTATGACAATACTAATATCCAATACGTTTGTGAACTGTTTTAGCCTGCAAGATGAATGTAGGTCACTTGCCCAAACTTGTCACGCTCCTTGTTCCTCATGGGGAACAACACAAGTAACTTTGAAAATCACATCTGGGCCCCGGTCCATCATGCGATCTTAGCGCTAAGGTGATCGAAACTCTCATACTTTATGATAGGCTTACGATTATTTGGGCCATATTCTGAAACCAAGCAAACGTTCCTGTTGTATTCAGATAATATGTTCTTGTTGGGTTTTAAAATTATGTCAGACACCCATGATACATGAATGGGATGCACATAGAATCCCCAGTCAGTTTTGAGGGCAACACTTTCTGAAATCATTAACACCTATATAATACCAAGGAAAAAACACAACTTGTTGTAGATAACCCGACCAACCCATTGTTTCACTTGCAACCCAAATGTTTTCATCACAGCTGGAAACAGTTATGATGAAATCCATATTTTACATTCTGAAAAACATTGGTTACTTCCTAATATTATCTTTGCTGAGGTATTGTGACCTACAAGTTTGGGAACAAACAGATAAAAACGAGCGATTTGTGTTACATTATAAAAGAATGTTAAACATAAAACAGCCTTCTAAGACCCATTTCTGTTTGGATTATGTTACCGAAACACAAGTATGTTTTGGTTTTGGCCTAACACAGGGTCGGGATTGTTGACCCTGTGAACAGTTGTATTGAGGGTTCCTGTATGAGGGTAGACAGCCCTTCAGACTTTCATCACATCATTCATTGCAATATTATTGGCTGGTCAAAGGGGAGGTAATTGACTATTTTCAACATTTTTGTTGATTTTGAAACTGATCCTGATCGCAATGAATGTTTTTTTAATACAACTTTTTTCTACTAACATTTCATGTAAAAAATTGACTTTGAATCGCAAAATTCTTTTTCGTATGAAAACATAGAGTAATCTCTGGTGTTTCCTTCCTCTTTGACAGCATCCTGTGAAAGTTTCTCATCCTCATTTACAGTACGATCTGAATCTGACTGAGTTACCATGGCAGCAGTCTCATCAAGTTACCGTGGCAACAGACCAGCTCACTTCAAGGTGTAGAACTTGATATGCTAATTGATGTGGAAACCAGTGATGGATCAAACAGACATCAGTTTAACGTATTAACGGATTGCTGTCTTCCTGTTGCCACATGTGTGACACTGAAGTGTGTCAAGTGGCTGCCATGGTTACATCGTTATCAACATGTTTACAGTCACATCAATGTTCATTGAGAAGATACGCCACTGACTTCTATTGTTGAAGGACAATTGTTTGAAATGGTTCTTCTGACAGCATTGCCATAAAAAACTGTAGATATGACAAGTGTCTTGTGCAATGTTAGCAAAGAATCTCTGACTTGTGTATGAAGTATTTTTGTAGGCGAGTTCTACTGCGGTCATGCTTCTCTGTCTATACACACTACTAACGAGCGTGTTCGGAGATACCCATGGTAACAGTACTGGTAATTATCATTAACAGAAATTGAGACTTGCGTCAACATTTGCTGTAACTTTGTACGGATAAAATGTTTTCCTCATTTTAATGGTCTTGTATTTCTAATTAACATCCCAACAACCTGAGAATAATTCCTGATTTGTTAGTGATAAATGTGATAAACCAGCCTCGTTCATCCTTGATCATGTTGATGCACTCTTGTCATTCTTACTTCTCTGAAGTAAATATCCGTTAGATTTGTTCCTCAAGGATTACTGGTCAGGAAACCATGGTAACTGACCTTATACAGGCTAACAATACAAAGCGATTAATGAGCATCAGATGGATGAAGACGATGATGAAAGCTACCAGGATATACCAACAACTGGAAGGTCAGTGACAGTTTTCAGTGTTAGCTGCGCAAGATCAGATTAGACGAAGCGAGATGATGCACTAATGTAAATGGTTGACCTGAATCTGAAACAGCCTTCATAGACAACCGATGCAGGGGTATACACACACTCCAGTCTGTTAGTTGCAAGACAGGGACAAGCTAGAAGGACTACTTGATGTCTCCCCAAATCTACTTCTATGTAGCACTAGTCCAGATTGACCTGGAGGTGAGTTGAATTTGCTCTGGTGTCTATCCCTGTGGCAGATGAATTGTTTGATAGGCATTACTTAGAAGTTGACGGATGACAAAGTAGACACAATTTATGGATAACAACTTCTTTTATTACTGTAAAGGCTTTACAGTAATTAAAGAAGTTGTCCATAAATTGTGTCCACTTTGCCTGTGGCAGATGTTACATTCACCTACTTCACCTTCTTTTGAATGCAAACTATAGCTTTGTAGTGAGAAGTGACAAGGCTTACAGTGCTACTGGACCCTAGTGGTCAAAGCAGTCGCTCATCGCGCTGCATATGTTCATATCTCCATATGGGTTTAATGCTGGTGGAGTCATTGTCCCATAGCTAGAATGGAAGAAAAATCATTGTCCCTCACAAGCCAGGGGAGATAATCATTTCATAAACAATGCTGACTCAACATATTGTCTCAAGTTTAGGGAGGCAATTCTTTTTCTCCTTATTTCAGTAAAAGTGAATAATTATTCTGTAACAGTACTGATATGTTTAATATCCAGAGCTTTATCTGGTTCTTTTGACATCACAGGGATTATCTAGACCTAGTCAGTGGCTGATTTCGGCCCTAAGTCTGCAACAAATGTTCGTAATAATTTCCAAATTGGAATGAACCCTTTCCCAAGTTCATGCTTATACAGTATAACTAATGTTATGACTATGTACAGGACCAATGGATAGGAAAGGCTTTCATGCTTAGATTTGCGTTAATGCAATATATGTAAATTGTCAAAATGAATCTAAATTGAAAAACAAAAGAACAAAAATAGTAGTAATTTTGTTGTTGACAAAATACATATTTTCCCACCAATTTGCCTGGCAAGGGCATTCAGCTTAGAGTGCTTCTAACACTCTCCCCCTTTGTAACACCATGACATCATGAGGTGCCTGCTGCTTGCCCTGCGTGTGTCCTTACCTTTATAGGAGCCATTTGTCTACATCATCACTGTATTAGTCTTTTTCCTGGCATGCTGTGCTTCCTGAATATATTAACAGTTTTGCATTTTTACACGCCCAAAATGTACCAACTCCGTTGCCGTATTTTTTTACTGTTCCTGACAAATGATTATGTTTTCATTAGCTTTACTAAAATTCTTACCGATTGACGAGTTTGACTTATCAATGATGTCAGTTGGCACAGCAGTTTCTGCCACGGCTCTTCATTCACAAGCCCTGGGTTCAGTTCCCAGTATGGCACAACAGTCACAATATACTCTCGTCCACAGATACAGGGCTGCAAGATTGCCAGAATTGTGGTCACATCCTACTCTGCTTGCTCAGTGACGAGAGAGTGACGAGAGAGTGACGAGAGAGAGCAAAGATAAACAGACAACAAGTAGTTTTGAAATAACCTTTTCTCCCGCTGAAACTGTCAAATAAGGCAGCATGCTGATATGAAACATACGATGAGTGCATGATGACTATTTTGTAAGATAAGCAATTCCATTCTATTACATCGAACATGCATGTCTGTACCTGTCAAAGGTATGTTATCTGTAACACATTATTTGAGAAAACCAAAGAATCAAGTTTCACAATTTGACATTTTCCAAAGATCAACAACCAGTGGCAGAATATTAGTCTTTTATTGGTGGAAAGTTGATTTAACACTGCACTAGTGCTCTAGTCAAAGATTCCAGGTTATAATAGATCTTCAGCAACCTGTTGCTTGTCAGCAGAGGCGACAATATGGTGGTCAGGCTTGGTGACTTGGTTGATTCGTGTTGGCACCACAAGGACGTGGGAAGTTAAAATAGGGACATGTCGGCTTGGAGTCAGAAAACTATGTCTGAGTGGGGTATCCATGTTAAACTGTGGTTTGGTATCTCAGTGGGTTAGCACTGTAAAACCGACATCAGTCTGCACGAGTACAAGCAGTCACACACACATGCACGTACGAGGCTATAAAAGTGCAATAATCTTGAACACAACGTTAAACCCCTTCATCCTCTCGAGCTGTGTCACCCCTCCACAATCACAATGCTAAAAAGCCATGGTGTAATCAAAAAATGTTCAGTGTTAAAACAAACTTGAAAGAGGGATGGGCTTTGCAATGCAAGGAGGCAACTGTGATCTTCAAATCTTATGCAGATAGAGGAAGATGAGTGAGATGGTTATGCATTACATCTCTCTGTGTCCCCATGTTGAACTCTGGGTCTTCCTTGCCTTATTGGTATTGTTGACTTCTGTCCCCTACAGGGAGAACATAGATATAGTGGTAGGAGGTGAAATCTCACCGTGATAAGACTTGAAATATGAATAGGTTGCTAAATGTGAAGAAAATAAGAAAATGATTACCGTATTCAACGTAATAAGCGCCCTGCTCTAATAAGCGCCCACGGCGATATTTGCCAATACATGGCTAGTGAACAATCTCAAATAGCACCCCTTCCAATTGGTTTACGTACACAAGACTTATTTATTTGTGTATAATACGCACTCGTGTGTTATATGCACCCTTAATTATGGGCAATTAAATCCTGGAAAAATATATCTGTCATATATAAACATTTCAGGCTGTCAGCATAAACCACGAAATTTACGATCTTACAACTCAAAATAATATTCTAATAAGAGCCCCCTATTTCTAATTTTGAGAGCGCCCTGGGTGCTTATTACGTCAAATACGGTAGTCAAAATTGTTTTATTAACGATGTTAACACTTGTTTTCACCCTGAACCTTGTACCCTGGTTTACATATCTGCCAATTGTGTTCTTGCCAGTTTAGAAAACATGAACTCACAAAACACATGTATGTATATATAAATACTTTTATGCATTAGTAAATATTTCCTCAAACCGCCATGTTGCAAGGCAGGTGTTTCAAGAATGTCATGATTTTGTTGTTGTAAGGCATTTTTTGTTGTCATGGTAAATATGATCTTTGGGGATATTACTTTGAAAGTAAATGTTGCTTTACGCAAAAGGTGCAATACTTTGTGTGTGTGTGTGGGTGTAATGCAGTTAGCCTACTCTATCATAGTCACAACTTCACAGTCTCGAATACACTCCACTCCACCATAATGGAGGGTTGTATCCAAGCCTATGAATCGAATGGTTTGATTTGGTCCCTGTTTAACGCCACACTCAGCAATATTCCAGCTATATGACAGCGGTCGGTAAATAATCCAGTGACTGATATCATGAGCATGGATCTACGCAATTTGGCTACGATGGCATACATGCAATCAACCAAGCCACCGAGTCTGACCACCCTATCTGTTTAGTTGCCCCTTACGACAAGCATAGGTTGCTAGGGGCCTATATTCTTACCCCTGTGGGTTTGTTGGTGTATGGAAGGGGATGCGTGGAGGCTAGGAACTGAGTAGGGGGCAAGCTTGTTACCAGGAAGTGACTGCTATTTCCTATTGCAAACAATGCAGGGGTGCTCTTTTGTTTTCTATGCTGCTGCAACTGTGTCAGCTTGGGTGATTTCTTACTGACGAACTTGGTGTAGTGGATAGATCTGGTGGTTTGATTCGATGGCCGCATCATAACACAGGATGTTAAAAGATGGTACTTTTTGTTTCCCTGCCTGGTGCTTGGCATTAAGGGGATGAAACAAGGACTGGTGAGCTTGGAGTCTGTATACTGTGTCTGAGTGGGGTATCCATGTTAAACTGCAGCGTGGTATCTCGGTGGTTATCATCTGAGACATGCCTCACTTTGGGTTTTTCTTTCAAATTAAATAGACATGCTGTGAAATACTGTTTAAAGCAGTGTTAACTTGCTCACTGTTTACAGAATATATAATTATAATAATTACAGAAAATACAATAATTTCTTCTGGCAATACTTTTATCCAAATGGAGTAAAATTATATTTTAGGTGTTTTTTATATATATATTTTAGGTGTAATTTGGTCTGTAATTGATTGGTAGTCAGGATATGGCTGAAATATTGCCGACGTGACTATAAATCTTAACTCACTCACTGAAATTGTTTGAATATACATGTTTGTAGGTAAAGTGAGTTTATCATTAAATATTTGTCAAAAAGGACATGGCATGGGAGTTACTCGCCCTTGACTGGTCACTATCTTGGGAACGTAGCACCTGAAATATGGTATAGAAACCATGTTGGCAGGAGCAAGGACCTTGTGTTGGGTAGTTCATCTTTGGCCATTTAATTGTTCCAACCAATCATTAAGTTTATCATCAATCAATATTTTGTATAGGTTACATAAATTGTATCTGCTTTAATCATGATTTCAAATCTTTATTCTTTCAAACTGGAAATGTCTGAATAGTTGCATGTACATTATGATGGCGGTAATGTAATATATTCGTGAGTTGAACATTTCCTGTAAACATTGATGGTCGATATCATATGTGTCAACAACTGATTATCAACACTATCAGACAGAACAGTTTTCTCCCAAGCTCTCTGAACAGATTCGGGGGCACGGGTGGCCCAGTCTAAGGCACCGCGATTCGCTGTGCAGAGTTGCGTCCCTTGGACACGCCAGAAACCTATGATTGTGGGTTCGAATCTCGGTTCGCCCCGATTATGTTTCTAGGGTTGTCAGCACCATACCCGTGCTCGTGGGTTTCACCGAAGTGGTAAACGCCTGAGGCCTGCATCACTTCGGGCTTTCCTCCCACATTAAGCTGACACGTCGTGATATAACTGGAATACTGTTAAAAGCGGCGTTAAACCCAAATCACTAACTCACTCACTCTGAAAAGATTCTTCTGATTCTACTGAATATGGGAGAGGACATGTCTCCACGCAAAACACTTTTATTGGATTAATGTAGTCGAGGGTTTCAATGTTTCATGCTAAGCTGTATACAAGTTTCTTGTAGAATTCATTCAAACAGTCATTGAACATACTAATAACTGGTACAAGTGAAAATTTGAAACACCACTGTTCAAAAGGGAGGAGACATATGAGTTGAGACGTTAGATTGAAGAATAACCTGTATTTCAGAACATTTATAACATTATGAATGTCAAGTCTTAGATTAAATGGAACATGATTATGAGAACCTTTCTGAGCATGCAGAGTGTATCTGGTGAAGACTGCATGCCTTGGAACGCTCTCATGTCGGCTGTAACGAGGTGTGTGGATGGAAGCCATAGTGGGGTCACAATGTGACTGGATTCGCTAAAACAAGCAGATGATGTTCATTGTTCTGCAGATTGGATTTTGTTACATACTTGTACATAAACACAGTCATTACGAAATAAATGTAGTTGTATATTAATACACTGTGCTTGTTTGTTTTGATTGATACTTAAATGCTGAACCAAAGTGGGATGATTACTGTGAAGTTTGTGTTTGAGATTATCTGCAGGCTGGGTTCATATTGTCAACACTGTCACAGGTGTTTAACACCGCACTCAGCAATATTCCAACTAAATGATGGAGGTCTAGTTAATTATTGAGTCTGGATCAGATAATCCAGTGATTGACATAATCAGCATCGATCTACACAATTGGGATACGATGACATGCATCAACCAAGTCAGCGAGTCTGACCACCCGATCCCATGCTATTTGTGAATGCATTTAGAGATGGCGAAGTAGCCAGAGGTTAAAGTCTTTTGTTTTCAATTCCTACGTGTGGACAATGTGTGAAGCTCAATTCTTCCTCAACCGATCTTGTTGGTAAATTGCTAAGACTGCTCACTCAATGCATTTCCAAGCCTCCTATGACAGCCAGGAGGTCATTGACAGTTGCATTGGGACCCAAACAGAACAGCATGTTCTCTAAAGGCATGAACTTTTGGAATTCATTTATGCAACATCAATCTTTCCTAAGCAAACTGGAAACGTACTTGGTGCCTCAGGTCAGATTTAAGTCATCTAAGGGTCACCATTCCTTGTAAAGAGTTGCACCCCTTTGTCACACCAGGATCCACCCATCATGAGTTAGAGTCCCATCACACTGATCGGGATCCTTTGTCAACAACATACCCATCACTTTCACCCACCTTTCATTCTCGTCATTTTCATTTTTAACCACTAACAAACAGTTTAAATCTGACTTTCTAGGAACAACACACAACTTGCCAGTAGTGGTGAAACGATACATATCACGATACGCATACATGTATTTACATAAAATTGCGTAGAAACTTCTTGACTATAAATATTTCAGAGCAGGTACAAAAGGTAAAGCTAGCTGTAGTCACATGTTCGTAGCGGCTGTTTTTAGTAGTGAACTTAAAACGCTAATTACACTCATCTCAAGATATGTCACAAAACTGCTTTCTCATTAAACGAGTAGTAAGTAATTTATCCCAGCAAGTATATCGTCTTGTATCAATACAGAAAAAAAACACGTATCATATCGTATTGTCCCATGAAACTTCATGATGTACAAAAATCTATTATTTCACCCCTTCTTGCCAGTAAATAAAGATATTGCTGTTTCTTCTGCTTTGTAATCATGATATAAAATGTGGCAAGAGTCTAGAATATCTTGTTTGAAGGTATACTTAAAACATAACAAAGTCAAATACATGGTTGGACTGAGCGCAGATTTTCAGATATGTGGAAACTTATCAATAAAGAAGCAAGGTTAGTATATTGGTAACAAGACAGAAGCACATGGACAAGAGGGTGGCTCACCTCCTTGACATCACTTCGACACAGCATCATAGCTGGATTCAAGTCGTACAGCAGATGGAGGTGCATTTCTACCCTGAAATAGGCCGCCCACAGATTCCGACCCGCCATAGTCCTACCTATATAGCCTGAGTCGGGCTGAATTAACAACATCAAATTACACGGGATATGTAATGTATGTTTCATAGTGATTATCATGATGCAGTCCTCAGGAGTGAGTGAGTGAGTGAATGTTTGAATGCAGTGTGGAATGTTCCAGCTAATCAATTTGCAATTCTTTTGAGAAAAGATGAAATATGATTTTGTTTTGTTTGTTTAAAACCACACTCAACAATATACCAGCTAAACGAGAGAGATCTGTAAATAATCAAACCTGGACAGGACAATCAAATGATTGACTTCATGAGCATCAATCTACACAAAAGGGATACGTTGACATGCATCACATCAATCAAGTCAGGGAGCCTGACCACCCAATCCCTTTAGTTGCCTCTTACGACAAGCATGGGGTGTTGAAGCCCAATTCTCACCCTGATCTTCAGAGTGGTAGATGAAATGTGAACACAGAACAAAACTATAACCTCACCGAGGTCAAGATACTTTTTTAAGTGTGTATTTTGTCGACATTTATACATGGCAATGTCAATCTTGTGATATGATGATTCAATGTGAGAATTCATGAAACATTATGATATACATAAATATAATATTCTTCTTAACAACTGGTGTAAGGTCAATTTCAACAACTAGTAACATCTACCAATCAGATATGAGTAAAACTGGTTATTCCCCATTCAGAATTAACATCCACATCGTAATGATGCCCAACACCTCTGTTCACAATGGAACCATTACCAGCTTCCAATAATACACAAAACAGGGAAGGCTGACAAATTTGTTGATCCTTCGATACTGAAAATTATTTATCCCTGATCTTGCAACACAGTGTTAAACCATAACCAATCTCATTAAAATCAGATCTTAGTTCTTGCTACCGCTAAACAAAGATCTGAGGACATACCATTACGGATCACGTCAGACCGACCTTGCGCGAACTTTGACCGACCAATGGAATGACCAATCAGAAGACAGTTTTCTCGTGCTTTACGGCACTAATTTCAAATTGGCGACAACGCTTCGAAACATATTTTGACAAATTCTCGACTAAAAATTTGAAACCTGAACAAAAGAACATTCTGGAATGGCTAATAGATGGTCTAGAGTGTATGGATTTGGTCGTTAAACCCGTAACTATCGTTCGGAATTCCCCGTGTTAAAGTTCTCGTGGTTGCATGATTAGAAATCACATTCCGACGGTCACTTTCATGATCTGGTAAGCGACGCTCTGATTGGGCGGATGAAAAGTCGTTCTGACGTGATCCCTAATGGGATGTCCTCAGATCTTTGTTAAGCAGTAGCAAGAACTGAGGTCTGATTTCAATGAGATTGAACTATAACAAAATCACATTCAGCTCTCTTTTGTGTTAATTAGATTGAACCACAACAAAATCACATTCAGCTCTCTTTTGTGTTAATTTTTAGCTTATTCAAGTCATACCTCGGCATGCAACACCTTGAATGGATAAACCCATTTTCTTCCCTGCCACGACTATATTACAATAATTCAAATTATTGATTCCAGCAATACATAAGAAAGAGATATAGCTCTGATTATGAATACATTCTCGCCGATGGCTCCTGAGTCCACCTGGGATAAATCATGGACATTAATCTCTTCAGGTTCCTCTCGAATCATGTCCAGAAAACGTACAGGCTTCACCAGCCTACGGAGCATCTGCTGCCAGAACTCTGTGTGTGGAACAATCTGTTTTTCTGCTCATGTTCCTCCATGCTCACTCTTCTCCTTCACTGGGTCATGATCTGTGTGTATTCCTGCTGGTGTTCTAACATCTTCAAGTACACCTGGTACTTCTTGTCATGATACCTACAATCACATGATGTCATTTGTGTCACCAGAACACCATGTCCAGATACCTAGTTAGAGCATGTGCCCAGCAACCTATGCTTGTCGTACAAATAGACTTAATCAGGTGGTCAGACTTTTATTTGCTTGATTGCATCTTAACATACCCATATGGCAAGGGATGTTGTTCATGATGTCAGTCACTGGTTTGTCTATCCCAGACTCGATTTTATATCATCTTCCTGAGGCAGGGAAGTTAACTGATAGTAAAAGTCCAGTTTCCACCCTTGCCAAAATAGTCTGGAATTTCTGGGCTTGATTGTAGTGCCACATGTGAGTTATGTCCCTTCTATGACCCTCCTATTGAACAATCAGATTCCACCACTCATATCACTTCCATTTGTGACAAAACAAACAAAATGGTGACGCCCAGTCAATCTGATCGATGACCAAGATCTAAATTGTAATCAAATGGGTCTTACAGTGCATCAAATAAGGTGAGCACCTTCAATAAGAACATGAAACGTTTTGGAAAATATCTGTTGACACCCAGTTGGTGATACACATCATTGCAAATCCTGCACTCGACTGAAATCTGCACGTTGAAATCCATGTTGTTTAAGAACCGGATGTCGATTTTGTAACGCGTTTTGATTGGACTATGCATAGACTCGTTAGTCCAGCCAAAATATAACTTCATAATTCCAGCCTAGTTCGCAAGGGTGAAAACTTGACTTTTATAGTCAGTTACTCTCTTGCCTCGGGAAGATGAATATATACAAGCCATCATCACATTGGTGGACAACTGCTGAGTGAGGAGGTAAACAACAAACTAACAAAACTGGAACAAATACCAACAGTGAAAGCTCAATTCCAGAAACTCAATACATCGTCTAAGGCTGTGTGAATGTGCAGCCCTGACCGAGGCCTTATCAACACTCTTGTCTTATCACTGCATTCCCTTGTCTCAAACTACAGAAGCCTCGATTTATTAAGAATGGCTTGAATTAACATTGTTACACTGTAGCATGCTAATAGAAAGTTGCACCAAAAACTGTTCAATGCAAATACACGTCATGAAATTATATCTGTGTACTCCTGAGTATTGGACAAGCTGCTAAGCTAATACAGCAACTTACTGTGGAATATTATCTAACAAGGCAACTTACTGATGAATATTATCTAACAAGGCAACTTACTGACGAACATTCTGGTCTGGCATCACAACTGAACCCTTGCCTCCCATCTTTCCCATTGCATCCTGAAAATAACATTTACTATGAGAATAAATGATTCTTCACAAAAAGGATCGACTATTTGATATTCTGAGGACAAGGGTGGGGGGTGAGAGCTGTTATTTTAAAATTAATTTTAAAAAAAAACTGTCCCTGAAAATCCTTGAAAAAATGAGTGGACCTTGACAGTCAGATGTGAGTGGACCCTGATAGATGTGAGTGGACCATGACAGATGTGGGTGGACCCTGCCAGTCAGATGTGAGTGGACCCTGTCAGTCAGATGTGAGTGGACCCTGCCAGTCAGATGTGAGTGGACCCTGTCAGTCAGATGTGAGTGGACCCTGACAGTCAGATGTGAGTAGACCCTGACAGTCAGATGTAAGTGGACCATGACAATCAGATGTGAGTGGACCCTGACAGTCAGATGTGAGTGGACCCTGCCAGGCAGATGTGAGTGGACCCTGTCAGTCAGATGTGAGTGGACCCTGCCAGTCAGATGTGAGTGGACCCTGTCAGTCAGATGTGAGTGGACCCTGACAGTCAGATGTGAGTGGACCCTGACAGTCAGATGTGAGTGGACCATGACAATCAGATGTGAGTGGACCCTGACAGTCAGATGTGGGTGGACCCTGGCAGTCAGATGAGGAGTATGTACCTGGATGCTGGTGTAGTCCCCGGAAGCCCTGGCCCCCAATATGGCCGACCCCAGTAACACAGACTCCGTGTTGTCAGGCAGCACAACCGTCATGTCTGGAAGGAGGAGTAGATACAGTGTCACATCCAGGGCAATAGTTTAGAAGATCATACATGCAACAAACACAACATTAATATCCCTATTTGTGTTTGTAGAGAAAAGACATGTGCCATCTGAACCTGAGGTTACTCCCAAATTTCAAAATGTCACAACAGCTATCTATATGTGACACAGAAGTTGATAGAAATGTCTAACTTGAGCTATCTTAGTGTTTCTTCAATGTTCTTGTTGTTTGTTTCATTGTTTGTTGTTTAACGCTGTACTCAGCAATCTTCCAGCTACATGACTCTGGCCTGTAAGTAATAGTGTCTGGATCAGACAATCCAGTGATCGACATCATGCACACCGATCTACACATTTGAGATATGACATGCATTAACCAAGTCAGTTAGTCTGACCACCCAATCCCTTTAGTCGCCTCATACGACAAGCATGGATTGTGGAAGACTAATTTAAACCCACATGTTCACGAGGGTCAATGCTCATGACCGTGGTGTTTTACTACTACCGTATTCGACGTAATAAGTGCCCAGGGCGCTCTCAAAATTAGACATAGGGGGCTCTTATTGGAATATTACTTTAGTGAAAAAAACAGAGTTGAAAGATAAATATCGTGGTTTATGCTGACAGCCTGAAATGTTTATATATGACAGACATATTTTTCCAGAATTTAATTGCCCATAATTAAGTATGCACATAACACATGAGTGCGTGTTATACGCGAATAAATAAGTCTTGTGTACATTGATTAATCGGAAGGGGTGCTAATTGGGATTGTTCACTGGCCAATATATTAGCAAATATCGCTGTGGGCGCTTATTACATCGAATACGGTAAACACTTCTCAGTTCAGGTTTTCACTTCGGGAGCCGAACGCCTCCGTGGTCTAGTGGTAGAGCGTCCGCCCGGAGAGTGGAAGGTTCGGGGGGTGGTCCCCGGCGGCGTCATACCAAAAGAGGTTAAAAGATGGTACTTGTTGTTACCCTGACTGGCGCTCGGCATTAAGGGGCTAAAACAGGACTGGTCGGCTCGGAGTCAGTATACTGTGTCTGAGTGGGGTATTCATGTTAAACTGCACTGCGGCATGTATCTCAGTGGGCTAGCACTATAAATCGGCATCAGTCCAGACTAGTACAAGCAGCCAAACACACACACACACATGCATGCACGTCCCTATATAAGTGCAATAATCTTGGACGCGACGTTAAATCCAATTTCACCTCACCTCACCAGAGCCTGTGTTATTACCCCAAGTCATCAGACAAATCTCTGCTGGCATTATCATGTGAACAAATATACCATTTTCTCATTTTTCTCGCAATAATAACACAGTTATTTCTACAACACCAAAATTACTTGATCAAAACTGCATCAAATTCATAAAAACACACAACTCACATCATAACAGGCCATTATGCCTGCTCGAATTTGACTGCAATTGACCCTCACTAAAATGTAAGCTACCCAGGAAAGAGGACTAGGGTATGAAACAGAGCGGGTACATACTGAGTATGTCCGCTGTGGTTGTGACAAACAGATGGTTGTTCCTGAGCCCCCCACACAGATACACCAGGGAGATGCTGTGACCGCTTCTGTTCATCTCGGAGATGATGTTTCGGGTGCCATACTGTAACCATGACAACCATACGTCAAAGGTGAACGTTGCATGTGTCGGGTGCCGTAGTGTAACCAAGGCAACCATATGTCTTACAGTGAATGTTACATGTGTCGGGTGCCATACTGTAACCATGACAACCATACGTCAAAGAGTGAATGTTGCATGTGTCGGGTGCCGTATTGTAACCAAGGCAACCATATGTCTTACAGTGAATGTTACATGTGTCTGGTGCTGTACTGTAACCATGGCAACCATATGTCATACCTTGAATGTTACATGTCTTGGGTGCCGTACTGTAACCATATATCACAAAGGGAATGTTACATGTGTTGGGTGCTGTTTTGTAACCATGGCAACCATACATCAAACAGTGAATGCTACATGTTTTGGGCGCCATACTGTAACCATACATAACAAAGGGAATGTTACGTGTGTTGGGTGCTGTTCTGTAGCCATGGCAACCATACAGTGAATGTTACATGCACATTAAACAGTGATTGTAACAGTGTCAGGTGCCATACTGTAACCATGGCAACCATACATAAAAAAGGGAATGTTACATGCGTCGAGTGCCATACTATAACCATGGTAACCAGACATCAAAAAGGAAATGCTACATGTGTCAGGTACCGTTCTGTAACCATGGAAACAATACATCAAGAAGGGAATGTTACATGACCATACATGATACTGAGAATGTTATGCACTGAGTGCCATATTAAATTCATGCAACCATGTATGGTGCCATACTGAGGTACTGGAGACGTACTGTGAGTGCTTGGAGTGTAGCTAGGTAGATGAGAGCCAGGTTATCCACGCCAGATGACAGCGTCAACCCACACACCTGGCGCAAATGACAAGGAACTGGTTGTATCAAACTTTAATGATGCATTAATGTGTCATTAAACCTTCATTAACTGATGTATCATTAAATCCAATTGTACCAACATTTTAATGACATCGTGCTGTCATTAGCGCGTCATTAACTTAATGAAGGGTCTTTGGCATCATTAGCGTGTCATTTAAAACAAACATGGCTGTGAACATATTGTCTGAACGCTTAGGACGCACAAGACCCTATTTTTAGAAAATGAACTCAGCACCACAAATCTATGATTCCAAAAAGACCAATTCTAGGATATCAAATACCTACATGGAAACATATGTTTTCATCAACAAACAAAGACAATCGAACAAAAGTTTTAAATACAATTTTTGGAAAAATGGTGGCAACAAAATGCCCCAGAATCCACTGGAAAGATCATCAAAAGAAAGATATGAACTTACCATTCCTTTCAGAGTCGGGTCTGCAATAGGTGAGCGGTTACCGTGGAAATCTGGCCACATGTGAAGGTCAGACGTGAGTTGAGCAACAGATTGTCTCCCCTTGTCACCACTCATCACCTCTATGTGGCTATTGAGGAAGCCATGTATGTGGACACCTCTGTAAATCGATAGGAAGACATCAATAAATAATGTGAACACATACAAAGTTTTCAACATATTTTCTCAGATTACAATATCAGGTTTGCATTTGTTTTTGCATGTCTATTTTTTGGTACATGTTCAAAAAGGGAAACTCAGTTTATTCACAAAATCATAATACACTGAGGTTATCATAGTACACTGAGGTTATCATAGTACACTGAGGTTATCATAATACACTGAGGTTATCATAGTACACTGAGGTTATCATAGTACACTAGGTTCGTCATAATACACTGAGGTTATCATAATACACTGATGTTATCATAATACACTAGGTTATAATACACTGAGGTTATCATAATACACTAGGTTCATCATAATACACTGAGGTTATCATAATACACTGAGGTTATCAATACACTAGGTTATAATACACTGATGTTATCATAATACACTGAGGTTATCATAGTACACTAGGTTCGTCATAATACACTGAGGTTATCATAGTACACTGAGGTTATCATAGTACACTAGGTTCGTCATAATACACTGAGGTTATCATAATACACTGATGTTATCATAATACACTAGGTTATAATACACTGAGGTTATCATAATACACTAGGTTCATCATAATACACTGAGGTTATCATAATACACTGAGGTTATCATAATACACTAGGTTATAATACACTGATGTTATCATAATACACTAGGTTCATCATAATACACTGAGGTTATCATAATACACTGAGGTTATCATAATACACTGAGGTTATAATACACTGAGGTTATCATAGTACACTAGGTTCATCATAATACACTGAGGTTATCATAATACACTGAGGTTATCATAATACACTGAGGTTATCATAGTACACTAGGTTCATCATAATACACTGAGGTTATCATAATACACTGAGGTTATCATAATACACTGAGGTTATCATAGTACACTAGGTTCATCATAATACACTGAGGTTATCATAATACACTGAGGTTATCATAATACACTGAGGTTATAATACACTGGGGTTATCATAGTACACTAGGATCATCATAATACACAGAGGTTATCATAATACACCGAGGTTATCAGTACACTAGGTTCATCATAATACACTGAGGTTATCATAATACACTGAGGTTATCATAATACACTGAGGTTATCATAATACACTGAGGTTATCATAATACACCGAGGTTATCATAGTACACTAGGATCATCATAATACACAGAGGTTATCATAATACACCGAGGTTATCATAGTACACTAGGTTCGTCACAATACACTGAGGTTATCATAGTACACTAGGTTTGTCATAAAACACCAAGGTTATCATAATACACCAAGGTTATCATAATACACTAGGTTCGTCATAATACACTGAGGTTGGTCACAATAGACTGAGGTTATCATAGTACACTAGGTTCGTCATAACACACAGAGGTTATCATAATACACCGAGGTTATCATAATACACTAGGTTCATCATAATACACTGATTGTTCAGGGAATAAATACAGCCCTTACAAGACTGTGATCATTCTATATTAATATTAAATAATCTTGAAGTGAAGAATGAAGAAATGTGACATGACTTTGTATTTGCCTGTGAGAGTGCCTCCTGGTACGCTGGGTGAGTCTCAATCACAAAGTCTATCTGCAAGAGAACACAGTGGCCTCACAACACTATCCTCACCGTGATCACATGGAGACGATGCTCAACAATCTGGTGCATTCTAGACATTGTAGTTATGACAAACGTAGACTGAAATTAATTTAAAATATGTATGTGTATATGCATACATCAAGAAAAGTGACCAATAGAAAAAGAAACCGGGTGTGCATTTACTAGAATCTAACTTGGCAGGACTTCCATTAACATCTCCATGCATATGTAGTGACTTACTCAGTCAGTGTGAATCATTCAGCACTGTACTCTTAACTCAGAAACTTTGTTTACCTGAACTAAACTCTAGTTTATCCAGTGTTTACCTATTAGCTTTCCCATGGCCCTCTGCTCACCCTCGTTTAACCAGTGTTTACCTACTAGCTCTCCCATGGCAGTCTTACCACCCTCGTTTATCCAGTGTTTACTAACTAGCTTGCCTGTGGCACTCTTCCCACCCTTGTTTATCCAGTGTTTACCTAATAGCTTCCCAGTGGCACTCTATCCAACCTCGTTTATCCAGTGTCTACCTACTAGCTTGCCCATGGTGTTCTACCCAGCCTTCTTTAACCAGTGTTTACCTACTAGCTTTTCTATGGCACTCTATCCACCCTCGTTTATCCAGTGTTCACCTACTAGCTTGCCTGTGGCACTCTACCCATCCTCGTTTATCCAGTGTTTACTAACTAGCTTTCCCATGGCAGTCTTTCCACCCTCGATTATCCAGTGTTTACTAACTAGCTTGCCTGTGGCACTCTACCCATCCTTGTTTATCCAGTGTTTACCTACTAGCTTGCCTGTGGCACTCTGTCCACCCTCGTTTAACCAGTGTTTACCTACTAGCTATCACATGGCAGTCTTTCCACCCTCGTTTATCCAGTGTTTACTAACTAGCTTGCCTGTGGCACTCTTCCCACCCTTGTTTATCCAGTGTTTACCTAATAGCTTCCCAGTGGCACTCTATCCAACCTCGTTTATCCAGTGTCTACCTACTAGCTTGCCCATGGTGTTCTACCCAGCCTTCTTTAACCAGTGTTACCTACTAGCTTTTCTATGGCACTCTATCCACCCTCGTTTATCCAGTGTTCACCTACTAGCTTGCCTGTGGCACTCTATCCACCCTCGTTTATCCAGTGTTCACCTACTAGCTTGCCTGTGGCACTCTACCCATCCTCGTTTATCCAGTGTTTACCTACTAGCTTTCCCATGGCAGTCTTTCCACCCTCGTTTATCCAGTGTTTACTAACTAGCTTGCCTGTGGCACTCTACCCATCCTTGTCTATCCAGTGTTTACCTACTAGCTTGCCTGTGGCGCTCTACCCATCCTTGTCTATCCAGTGTTTACCTACTAGCTTGCCTGTGGCACTCTGTCCACCCTCGTTTAACCAGTGTTTACCTACTAGCTTTCCAATGGCAGTCTTTCCACCCTCGTTTATCGAGTGTTTACTAACTAGCTTGCCTGTGGCACTCTTCCCACCCTTGTTTATCCAGTATTTACTAACTAGCTTCCCAGTGGCACTCTATCCAACCTCGTTTATCCAGTGTCTACCTACTAGGTTGCCCATGGTGTTCTACCCAGCCTTCTTTAACCAGTGTTACCTACTAGCTTTTCTATGGCACTCTATCCACCCTCGTTTATCCAGTGTTCACCTACTAGCTTGCCTGTGGCACTCTGTCCACCCTCGTTTAACCAGTATTTACCTACTAGCTTTCCCATGGCAGTCTTTCCACCCTCGTTTATCCAGTGTTTACTAACTAGCTTGCCTGTGGCACTCTACCCATCCTTGTCTATCCAGTGTTTACCTACTAGCTTGCCTGTGGCACTCTATCCACCCTCGTTTATCCAGTGTTCACCTACTAGCTTGCCTGTGGCACTCTACCCTTCCTCGTTTATCCAGTGTTTACCTACTAGCTTTCCCATGGCAGTCTTTCCACCCTCGTTTATCCAGTGTTTACTAACTAGCTTGCCTGTGGCACTCTACCCATCCTTGTCTATCCAGTATTTACTAACTAGCTTGCCTGTGGCACTCTACCCATCCTTGTCCATCCAGTGTTTACCTACTAGCTTGCCTGTGGCACTCTGTCCACCCTCGTTTAACCAGTATTTACCTACTAGCTTTCCCATGGCAGTCTTTCCACCCTCGTTTATCCAGTGTTTACTAACTAGCTTGCCTGTGGCACTCTACCCATCCTTGTCTATCCAGTGTTTACTAACTAGCTTGCCTGTGGCACTCTACCCATCCTTGTCTATCCAGTGTTTACCTACTAGCTTGCCTGTGGCACTCTACCCATCCTTGTCTATCCAGTGTTTACCTACTAGCTTGCCTGTGGCACTCTGTCCACCCTCGTTTAACCAGTGTTTACCTACTAGCTTGCCTGTGGCACTCTGTCCACCCTCGTTTAACCAGTGTTTACCTATTAGCTTTCTCATGGTACTCTACCCATCCTTGTTTATCAAGTGTTTACTAACTAGCTTGCCTGTGGCACTCTGTCTACCCTCGTTTAACCAGTGTTTACCTATTAGCTTTCTCATGGTACTCTACCCATCCTTGTTTATCAAGTGTTTACCTACTAGCTTGCCTGTGGCACTCTGTCCACCCTCGTTTAACCAGTGTTCAGGCAACATGGCAGAATAGTAAGGCCCCCACACTCCACCAACAAATGTGGCTGACTTGCTGATCTGAAACAGAAAATATGAAATTAAACATGGAAATACAAAACATATCTGTGCGTGCATGCATGTGTGCAGTTTAAAGATTTTTCTCCGAGTGAAGACTCACGGCCATATGACATGAGGATGTACCGCAGATAAGGACCAGTCGACCGGTTACAGGCGGTAGGGGGCTGCTGAGATTGGCAGGGACACACCCGAGACAACCTGCAGAGTGAGTGAGTGAAAAGGATGTTACATGATGGGCAAACTTGTTTCACAAAGAAATATTGCACAACAAAACTAATTACAGTATGTAAACAATCCCGACCTCATCTGAACCTGAAACGATCCCCACATGTCCTAATATTATGTGTAATTGAACAATAATTGCTTCTTGCCATTCAGAAGGGAATTCCCCTCAGTTATGTAGTGAATTGAACAAAACAATCAAATAAAGAACAAGAATATTGTCTGAACATTTAAATAAGCCTCTAAGATATTGCTGGACTCATTCCTAGACCAAAGGGAAAGCTTCGTTGGACACTGTATGTCAGGCATGTTTGATAATCATAATCATCAAACCGTTTGATTGGTTAGGAGCTGCTTTCTCCGATTCTTTTTCTAAATTAACTATTTGAATAAACCTCTAGAGACCACATAATAAAGACACTGCATGTACAAAGAGAGTATATTACATAGACTACGGTAGGTGTCCTTTTCTGCATGCTCCTCCTGCATGTACAACTTGGAGAGAATGTATTATGTAGACTACGGTAAGTGTCTCTTCCTTCCTACTCCCCCTGCATGTACAAAGAGAATGTATTATGTAGACTACGGTAAGTGTCTCTTCCTACCTACTCCCCCTGCATGTACAAAGAGAATGTATTACATAGACTACGGTAAGTGTCTCTTCCTACCTACTCCCCCTGCATGTACAAAGAGAATGTATTACATAGACTACGGTAAGTGTCTCTTCCTACCTACTCCCCCTGCATGTACAAAGAGAATGTATTATGTAGACTACGGTAAGTGTCTCTTCCTACCTACTCCCCCTGCATGTACAAAGAGAATGTATTACATAGACTACGGTAAGTGTCACTTCCTACCTACTTCCCCTGCATGTACAAAGAGAATGTATTATGTAGACTACGGTAAGTGTCACTTCCTACCTACTCCCCCTGCATGTACAAAGAGAATGTATTATGTAGACTACGGTAAGTGTCTCTTCCTACCTACTCCCCCTGCATGTACAAAGAGAATGTATTACATAGACTACGGTAAGTGTCTCTTCCTACCTACTCCCCCTGCATGTACAAAGAGAATGTATTACATAGACTACGGTTAGTGTCTCTTCCTACCTACTCCCCCTGCATGTACAAAGAGAATGTATTATGTAGGCTACGGTAAGTGTCTCTTCCTACCTACTCCCCCTGCATGTACAAAGAGAATGTATTATGTAGACTACGGTAAGTGTCTCTTCCTACCTACTCCCCCTGCATGTACAAAGAGAATGTATTACATAGACTACGGTAAGTGTCTCTTCCTACCTACTCCCCCTGCATGTACAAAGAGAATGTATTATGTAGACTACGGTAAGTGTCTCTTCCTACCTACTCCCCCTGCATGTACAAAGAGAATGTATTACATAGACGACGGTAAGTGTCTCTTCCTACCTACTCCCCCTGCATGTACAAAGAGAATGTATTATGTAGACTACGGTAAGTGTCTCTTCCTACCTACTCCCCCTGCATGTACAAAGAGAATGTATTACATAGACTACGGTAAGTGTCTCTTCCTACCTACTCCCCCTGCATGTACAAAGAGAATGTATTACAGACTACGGTAAGTGTCACTTCCTACCTACTCCCCCTGCATGTACAAAGAGAATGTATTATGTAGACTACGGTAAGTGTCTCTTCCTACCTACTCCCCCTGCATGTACAAAGAGAATGTATTATGTAGACTACGGTAAGTGTCTCTTCCTACCTACTCCCCCTGCATGTACAAAGAGAATGTATTATGTAGACTACGGTAAGTGTCTCTTCCTACCTACTCCCCCTGCATGTACAAAGAGAATGTATTACATAGACGACGGTAAGTGTCTCTTCCTACCTACTCCCCCTGCATGTACAAAGAGAATGTATTATGTAGACTACGGTAAGTGTCTCTTCCTACCTACTCCCCCTGCATGTACAAAGAGAATGTATTACATAGACTACGGTAAGTGTCTCTTCCTACCTACTCCCCCTGCATGTACAAAGAGAATGTATTACAGACTACGGTAAGTGTCACTTCCTACCTACTCCCCCTGCATGTACAAAGAGAATGTATTATGTAGACTACGGTAAGTGTCTCTTCCTACCTACTCCCCCTGCATGTACAAAGAGAATGTATTACATAGACTACGGTAAGTGTCTCTTCCTACCTACTCCCCCTGCATGTACAAAGAGAATGTATTACATAGACTACGGTAAGTGTCTCTTCCTACCTACTCCACCTGCATGTACAAAGAGAATGTATTATGTAGTGTACGGTAAGTGTCTCTTCCTACCTACTCCCCCTGCATGTACAAAGAGAATGTATTATGTAGACTACGGTAAGTGTCTCTTCCTACCTACTCCCCCTGCATGTACAAAGAGAGTGTATTATGTAGACTACGGTAAGTGTCTCTTCCTACCTACTCCCCCTGCATGTACAAAGAGAATGTATTACATAGACTACGGTAAGTGTCTCTTCCTACCTACTCCCCCTGCATGTACAAAGAGAATGTATTATGTAGACTACGGTAAGTGTCTCTTCCTACCTACTCCCCCTGCATGTACAAAGAGAATGTATTATGTAGGCTACGGTAAGTGTCTCTTCCTACCTACTCCCCCTGCATGTACAAAGAGAATGTATTATGTAGACTACGGTAAGTGTCTCTTCCTACCTACTCCCCCTGCATGTACAAAGAGAATGTATTACATAGACTACGGTAAGTGTCTCTTCCTACCTACTCCCCCTGCATGTACAAAGAGAATGTATTATGTAGACTACGGTAAGTGTCTCTTCCTACCTACTCCCCCTGCATGTACAAAGAGAATGTATTACATAGACGACGGTAAGTGTCTCTTCCTACCTACTCCCCCTGCATGTACAAAGAGAATGTATTATGTAGACTACGGTAAGTGTCTCTTCCTACCTACTCCCCCTGCATGTACAAAGAGAATGTATTATGTAGACTACGGTAAGTGTCACTTCCTACCTACTCCCCCTGCATGTACAAAGAGAATGTATTACATAGACGACGGTAAGTGTCTCTTCCTACCTACTCCCCCTGCATGTACAAAGAGAATGTATTACATAGACTACGGTAAGTGTCTCTTCCTACCTACTTCCCCTGCATGTACAAAGAGAATGTATTACATAGACTACGGTAGTGTCTCTTCCTACCTACTCCCCCTGCATGTACAAAGAGAATGTATTACATAGACTACGGTAAGTGTCACTTCCTACCTACTCCCCCTGCATGTACAAAGAGAATGTATTACATAGACTACGGTAAGTGTCACTTCCTACCTACTCCCCCTGCATGTACAAAGAGAATGTATTACATAGACTACGGTAAGTGTCACTTCCTACCTACTCCCCCTGCATGTACAAAGAGAATGTATTATGTAGACTACGGTAAGTGTCTCTTCCTACCTACTCCCCCTGCATGTACAAAGAGAATGTATTACATAGACTACGGTAAGTGTCTCTTCCTACCTACTCCCCCTGCATGTACAAAGAGAATGTATTACAGACTACGGTAAGTGTCTCTTCCTACCTACTTCCCCTGCATGTACAAAGAGAATGTATTACATAGACTACGGTAGTGTCTCTTCCTACCTACTCCCCCTGCATGTACAAAGAGAATGTATTACATAGACTACGGTAAGTGTCACTTCCTACCTACTCCCCCTGCATGTACAAAGAGAATGTATTACATAGACTACGGTAAGTGTCACTTCCTACCTACTCCCCCTGCATGTACAAAGAGAATGTATTATGTAGACTACCGTAAGTGTCTCTTCCTACCTACTCCCCCTGCATGTACAAAGAGAATGTATTACATAGACTACGGTAAGTGTCACTTCCTACCTACTCCCCCTGCATGTGCATCGATGAGGGCTGTTCCTACTGGGGTTCCTGGTTTCAAACCCAGCTCTTCTGCTGCCTCCGGGGTTAATCCTGTCCCACAAGCCTCTCCTGGCGCTCGCACATCACTTCCTGTGTACAGAAACAGTAATGTTGTTCATCATGCCTGAAGACAACAATATTTAGGTGAAGCCTAAGTCAAAATTACTATAATGTGAAAAACAACTCCAATATCTATGGCGATACATCTTCATAACTTTGCAAACATATATTCAGTATTAGAGATGGACATGCATCATGTTTGAAATGAAAGATCACGGAGAATTAGGCATAATATTCTTGACTACTAACATAGGTACTGAAACAACAAAAACTATATTTTAACTTTATCAAAAATGCTACACTCTCAGTCATAATCAAGATATCATGTGAAATATTTTTTTCTGGTTCTATATATACTGAACATAGATCTTTCATAAGATTTCTAAAATTTACTCAATTTCAATATGATGATTATAATATAAGTTTTTAATAAACAGAGGGCTTGAAGTGAAAAGTGATAAAACATCCAAACAATATCTATTTTCTGAAAACAATTCAAAGATCAAAGTTGTTCCTGGCATAAGGGACAATAAAATGTCCCAGCCAACCCAAACTTTTGTTTCACAAAGAGCACACATAAAAATAAATACACTGAACCAAACTCTGCTAATGTCACAGTACCTTTTCAACACAGTTGCAGGTTTGATACAAAAGCCCACGTTCACACCTTTTTTGAAACTTAGAGCAATCAAAACAACAGCATTTGGTGTATTAGGCCCTTGGTACAACAACCTGATAATTATATTGTGAGTGCCCGGCCCTAAGGAAGACTGGCATACCAGAAGCAACAAATCTGGGGCTGGGGAGTTTGGAGGGGCCAAGATGGATAGAACCAAGGAGCAAGAAGACTCGTCTGAAGTGGAACACTGGTCTAAAGCAAACAACCTATGTACATATACGAAATGTGTACAAAAGCTGAAACCTCTGTACATATACAAAATGTGTACAAAAGCTGAAAACCTCTGTACATATACGAAATGTGTACAAAAGCTGAAAACCTCTGTACATATACAAAATGTGTACAAATGCTGAAAACCTCTGTACATATACGAAATGTGTACAAATGCTGAAAACCTCTGTACATATACGAAATGTGTACAAAAGCTGAAAACCTCTGTACATATACGAAATGTGTACAAATGCAGAAAACCTCTGTACCTATTTTGCTGTAGTTATCATGCATGAGGTCTTCCAGGCCGATGTTCTTGAAGAAGTCTCCGCTCCATCCGGACTCGGTCTCCGTCCCGGCCACATACCCCCACTTACACACCAGCGTGCACAGCGACCTGGGCATACCAGGAGATAAAGAACAGATGATTGGGGTGTTTACACTGGGTAATATTCAGGGATGGTGGAGGAATGTAGAGCATGTACTATGCACCAGGGTAATTTTTGTTGTTTGTTTGCTGTTTAACGCTGCACTCAGCAATATTCCAGCTATATGACATCGGTCTGTACATAATGGAGTCAGGACCAGACAATCACAATCCACACTTGTCAGTTATTGTCATGTTGTTGCAGGCAGAAAGTGAGTCTCACCTGGACACAGAGTGGGTGGCCCTCCATGTGAGGAAGTCCGGCAGATCAAAGAAGTGTGCGGAATGGTTCCAACACTCGTCCTTCAGGTTCTGCAGGACAGTAAAAGCAACTGATAAGGACTGCTCCAACAACAACATTTGCATCTGATTTTGGTGCCACAACTCAGTCAAACATAAATCTAAATTCTTCAGAATGTAGTTTCTGTAAAGATGCAGGGAACTGGAGCTACAGTGGGGAACAATCCAGTCATGGTTAGTACAACATACTTTAGGGCCTTCGTGATCCAGTGGCATCAGGAGCCACAATTTGCTTTTGGAAAATTACGCCCATATTTGTGGCAGTTGAGTCACGCCGATATTTGTGGCAGTTGAGTCACACCGATATTTGTGGCAGTTGAGTCACACCGATATTTGTGGCAGTTGAGTCACGCCCATATTAGTGGCAGTTGAGTCACGCCCATACTTGTGGCAGGGGAGTCACGCCCATATTTGTTACAGGGGTGTCACACCCATATTTGTTGTAGTTGAGTCACGCCCATATTTGTAGCAGGGGAGTCATGCCCATATTTGTGGTAGTTGTATCACGCCCATATTATTGGCAGGGGAGTCATGTCCATATTTGTAGCAGGGGAGTCACGCCCATATTTGTGGTAGTTGAATCCTGCCCATATTAGTGGCAGGGGAGTCACACCCATATTTGTAGCAGGGGAGTCACGACCATATTTGTGGAAGGGGGGGTCATGCCCATATTTGTGGATGGGGGGGTCATGCCCATATTTGTGGAAGGGGAGTCACACCCATATTTGTGGAAGGGGGGTCATGCCCATATTTGTGGCAGTTGAGTCACGCCCATATTTGTGGCAGATGTGTCACGCCCGTATTTGTAGCAGGGGTGTCATGCCCATATTTGTTACAGGGGTGTCACGCCCATATTTGTGGTAGTTGAATCCTGCCCATATTAGTGGCAGGGGAGTCATGTCCATATTTGTAGCAGGGGAGTCATGCCCATATTTGTGGAAGGGGGGTCATGCCCATATTTGTAGCAGGGTAGTCATGCCCATATTTATGGAAGTGGAGTCATGCCCATATCTGTGGCAGGGGAATTATGCCCATATTTGTGGCAGGAGAGTCACGCCCATATTTGCGACAAGGTCACCTCATCATGGGCTTGAATCCCAGACATTCACAGATTATCATCCTCAGTGTGTCAGGTCCAACATGATAAATGTCAGGGGGGTCATGCCCATATTTGTTACAGGGGTGTCACGCCCATATTTGTGGTAGTTGAATCCTGCCCATATTAGTGGCAGGGGAGTCATGTCCATATTTGTAGCAGGGGAGTCATGCCCATATTTGTGGAAGGGGGGTCATGCCCATATTTGTAGCAGGGTAGTCATGCCCATATTTGTGGAAGGGGAGTCACAACCATATTTGTGACAGTTAAGTCACGCCCATATTTGTAACAGGGAAGCCACACCCATATTTGTGGAAGGGGAGCCACGTCCATATTTGTGGTAGTTGTATCACGCCCATATTAGTGGCAGGGGAGTAATGTCCATATCAGTAGCAGGGGAGTCATGCCCATATTTGTAACAGGGTAGTCATGTCCATATTTGTAGCAGGGGAGTCATGCCCATATTTATGGAAGTGGAGTCATGCCCATATCTGTGGCAGGGGAGTCATGTCCATATTTATGGAAGTGGAGTCATACCCATATTTGTGACAGGGGAATTATGCCCATATTTGTGGCAGGAGAGTCACGCCCATATTTGCGACAAGGTCACCTCATCATGGGCTTGAATCCCAGACATTCACAGATTATCATCCTCAGTGTGTCAGGTCCAACATGATAAATGTCAACAACCTGCATCACATTGGGCTGTCCCCACACATCAAGCTGACAGCTGTTATATACCTGAAATAGGCTTCAAGTTGGCATTAAACCTCCTACAAGGTACTCTCCTCCCACCTGTTTCAGCCAGCAGAGTTTCGGCATCTGCATCTCCAGGGACATCCTGCCCCCCACGTACTGCAGCACCGGGCTCCCCGTCTGGTTGATGGCGTGGGCCTGGGTCGCAGCCCGGTGGTCCATCCACAGGATCACGTTACATTCAGGGCGCCCTGTCAACAAGGAAACAGCGGACACTCAGTACTTCGCACTGACCAGATGTTCTACAGGGAGATATCATTCAACTCAATCAACTGTCTATACAATCTACCTGTTTGGTGGTAGGGATAGTTAGTCTGCAGGAAGATATCATTCTACTGTTTATACAATCTTCCTGTTTGGTGGTAGGTATAGTTAGTCTACAGGAACATATCATTCTACTGTCCATATTCCATGTATACTTTACCTGTTTGACTGACAGACACAGGCTTGAAGTTTTTGTCAAGGACAACTAGAGAGCAGGTTCCATCAAAGCCCACTCCTTTCACCTGGTCCCTGTCCACACCAGACGTCTCCAGCACATTCTAGAACAGGAGACACTATAGCTACAGGGCGGACACACTCACCCAGCTACGTAACCTTAACATTTGCAGGGATGTATCTAGACTTGCTGAGGGGCTGATATTTGGCCCCAAGTCTGCAGTAAATGACAGTAAAATTTCCAAAATTGAATGATATATTTCCCAATTCCTCAGATTTTATGCAAATAAGAACATTAAAAAAATCCAATTTTGAAAAATATTATATTTTTCCAATCTGCCTGCCATGGGCACTTAGTTTGGAATCATGGATAAATACCTGATTTGAGAACACTAAACTTAACATTTGAAACCTTATACTAGACAGTTCGTTCATCACCCAGAGAGTCCAAGTTCACCACATGGGTGAAGCCACTATCTTATACTAGACAGTTCGTTCATTACCCAGAAAGTCCAAGTTCACCACATGGGTGAAGCCCATGCACCCCCCCTCCCCACCCCCCACCCCCCCAAAAAGGGATATTGCTGGATCATAATTGCTAAAAGCCATATTCACTCAGTCCCAAATCTGATTAAGGACATGAAATCTACATGGCTCCACATTAAAAAACATGTACATGATTTTAATAATAGATATAGACTATGTCAAAAGTCACGAAAACTACAGAAATGAAGTACTTTGACTGTAGTTGTGACAGCAGACCAGATGTTGTCTGAGGACTGCTCATAGTGATCGGTGACAGGGTTCCAGGTCGTGATCTCAGCCACCGAAGTTGCCACCAGCTCTCCTGCTTCCGACACAATGGCCGCCCGCACACTTCCTGTACCAACGTCTATTCCGATGTAGTGCCGCATTGCCCTGCACAGCCTGAAAACTGAGGGTGAGTCACTCTGAACACTGATATTACAGCAGGCCCAGATAATGTGGAGAGAAGTCAAAAGGGATGCAGGGTGTAAAAAACTGAAATGGGGTTTTACGTTGCATCCAAGATTATTGCTTCCATATTGTGATTTGCATGTATGCGTGTGTGTTGGTGGAGCCTTTCATACTAGTCCTGACTAATGCCGGTTTCAAAATGCCTTTCCATGCCACATACATGGATACCCATTCAACAAATTACACTAACTCCGAGCAGACCAGTCCTTGTTCATCCCCTTAATGATGACGATGAGGCAAGGTAACAACAAGTACCATCTTTTAATGCCCCCCCCACCTGGTAGATGCTCTATCCACTGGCCCACAGAGGGTGTCAACTAATGCTGGTGATTGATAGACTAAGGACCACATATGACTGTGGCCTTATACCACTGGGCCAACCAGACCCCAATTAGTATGAAATTCTCTATATGTAAAATAATTATTTTCATCCGTACCCAACATTTTTTATCTAAAAGTCCAGCTGGGTCCACTTGCTCAAATAGATCTTAGCACTACAACAATCTTAACTCCAATACCTTAACATAGACTTCCAATAGGTGTAGCACTAAGACCACTTTGTGCAAGTAGGCCCATAAATGAAATTGTTATCTGAATTTGTTTCTAGTGTGAACTGTATTAGCTATAGGGAAACAACAAGTTTGAAAGTATTAAAATATGGATCGACTTTTTTGTCGCGGATTCACAATTTGCTTATTATGGACCATAATTTTGTCTGCTTCGACTTGCATTTGGCGCTGTTCTCGCTGCACTGCGCGAAGCAAAGCCTATCGGAGGATTGAAGAAGGATATCTATATAACAAAAGGTATACTATAATGAGCTACAGCCAAACTGACTGGTTTTGTTATTGATTAATCCATACACGACTTGAAAAATTCAAGCTATCCGTCAACATTATATTATGTACAATAAAAAACTACATGGTATCCCTTCAGAGAACACAGGTAAACAAACAGGTGATAACAAACTTAGTCAATTAAAATGTGAAATTTTAGGTAAATTATGACCAGAACGATGATTTCTGCTAGGCATTGTTTTATAAGCAGAATAATGATTACTGTGTGTATTTTCTCATAAACTAAGCAAGAAATAGCAATCAGCTGTACGCACATTTTCTACCAATCTAGCAGTGATTCAGTTAAAAAATATCCAGACAAACTTCTAAATAAATTTGACGCAATGATCGGATGGATTGTATCTGAAACTGGTGATATCAACTGATATTAACTGCTGGATATGTTTTGCATATGGAACAATTTGATCAGTCACCAGTGAGACCTCTCACATTCTTGTTACGGCAAATAAATGAAAACAAAATGTAAATATCGCAACTATAGCCATCAAAAGTTATATGAAAATATTAGGCAGTTACCTGTTTGAGGAATGTATCCATCAATAACCATATAAAGGACCAATATCCCATTCAGATAAAGCTGTACAAAAAAACTTGTTCAATGTCATGTCTTTGAAACAATGTAATATTTTAAGAAATAGAGCTTTTGGGGATATTATAACCTGCCTTCACCTCTCAACTGATTGCATAAGTTTGTTTCTGGTTTTTCACATACCGTATTCGACGTAATAAGCGCCCTGCTCTAATAAGCGCCCATGGCAACATTTGCTAAGATATTGGCTAGTGAACAATCCCAATTAGCACCCCTTCCGATTGATCAATGTACACAAGACTTATTGAATTCTGGAAAAATATATCTGTCATACATAAACATTTCAGGCTGTCAGCATAAACCACGAAATTTATCTTTCAACTCTGTTTTTTTCACCAAAATAACATTCTTATAAGAGCCCCCTATTTCTAATTTTGAGAGCGCCCTGGGCGCTTATTACGTCGAATACAGTAGGTGTCACATGTCTCCCTGGTCAGGTGAGATAGCAAACGTAACAACTGTGTTCATTACGTCCACGGTTCTTAAAAAAAATCCATTGAGTTATATAATAAATGTGCAATCAATTAACATATTATTGGTTGATCCTTAGAAGTATGTTGCTTTAACATAGGCACTTCATGCCCAGATATGGCTGTAATCCGTCTGCTGTAGTAAACCTACATACATATAAACAATTACTTTTGACAAGTCCACTGTGCAAGATAACAGTCATTAATCAATAAATGTATTATCAGTTAATCCTTTGATTAATGTTATTTTTGCAACTCAACTGCCATTACTCTCTTGCTGTGCTGCCATGTGCATATTACATAACATGTAAGACATTTCACATCAGACTTGGAATTATGACCTAATCTTAGATTGAATAAGTACCCTTGACACAAGAAATGCCAAATGCGAATAACTGACTGATACATATTATTGACACCCTCAGAGGCAGGGGTGAACGTTATTGGTTGGTTGGTTGTTTAATGCCGCACTCAGCAATATTGCAGCTATATGACGGTGGTCTGTAAATAATCGAGTCTGGACCAGACAATCCAGTGATTATTATCATGAGCATCGATCCACGCAATTGGGATCGATGACATGCATCAACCAAGTCAGCGAGCCAGTGACATGGCGTTTGATGGAGGTGTTGTGACCAAAACAGTGAACTTTTACATTTTATCAATGTCATGGGTGGTACATGTAAAATTAGCTCATAGGGAACCACCCTACATCCTTTTTATGGCAGAAACGCTCGTGCCTCACCAGGTCACGTGGTGTTGACTTGCGGTCTGAAGCGGAATACTTACAACCTAACAAATCCTACCAACTGACACTCGTGTCAAAAGCCAGACAGGCGACTATGGGACTGTAACATGTGATGCACTTCACAAAAACACAATATTCTAGTAAAGGGAGGTCACTCCAAACTTTTAACCATGTTCCGTTACAAAATGACATTGAGACGCATTGCCGTTTGGAGGTTCGAATCACATCAATATTCATCGAGCGATAGATATAGTATCCTAGTATCTGTAGGGTTTATGTAAATTCGTATCCCAAGACATGAGTAATTTCGTATCCCAAGTCGAATGCAATTTGTAACCATTATGCATTATGCAATACGCACTACATTATGTATGACATACTAATTTATATTTAGATCTGAAGAACATGTAATGTTTTGCATAGGGGCGATATTTTATTTGTACAAGAAGAAGAACATGTTTTTTTCTGTTGACCGAAGCTAAACTGACAATTACTTATGGGCTCCTTAAAATTGACCCCTGGGGCTGTTGAGATGGAGATTTGAGACGTTTATTTAACAATATTACCAGGTGAAGGGACCCGTGAAGATCCGGGTTAGAATAGGTCTTCAGCAACCCATGCTTGCCGTAAGAGGCGATTAACGGGATCGGGTGGTCAGGCTCGCTGACTTGGTTGATACATGTCATTGGCGTGGATCGTTGCTCATGATATCAATCACTGGATTTTCTGGTCCACACTCGATTATTTACAGACCACCGTCATATAGCCGGAATATTGTTGAGTCCGGCGTTGTTGACAACAAACAAACAAACAAAACCAGGTGAAGGTATATAAAGTAATGGTGATTTCATCAGCTATATAATGGCTGTCTGGACCAGACTATGCAGTGACTGATTGTAGTGAATTGGGATATTGGTTGTTGTTTTACTGTGATGAGCTTCATTGTGTGTTGATGGTTGTATGTATGCGTATGTTGACGTGAATGTTATGGAAAATTAAATGGTTGACTTTGTAAATGTGAATCCAGTGATTGCGTGGTGATTTGTTTGTTTTATGAAATCTCAACAGCGTCTGTTTTGTTCTCTATCCCTGTGCTGTGAATGGACTGATCCACTGTGACATCGTTGTCTTATAACTGAATATAAGATGTTAGAAAACCTATGATTCAACGATAATATATCGTTATTTAGAAATACGAAATAGGGATATGAAGGAAGGTGATTTATGGATGTCAACTTCTTCATTACGAGGAACACAACGTATCGGAGTATATACTTACTCCTTCATTATTATGAGGAACACAACGTTTCGGAGTATATACTTACTCCTTCATTATTATGAGGAACAACGTATCGCAGTATATACTTACTCCTTCATTATTATGAGGAACACAACGTATCGGAGTATATACTTACTCCTTCATTATTATGAGGAACACAACGTTTCGGAGTATATACTTACTCCTTCATTATTATGAGGAACAACGTATCGCAGTATATACTTACTCCTTCATTATTATGAGGAACACAACGTATCGCAGTATATACTTACTCCTTCATTATTATGAGGAACACAACGTATCGCAGTATATACTTACTCCTTCATTATTATGAGGAACACAACGTATCGCAGTATATACTTACTCCTTCATTATTATGTGTATCACTTCTTGGTGCCTTTCAAAGACTTGATAGGGATACGAAGTTTCTTATTTTCCCGGTCACGAATTTTCTAGGGCTACGAAATTACCGCAACGCGTATCCGTATGTATAATGTTCTGAGTTCGAATGACTGTGGCCACGAAACGCTAACGCATTTTAAAACTGTAAAAGAATATTGTCTGGGACTTAATTCCGTATACCGTACGTCTCCTCGTTCAATGGTGCATTTCCTCTGTTAACGCACAGGAATTTGTAGTAGTGCATATATACCTGAAAATGAGGCCTCGTAGGATACATGGGTCTTGAAGACATATATATTTATTGTGTATTCTTGCAAGCAGAGTCTGACTCTTATTAATTAACTCTACTTTACATTTTAGAGGCACGGCTATTAATTACTAAGTACTATCGGAGTAGGGGGATTACGAGAAAACCCTATGTATGTTCAAATGTTAAGAGTAGAATGAATCATTGAGTGTAGCTGACCCTTGTTTTATAAAAAAAATCGAGGCCTAGTTTGATAGAGGAAATAATTTAAACATACACGTACATTGCCAACCGTTACAACGTAAACATCGCAACGAAAAACAATTAATGTACACGCAGCGGATCCAATATCTAATCATAAACTCTCAAATGACTGTTTTCTTGGCATTCTAGAAGTTGGTGAGTAAGTAAAAAAATGTACAACTTTATGGAAAACAACTTCTGGTTTATTGCATATAGCAGTGTTTCGATGAAGATTCTTACACCGTTTTCAAGCTGGAGTGACAACAACCAGGTGATGAGAGGTACAGATACATGACATGTTGTGATGAGCAGCAGATTAACATTGACAACAACAGGTGATAGATAACACGTACCATACAGTTAAATGGATGAAGCCAGATGTACAGTAAGGATGACACATACTGAAATAGCACACAGGTATTGAAGTGAGTGAGTGAGTGAGTATGGTTTTACGCCGCTTTTAGCAATATTCCAGCAATATCACAGCGGGGTACACCAGAAATGGGCTTCACACATTGTACCCATGTCGGGAATCAAACCCGGGTCTTCGGCGTGACGAGCGAACGCTTTAACCACTAGGCTACCCGACCGCCCCCAGGTTTTGAAGCACACGGGTAATGAATATGTACAATAAGAATGACAAATAGCTCACAGGTAAGGAAACCAGATGTACAGTAAGGATAAGGATTAAAATTAAACAGTTGTGGCAAGCTGATTGGGCCCGACAAATAGTCTATTGCTTGACTGGATCTTAATAGGAAGACGAGAAGTAATACCCTTGATCTCTGCTGATCAAACGTTTGTGACAGCGGATTTCTATGGCTTCTGGGAGTGTTCTTTTGGTGAAGTTCTGATGTTTGGTTAAGAGGAAAAACTCCCCAGCCATCAAATTAAGTTTGACAAAGTCCAAATCCTCTCAAGCAAACATCATACGCTTGATAACGGTGTGAGAATATACATAGAAACGTCGCTATATGTAATAAACCGGAAGTTGTTTTCCATAAAGTTGTACGTTTTTTTACTTCCTCTCAAATGCCACGTCCCCCGTGCAAATGTTCATGCACCCAACACAAATCCACTATTTTAAACTATTACGCGTTCCACCTACCCAAAGTTTCACAATCATGGAAAAACTAGAATTCTTAGAACATGTTTTTCTCTCTGCCTATTACCTGCCATGTTAAACTTTAGCAGTAATGATAAGAAATGAAAGTAGGAACGTGTGAAAAGAGAAGCAACTTAGGCCTTTGATTTAGATAATTAAAATATAAAACAGATTCCCCTTAAATTCACCTGTCTGACAATGCTTATATTAGGTGAATTTCAAAACAATGTTTTCTTTCATATTTCGATCATCGGTTCTCTTCTTTTGGGAAACAGATTCAGGAGCAACAAAAAACAATAGGAAACAAAAACCCGGATAACAATTATAAAAAAAAAAAAAATAAACACAACAAGAAGTACAAAACACTATTCTAGATAAAAACTCCAACAATAATAAATGTGAAACAAAAAACCTGGATGAATTCTTAAAATACAAATTAATTACCCGTAACGGTGAAATTAATGAGTGAGTGAGTGAGTATGGTTTTACGCCGCTTTTAGCAATATTCCAGCAATATCACGGCGGGGGACACCAGAAATGGGCTTCACACATTGTACCCATGAAATTAATGAAGAGATATTAAGGAAATATAAGTACACAAAAAAAGGCATGTTTGTTTCATCAAAAATAATAATATTCGAGGAATATGGTGCCTTAAATAGAAAACAAATACGAAACCTGACTTTCAATTAACCGAAACAAGTCGGGAAACCTCTTAAGCATATAATTTAGTTAGTTTTATTCAGTTTATAATTATGATTCTATTTTATTCAGCACTTATTTCATTTCCATCATGGCTGACAATCTTCGAGTACAAGGAAGGACATGCAGCCGGTATGCCTTGCGACGTCGCTACGTTCGGTTGCTAGGTGTCTCCTCGAACGTCCGCGCGTTGTGAATAAAACCCGCGACGACATCGGCGATTGGCATTCATCTCAGTGTGACTGTCTTGGATGCTTTAACGATGGCTCGTGTAAAGGCGCGTTCTAAGTCGAGATCCCGCTCTCGATCCCGATCTGCCAAGAGGGCAAGACGGGGGTCCCGTAGACGATCGAGGTCTGCCTCTCGTCGTCGTCGTCGCACAACCTCCCGCAGAAGGCGATCGGCCTCCCGCAGGAGGAGTACTTCAAGACGGCGCAAGAGGACACGCTCAAGGAAGCGTAGGGCAGGCCGCCGCCGTCGTCGTAGACGATCGGTGAAGAGAGCAGGGAGGCGCAAGGCTCCCAAGAGAAGGCGCCGACGCAAGGCTAAACGTTAAACGGACAGTCGCTTCGGTGAAGCTTTGTAACACCATGGCCCTCTTTAGGGCCACCAAATATCCCAAAAGAAGCTTGAAACATTGCAAAACTGTGTCTTGTTCTTAGAATGTTAGAATTAGAATTTCTAATAAGTATTCAATTCCAAGAAAGTTCCAGACCTCCCCCACCCCAATGGCGAAATAACCCCCTCCTGAAACCACACAAAACCGAAACACAAACAAAATCAAAATACCAAAATCACTCAAATTACTCAGTATCCCACCTTGATAGAAACCATTCTTATATTGTTGTGGACTTAAGGATATTTTTTTCTAACTTAATGGATACAAATATATTTATATAACAAAATGTAAGATAAATGAATTAAACAGATAAATTGGAAATGAAAAAAATATATAAGACTATCAGCACTATCAAGTACTTATTTTTCGTTTTATGAATATTTGAAAATATGCTTACTTAATATAAACATACCTACATAGTTAAGTTTACACACATATAGTTATATTTATAAGTATTTCAGTAATAGAAATACAAATTCTGGCAACTCGTGTCTTATTGGCGTATCCATTTGGCGAACAATCAGTGACAAGTGAGATAACTCTAACTTTACTCTTCTGCAGCATCCACTGTTACATTCGTCACACTCTCCCCTTTCCGTAAAGGCTTGTTCGGGCCCCGGAACGACACGAGTTGGTCACGAATGTTATTGTCTGTCATTCGTCACAACTCGCATCTTTAAGTAACCTTCTGTCCCGGTACGACGCGTATGTTGCACACAATTGAAAATCAACTGCTTATCAATGTTGCCTCGGAGACAATGTAAAAAGAAGTATACGATTAGTACAAGAGAACAAAGTAAATAGCTTATCTCCCCATGGATGTCGACAATGTTAATGACGTTTATTGATCTCCCATACCTGTGTATAATTAATATGACGTGTTGTCATATGTCCGCATCACCCACTTACTGAATAAACAGTCATTTGCAAAAAATATAGGTTTATTATTTCGAACTTTTAAAAGGCGATTATGCTTGTCGTAAAAGGCGACTAACGGGATCGAGTGGTCAGGCTCGCTGACTTGGTTGATACCTGTCATCGATCCCAATTGCGTGGTTCGATGCTCATGATGTCAATCACTGGATTGTCTGGTCCAGACTCGATTATTTTAAAGACCGCCGTCATATAGCTGGAATACTGCTGACTGCGGCGTTAAACAACAAACAAACAAATCGAACTTGATCATCTTCCAAAAGTAGTAATTTGCGCAGGAATGTATATTTGTCTCAATTAAGTTTGTCGGACAGTGTAACAGTAAAACACGGCATATATATACAGTAGTGGTCGCAGGTCACTATGCCATGGTGGATTATCAATCTCCGAATATAAGAGCGCGTTGATGTATAAAAAAAGTATTGTGAAAACAGATTGCAAATCTACTAGGTACAATAACAAGCTCCTCACAGCGATAGTCCGTTACCGAGAGTGTAACGAAGGTGTCACGCGCTGGGAAGGAGCTTGGTACAATAAATAACAAGGGTGATAACTCTTAAAAGCACCCTTTGCGTTGCCAAGACATCACAGTAAACATTATATAGCTGATCGATTTGTAGATGTAATTAAACACTTATAAAAATTATTCAATGAAGTCGTACTTGTATAAATGGTTGAAACCACCGCAAGATAAACTCAATCAGAAAGAATCCAATGAAAAATATATGAATAGTCTGTTCATCTACCTACTCAGGCCTAGTCCCGTTAGGTTGCTAGTGTCCTCTCAACATTTGGACGAAGCCGCGTGTCGTTGAAATCCATGTTTTCTCTTTTCAAATAAAACTTACTCTTTCAAGTGTGTTTGTTTAGAACGGTGCGGGTATTGTGTACCTGGTCGATTCGCGTTAGAAACAGTACGACTGTGAAAGGACGGACCTGTATTACAATTACTATCATTCATGCGTAGGGAAATGTCATATGTTAGCCACAGATACTGAAGGGGTTTAAATTGGTCGAGCCATTATCACATCTGTTTATTCTCCATTCTAATGAGATCAAATATTGTTTTACAGTCTCGTCATTGTCTACAGTAGATCCGTCTATTGTGACAGTCTGGGTAAATAAAGTGTTGGCTAACACGTTTGTGTCAGCGGACCAGAAATGCGAGTTAAGTGGAAACCTTTTTAGGGGCCGACCATTTGATGTTCTGGGATAGGGGATGTGAAGGGAGTGGTCTTATTTTTAAATTAAAACCATGAGCCTAAATATTCAGGATATCAAATTCAAATGGTCTGTCCCTACTGCAGTTCCGTTAACCCTCAAATGATGCCCCCCAGGTATTAGACGTAAGTATGAAGGTGAAGTTTTGTTTTTTTGGTAACTGAATATGACGGACCACGTGACAGTGGCGCTGCAAATGCGCGTGTAATTTTTGGGACATCCCGCGTTGAATATTGTGTACATACACCTGTGAAGTTGTGTATAGCTTCAAACTGTGTGAATACGTCGAGTTGTGAATACCTTTCGGATTGTGTACATCTGTCGAATTGTGTAAATCTGTCGAATTGTACATATGTGTGGAGTTGTCTATACCTGTCGAGTTGCGTATATCTGTCGAGTAGAGTACACCTGTCGAGTTGTGTACAGCTGTCGAGTAGAGTACACCTGTCGAGTTGTGTATATCTGTCGAATTGTACATATGTCTGGAGTCGTCTATACCTGTCGAGTTGTATACATCTATCGTGTTGTGTATTTCTGTCGAGTTGTGTACATCTGTCGAGTAGATTACACCTGTGGAGTTGTACATATGTGTGGAGTTGTCTATACCTGTCGAGTTGTGTACATCTGTCGAGTTGTGTACATCTGTCGAATTGTACATATGTGTGGAGTTGTCTATACCTGTCGAGTTGTGTACATCTGTCGAGTTGTATACATCTGTCGACTTTAGTACACATGTCGAGTTGTATACAGCTGTCGAATTGTATACAGCTGTAGAGTTGTATACATCTGTCGAGTTGTGTACAGCTGTCGAGTTGTATACAGCTGTCGAGTTGTGTACATCTGTCGAGTTGTGTACAGCTGTCGAGTTGTATACAGCTGTCGAGTTGTATACAGCTGTCGAGTTGTCTATACCTGTCGAGTTGTATACAGCTGTCGAGTTGTATACATCTGTCGACTTTAGTACACCTGCCGAGTAGAGTACACATGTCGAGTTGTATACATCTGTCGACTTTAGTACACCTGCCGAGTAGAGTACACATGTCGATTTGTATACAGCTGTCGAGTTGTATATACCCATCGTGTGAAGACGTCGAGTTGTGTTTACAGCAACATTCAACGCCGCATGTGAGGAACCTAAGTTTGTTTTGAACGTTCATAGCACTACCTCTTCCCTTTTCTATGGCACATCTATTCTTTCTCAAAGCTCAGCTTTATTATTAGAAACATTTGCATTTAGCAAGGTTTTTTAAAAGCCAGATACAATGCCTATTGTTAAAGTATAGCAATATGCACTGCGTGGTCTATACGGGGCTTGAAGACTTACACCTTCATAGCGTTATGACGTGGATCAGGCTGGCGTAGGTGGAATAAACGAACAATGAGTTAATGTACCGTAACTGAAAATCCCCCATGTAGATCTTGACGTCACATGTTATTACGTCTCTTCCCACGACAAAGGAGGAAATAAAACATGTGAGATGTTTCTGGATCAGACGAACCATATAAACATGACGAGGTAATCAACCAAACTGACAACAAGCATCACAGTAAGAATTTTGAAGCTAAATGAATAAATAAATAAATAAATAAATAAACAAACAATAAAGGTATATGGTACGGGTATATTAGTTGTGTTTTGAACTTTAATTTGCAGTGTTTCGGCGACTGTTTTTTTTCAAGTGGATACTTTCTTTTGGCCAGCAGATTATATGATTGCGTTCTGTAAATAATCGAGTCTGGGTCTGACGTTATGATATCATGGTCTTGGTTGATATCATGAGCAACGTCCTACGCCGTGACGGTGCCGTGACACGCAATCAACACAGTCACCGAGAGATTGGTTTATCACACCTCCTTACTCGCTGCACTTACATTTGTAATGACAATGTTGTGAGTACCGGTAAAGCATGACTTGCCTACCCTTTCCCGAACACATGGTGTCATCACTGAGCGATCCATTCATATAATTTACATCACAGTTTTTCTGTTTATGTCCCGTGGAATCTGTTTCGACAGATACCCGAGAATGACTATTCTCTGGCTTTGACTGTTTCTTTCAAAGAGGTTATCACAAGCAATTTAGAGTACCGAGATATATTCTACACTACTCAAAAGACGTTAAGGACAGATTAACCACAGCAACATGAAAGTATCGATTGGGTGGCCCTTAACTTCTATCGAGTAGTATAATACGGGTTCCTGCGGAGTTTCTGTACTGATAAGAAATAATCGCCGCTACAACGCACAATAGTTTCATATCTTCCTCTCGAAATGTCACTGAATGTTCAGCTATCAAAACATGGTTTAATTATATAACAGCACAGTGTTGTGGATAATGGCGATGTCATAATGTGCAACCATCCACAACAAATAAACCAGTCAACAAAAGGTTAAAGAGCGTTCTTCTCTTCAACACGCAGGCAACATCACCTGGGGAACTATTCCCAATACACACCAGCCATCTGATCAATGGAACTAGCAGGAACCCGACAACGATCGTTTCCTTATCACCTTCATTCATCACTGGTGCCAGGTCGTTTCTTGACCATGTCAATTTAAGGGTTAGCGGATCTTTCGGTACGTCTTTGATCTGTTTGATTCCTAGTCTCAGCAACGACCATCACATCGCAATGTAAACAATGATCTTAGAGTCGCCTGGTTGCTATGGTAATTGGGACGCGCTAATCGAGATATTGATCAATGGTTGCGACAATGACTGACAAGGTGACGCTGTAATGGTCCCGTTAAACATTTCCGATCAGTCAGCGGTTATCTCCCTTTGATATCAGTCGTCTGCCACTGAAACTGTTTTCACTTGGCGGAAAATATTGTTCTTGTAAAATAGAAGGCACTGTGCACATTTATGACTTCTATCTGTTTTGTTTGTTGTTAACACCACACTCAGCAATATTCCAGCTATACGTCGGTCTGTGAATAATCGGGTCTGGAACAGACAATCCAGTGATTGACATCATGAGCATCGATCCACGCAATTGGGATCAGTGACATGCATCAACCAAGTCAGCGAGCCTGACCACCCGATTCCGTTAGTCGCCTCTTACGACAAGCATAGTCGCTTAACTGTAAACAATAGTAATTTCTGTAATAGACGACATTGCTTCTAACATACTGAATCATTCTCACACAGTTTTATTGATCAAACTTAAGAAAGTTAGGGGCGGCGGGGTAGGCTAGTGGTTGACACGTTCGCTCGCAACGTCGAAGGTCAGGTTTCGATTCCCTACATGGGTACAATGTATGAAACATTCTTCTGCCGTGATATTGCTGCAATATTGCCAAACTAACTCGGCCAGGCAAACACGTGATTGATTGCAATGATTGACCCATGAAGTCGGGTACGATGACACACCATGTCGAACAGACAAACTGGAGATTGACAGCTATGATTGACCCACGCAGTCGGGTACGTCATATCAACTCGACCAGACAAGTGATTGACGACAATAACAGGGTTAGAAATTGGCACTAGTCCTATAGTCCTTGCCAAACTGCCCAATGGTAAAGGTATCACAAGGACTAGAAGAAAATTTCCATTTTTAAGAGTTTTGCTATATGTTATCATTATAAGGACTAGTGGGTGAAAACTGTTAGTTTCTAACGCTGCAATGATTGACCCAAGAAGTCGGGTACGATGACACATCAACTCTACCAGGCAAACCAAAGATTGATGGCTACGAAGGACCCACGCATTTGGGTGCCATGACACACCATCTTTACCTGGTCACAAGTGGGCATGAAAAGAAACAACACCATAACAAAATATAAAAGTAAAAAACATTTACAAGAATACAGCCAAAACTGAACTCCTTCAACTGAACGTGTTATTCCGAGCATTCACATGTACAACAAAGTTTATTGTCGACTTACTGTATGTCGTAATGAATAATGCATTTTCAGACAATGTTAGTAATCTATATCACATTAATACATGTATGTGCCCTACAATATCCTGTGGGTGTGAAACTCTCCTTTTACCATTCCGATGAATTTCACAATAACAATAAGTGTAATATTCTATAAGGGTACGAGTTGAATGAAAGCTAAAGTTACAGCATAGAGTAGGAAAACCTATCTACCCCAGACCGTGATATTTACCCTAGACAGCTGAGCTATCATCAATGAAGACCTATATTTTGAGATTGATATTCTGTTCAAATGTGCGGATGTTAGTGAGCCCGCTAAATGTATATCGAACCTACCTAAAGAGTTGCCAGTATTGTCATACAGCTATAAAATATGTATGCACAATGTAAAAATACAAATGTATCTGTATGACATTAACTACATGCTATGTATCCTGACGTACTCTATTTTTTAACAGTGAAGATGGCATTGCTGATATTTAGATGGATGAGTGAATGAAAACTCAAATTCTGCTTCATATCAGTAGGCCATGTCTTCAACAATAGAATTCAGTTACATTTCGAAAGAAAAACACTGCTCGATAAAAGGCGTGACCTCCATTACCCAGTCTGTAAACTTCCGTTGCACTCGAGTGACGTCACATATATTGTCGAACACCTGATTGGCTTCATACTTTAGCGGGGTCTTCTTGAAAGAAGAGACAAGTTTTGACGCACAGTTCTCAACATAAATCTCGCAGGTCGGCATTCAAACTCAAACAGTAATTCATAGTTTAAAACCTATTTACAACATATGAATACTAGTCACATGACTGTGTTCACACTACATTACTCTTCCTTTTCATCATGACACGGGCACCAAGAGTCTGAATAACGATGGAATGTTCTGACATGTGTTCATTACTTCCCATGATACTTAATGTTGACAGGTCGAATGCATGTATCCTAAGTCGGCATCTTTGATGACGTCACATCCCTCCTTATAATGCGACAAATCAACATCAAATAAGGGTGTTCGAAAAAAAGGGTACTCTACGATATATATATTTACAATGTGTATATATATTTTGTAGCTGTATATTTGTTTCTACACATAAGACAGCTGGGACATGACGTCACTCTCAATTCTAATGACGTCATGCTATATGGCGCCATGTGCTTCCATGGCAACTGAGGACGCCCGAATGAAGAAAATAGGTCAACTATATCGAAGTATCTTTTTAAATACACCCGTTTGAGATATCACCGTTTAGTAATCGTACAGTCGCAATACACAGTGTGTAGCATCACGTGTTGGGGCGCCTATTTTCATCAGCTGGTCATTCGAATGGGGGGCGTCGGTAGCACTGTTCAACGGTACCCGTCTACTCTGCACCCAGATGCATCATCTGTTGTCGATAGACGGATTTATCATATATAATGGGTAGGTTTCTCGGCAGGTTAAAACCAACGGATAAAAACTATATCCGTTCGGATCATAGAGATATTATGCAAATATCAAAGGTGTTAATAAACAAACATGGCGTCGCCCTTGTCATTCGGCGATCCACACTCCGGAACCTTTTCCGTAAAATAAAACAGTTGGATTTGGCCGAAATATATCCGAATTGTTACCTTTTTTCGTTTTGTCGCTGTGTGTAAATCTGTCTGCACTTCGTAACATTCTGACTGGACAGGCCGACTGTCAACAGCGTCTGACTGTGGCCGTGACGTCTCGTAGACTAGGGCAAGAGTTGCTTCCCTTTGATAAAGGGCAGTTACTCTAGCGGACAGACCGATTGATTGTCGCGAAAGGCAAGGAGAAACAATTTGTGTAGACAATTGTGTGTGTGTGTGTGTATATATATATATATATATATATATATATATATATATATATATATACACACACACACACATACATACATACATACATACATATAGTTACGCCCCTATATAAGAAACAGGTTTCAGTTGGAACCATAGTGGCTACTGACACTGTCAGACTGACACATAAATAACCTTCTAACGTAAAATATATTATGGCACTCATTTTAGGAAATCTTGCAATGTTTTTTGTTGTTGTTGATTTTTTGTTTGTTTGTTTGTTTGATTTGAAAAAAATATTAGTTGCAACGGTTTAACAATTAACCCTTACAAACTCACATACAAACTCAAGAATGTGTGTTTTATAATGACTACAAGCATAACAATACAGTTGGAACGACGGCACTTTACAACTCAAGTCTTTATTAGGGAAGACTGTTAACATGTACAGTGGAAAAAAAGACTAGTTTTTTTACCATGGCTATGTTCATACAAGTCGCCATTCAATATTCTGACAGTGGGGACTCATGGGAAAGACGTTTAAGGACTGTCTATTAAATATTTAATAAAGCTATTAAAGCTAGCTGATAGTGTTAAGTGTATTATACACTCTCTCAAAAAAGAAACGCAACCCCAGTCTGAAAATGTGAAAAAAAACAAGAAGAAAAATATTGATTGTAAATACAATTTTTTCTGATATGCACTTATACCATGTTGACTGTTTATTAACGTAAGCGCCCAAACACACCAATTGTCGTGCACAAGGGCATTTTATTGTTACTTTTATCATAGTGAGCAAAATTTTCTCGCGGCCCATGCCAAAAACCTCATGCACGTGCAATTCATGGAAAGAGCAGTAGAAGTATGGGTTTATAAAAGCACGTGTTGATTAGCGATTCACTCTATCATTTTCACCGAAAGACAAGGTCGAATATGCCACGGTTGCGTGCTGCAGATTGAAATATCGCCATTGGTCGTATTGAGGCCGGACAAAGCTTTGGAAACGTTGCCCGGCACCTCAATGTTAATAAAACAACGATTTCCCGACTTTGGAGCCGATACACCCAGTTTCATGCAACTGAAGATCGCCCCAGAAGTGGTAGGCCAAGGGTTACTACACCACCTCAGGATCGATTCATCCGGGTCACCCACCTACGTAATCGGCTAGCCACACCTACCGTCACTGCAACACAGGTGCCAGGTTTGAGAAGAGTGTCCGCACAAACAATTACGAACCGTCTACGAGAGGCCGGTCTACGTGCAAGAAGACCACTTATTGGACCTGTTTTACGCCACAAACATCGACGCCAACGACTCAGGTGGTGCACAAGGGTTCGGATATGGACCCTAAGAAACTGGAGCCGCGTCAGTGAATTTTCTCCAGAATTCTAACGTCAACGTGTTACCATGGCCCTCCCGATCACCAGACATCAACCCAATCGAACATTTTTGGGATTATCTGGACCGACGAGTACGTGCACGTACACCGCCGCCGCAGACGTTGGATGCACTAGCCGTTGCACTGCAGGAGGAGTGGAGAGCAATCCCTCAGGAAAGAATCCGGCGTCTAATCCGTTCTGTTCCTAGGAGGTGTAATGCTGTGATCGCAGCTCGTGGCGCGCATACGAGGTACTGAGAAAGACGCCCCCTTGCGTCACGTCAATCTTAGTGAGAGAACTGTCGAAGTCTGGACTTAACCTTGCATACGTGTACTGCCACCATGCCAAATTTCATATTGTTGTCTTCAATAATAAATGTGTTATAATAACTTGAATATTGAGATAAACATCTTGGAAATATAGGCGTTGCGTTTCTTTTTTTGAGAGAGTGTATACAAACGTCCGGTCAGTTTTTCCATGACGAGGCTACCGTTCACTGGGGAAGCACTGACTCTCTTAAGTCAAGTTTTGTTGAGTCCGCTCTGGATATTGTAGTCGACAATGTACACATTGTTTAACTAACTCATATTCGTTCTCTTCCTGGACGTTGGTTCACCTGTCGATGGGGTCACGGGTGACCCTGTCGTCTATGGCGTCGTAACTCGCTGTGCAGAATTGCGTCCCTTTGGTACGCCAGCAACCTATGATTGTGGGTTCGAATCCCGGTTCGCCCCGATCATGTTTCTAGATTTGTCAGCACCATACCAGAGCTCGTGGGTTTCACCAAATTCTTAAACGTCTTAGACCTGCATCACTTCGGGCTTTTCTCCCACATCAAGCTGGCACACTGTGGTGTAACTGGAATAATGTTCAAAGCGGTGTTAAACCTAAATTCACTCGCTCACCTGTCGATTTCGGTCAGTTTTCGGTGTCTTGCGGTACATCTGTAACATATTATGGGTGTGTAACGTACATGTCGGTCATATCTTGGTAGTGATAGCGATGAATGACCGTGCCCATAGGTGACACCTTCGTACTTAAGCATGTTAGTTAGTTTGTTTGTTTGTTGTTTAACGCCGCACCCAGCGATTTTCCAGCTGTATGCCGGCGGTCTGTAAATAATCGACCAGACAATCCAGTGATTGACATCATGAGTATCTGGGATACGATGACATGCATCAACCAAGTCAGGGAGCCTGACCACCCGATCCCGTTAGTCGCCTCTTACGACAAGTAAAAGTGGCCTTTTACGGCAAGAATGGGTTGCTGGAGACCTATTCTCTACCCGGATCTTTATGTAAGCAGCCAGGTCAAACTAGTGGTCGATAGTGTGAGCACTGAACCCATGTGACAAACTTCTATGTACTCAGCATATCATTGACTACGCCAGTTAACAAATGTACCCGCCTCCTCACATAATCTCACACATGATCTATGCACCCAACCTCAAACTTCACAAATATACCCGGGACTTAACTTCACAAATATACCCGGGACTTAACTTCACAAATATACCCGGGACTTAACTTCACAAATATACCCGGGACTTAACTTCACAGATATGCCCGGGACTTAACTTCACAATATACCCGGGACTTAACTTCACAAATATACCCAGGACTTAACTTCACAAATATACCCGGGACTTAACTTCACAATATACCCGGGACTTAACTTCACGAATATACCCGGGACTTAACTTCACACATGTACCCGACACTCAACTTCACTATGTACCCGACAACTCCCCTAGCCCATGTGTACCCGATCTCCCCAATGTACACTCCCCTAACCCATGTACCTGATACCTCCGCAATGTACCCGACCACTCCCCTAACCCATGTACCTGATACCTCCGCAATGTATCCGACCCCTCCCCTAACCCATGTACCTGATACCTCCGCAATGTATCCGACCACTCCCCTAACCCATGTACCTGATACCTCCACAATGTATCCAACCACTCCCCTAACCAATGTACCTGATATACCTCCGCAATGTATCTGACCACTCCCCTAACCCATGTACCCGACACCTCCCCAATGTATCCGACCACTCCCCTAACCCATGTACCCGACCACTCTCCTAACCCATGTACCCGACACCTCCGCAATGTACCCGACCACTCCCCTAACCCATGTACCCGACGCCCGCACGCACGGTGCAACTATGCAACTACGGCTGTTTCTGTGTGTGTGGGGTGACAATGTGCACTAGATAAACCTAACAAGGAATGTTAAGATGTTAAGAACAATCCTCTCAATTATGCACTTATTCTTCTTCAAAAATATTTCATCATTTGTCTTCAGCCGCAGGCACGGAGGTCTGAGAAGGTTATCTGGTTCAGTCTGATTAGTCATATGCTCATTCAAATCAAGTATTACTTAAGAACCAAGCAAAACTAGATTAGTGAGCTTATATATACATCGATTCGAAAAGAACGCCTTAAATATATCGGATAAGTTAGATCTTCGCTAAACTCGGGCATATGACCATACACATTTAAAAAAATATGCTTATATGCCGTTATCTTTCTCCATGGTTCTGCTTAATGCTAGCACGGGATTTTGTATGGAGAGTAAATGTTTTTTCAGATATATTCTTTAAATTAAAAGTATGAGCTTTAATAATAATTTTTTTTTTAAAAATACGTCTCCAACAATGTATTTTTTTAGGGTGACAAATTCATTTACTTCCAACAGTCTGAACCATAATAGTTATTATTTTATTTTATTGGACAATATATTTCCCCCTCTCTCGCAAATCAGTGTTTCAGATATAGTTCCGTTATTGGCATACATATAATATGTACCTACATGGGACGTTAACCCGACAGTGAACACGCTGTCCAGTGTATGTTTCCATTGAGCCGGTAAGCAGCAACTCCTGTATCAGTTCTACCTTGTGTTTACTTACTGGGTGACCCGTGAAGATCAGGGTACAGAACAGGTCTTCAGCAACCCATGCTTGCCGTACGAGGCAACGATGCTTGTCGTAAGAGGCGACTAACGGGATCGGGTGGTCAGGCTCGCTGACTTGGTTGATGCAAGTCATCGTATCTCAATTGCGTGGATCCAAGCTCATGATGTCAATCACTGGATAGTCTGGTCCAGACTCGATTATTTACAGACCGCTGTCATATGGCTGGAATACTGCTGAGTGCGGCGTTAAACTACAAACAAACAAACAAAACTTACTGGGTTTCCGGATCTACCGACAAATGTGGACAAAACTGTAACATGGAAATTCGGTAAAAAGTATGTGAAAAAATGCGAATCAGCTCCTTCTTGTCCTTGTATCTATTCACCGACCATTCTTTTCAGATACCATTAAAAACGTGTTATTTCATATCATTCAGTTTTCTTTGAAACAGAAGATGGAACTATAAGGCCGTAGTTAACTTTTTTTGACAGTGACAGAGGGGTGATGGGGGGGGGGGGGGGGGGCAAATATTTGTACAAGTATCACTTGTCCCCAACTTGCATTTTCATGATTCAAATAAAACTGTTTTCTATAAAAAGATCCAGGGGGCCTGTACCCCACCCACCCCGGCTGGCTACGGCACCGAACTAAGAGGACTGTTGTGTGAGAACTGAGCGCTTGTAGCACGCCAACATTTCCCGTGAGTCTTGCAGCCGTGGCTTCTTCAGGCCTGTCGCGTCAATGGCCAGCACCGTAGCTGTGGAAGAGGCTAAGCAATGGGCCACAAATCCAGTACATTAATAAATTATACCGCACATTGATCAACGTGTAACAATAAGAATATACTACAAACTACCATAGAATGTCACGATTACCCGACGTCGATCGCCAATGCGCCAACCAGACGACACAAGAAGGAAGCGGATGGATGGATCGAAGAACCGAAACCGGTTTCCAGAATCAATTGGCGTCGTCGGGTGGCTCACTACATTAACTCACTGCTGACAAATATGGTTATTTGAAACCGGTTTACCAACCTATTCAGACTCCGCCTGCGATAGTGCGTTTCCCACAACTCTTTGGTACGGTGACGATTTGACGCAGCAGACGGGCAGTTGACAGACAGACGATCTTCGAGCAGGGCGGATTTGAAGCTGGTTTGGATACTAAACGGATTTTAGAGTTTCAGGACATTTTCGTACTTTGGATATCAGAAACACGTTGTCAAGATGGATTTGATAATGATTCTACAGAATGAGAAGATCAAGGATAAAGTCAAAATGTTGAGTAAGGAAATGAGGGTAAGTCACTTGACCATATTGCCTCCTATACTGGTACAAGTTGAACGCTGGTTATTTTGTTCTTATATTTATGATGTATGCGTATATATCATGCGAATATGCAGCTGTGGTACATATTTACTATTGATCATTTTATGCCGTGTGGATGTATCGATTGAGGTGTTTGTTTTGGGTGGAGAGTCGCCGGTTACCGGGAGATGGTTTCATCACATTCAAAAGAGCTTCTTCAAATACACATTGTTGTCACAGCGGGGAGTACGGAATAATGGAATAGTTGAAATACCAAATAAACATACATCTCACTTAGTCGACATTTAACATAAATTTCATAAACAATCTGAAGAATTGCTCCCCCACCCCTCCCAAAGAACCCATCACCAACAACAACAAAAAAACAAAAACAAAAAATAATATAATTTTTTTTTAAAAAATAAACAAACAAATTGTAATGGGAAGGGATGGCAGCGTTCCACAGAAAAGAAATTCAACCATGTGGTTCGCGTCGTCTTAAACCTATGATCAGATATATATCAGGTTGTATCTGCTGGGTTGTATGTCAGGTTGTATTGCTATATGTCAGGTTGTGTCATGTTGTATTGTATTGTATATAACTTAGTCTTACAGAATTTCTCCCCATACACATACGCATACTAAAGTCAGGAGCATTGAGAATAATCATTGTCTTTATTATCACGAATACGGGTGTAACATGTCATCCAACATATTATACATTTCAATTCATGTTAGTTGACATCGATATGATGTCGTCTAGTCGGGATATGTATCTAAACACGGGCTATCAACATCTCAGTTATATTCTTTATCATTTAAAAATATAAAAAAACCACACCAGAGTACATTAGAAAGTATTTATCAGGCAAATATCAGAGCTGTCTCGCTTAATATCATATCAGGGCTTAATAATCAGACATCACAATCTAGCGATCTGTATGGTAGACGTTTTATTCTTTGGCACCATATCGAAATATGACAGATGTTATGATATATTTTAGTTACATCTGAAGATCCGGGGTAGAATAGATCTTCAGCAACCCATGCTTGCTGTAAAATGCGACTAGCGGGATCGGGTGGTCGGACTCGATTTTGGCGCTACGGCTCTCCTAACTTATACTTTAATATAATCTTGCGCTTCAGTTATTGGATCGTGATCACAAACCGATGAACTGAACTAAATTTGTTAACACGACCCTGGCTATCCATTAGACAACGCAAGAAAACAACTACCGATTTTTTCATATGACTATTGTTAATCTCTCATAGCCTTGACAGATTAACTATAGAAATATGTAACAATCGGATGTTCTTTAACTTAGTTTGAGTAGTATACATAAGTATTTAAATGGCGATTCAAGTTTCAAAGTCACCATCAAACCACCGAACTAAACGAAAACTGACACTTTACACTAAACACGCACCTGTCATTTTATTGATTCGTATCTTCCAGTACTGACGGATTCCGTGCACGTCAACTTTCCACTTGACAGCCCAGGAAATAATGTCCCCCAAACTCTCCTGTTGACAACATGTTTAATGGTTTGGCAGCTTGGCCTAGATTGCCAATGTAATGTACAAGGCAACTGTTAGCTGGAGTAGCTGATGTTACCAGATTGTATGAAGCTGTGAAACTGGATTCAGATGATAGGGCGAACCAATCTCAAATCGGAATGGAGAATTCAACATAGTCACCATGAAAGAAGGGAAGGCTTTTGTAGACATGAACAATAGTCAGATGCAAAAAATAAAGTAAATTATGTTCAAACAAAAGTTTCTGATATATATAAACTAAGCTGCAAAAGAAAGTATAGGTTGGCAATTTGTAATTTTCCTAAAAACAGCGATAACTAGTGGAAAGTGGGTATTGGGAATACGACTGCCCAGGAACAGGTACCAAAAAACACACCTCACCCGAACGCGCTACTTTTGACGGCGCTCGTGCGGTGACAAAAAAAAGGTGAAACAGGTTTCCCGCCTATGGCATAAACTGCACGTGCATGTTAGCAGTATAAATGCGTTCGTCTGCAGGGTATACCCACACATGATGAAAGCACACAAAAGAAATGCCACGACTGTCACAGGAGCAGAGAGAGAGAGAGAGAGTATGGACGAAATGGGGGCAACACAGGTCCAAATTGCCAGAAGGTTTGGTTGTACACCATTGACAGTAGCCAGGCTGATTCAACGGTACAGGCAGACAGGGAGGACACAGGACAGGCCTAGAACCGGACGACCCCAAGTGACAACACTACTGAAAACGTTCAGATACGGCTCATTCACCTGCGAAACAGATTCGTAACGGCGACGGCGACGGCAGCAACAGCGTTGGGACATCCCATTAGCCAACGTACAGTACTACGACGACTTCGTGCTGCTGGAATCCGAGCGTATAGTCCTTTCCGAGGAATGGTACTGACTGCTCAACATCGACGCCTGAGACTGCGATGGGCGAGGCAGGTTCGACGTGGCAAGTGGGAAATTGGCGTCGAGTGCTGTTTTCTGATGAAAGTCGGTTTAACTTGTTTCGAAATGACGGCAGAGAACGAGTTTATCGACGCAGAGGGGAACGTTTGGCTCCGGCGTGTATTCGAGAGGTCCATCCATTCGGCGGGGGAGGTGTCATGGTGTGGGGCGGTATTTGTGGAGATCAGAAGACTGATTTGGTGATTATACAGGGAAACCTGAACGCTGTGCAGTACAGAGACCTACTCTGTACCGTGTTGCCGCCAGTTGTGCTTCCGTTCTTACAAAACCGACAGCAGGGGACACTGTTTCAACACGACATCTGTGGGACCATCTTGACAGTCAGATTAGAGCAGGCCATCAGCCTCCCGTCAACAGATACGAATTGCAGCAGGCCCTGAGAGACGAGTGGCAACGGATTCTTGTCCACGTCATCAGAAGACTGACGTCATCGATACGGGAGTATCACAGCATGCATTGAGGCAGCTGGAGGTCATACACGCTATTGAAGGCAACTGTGTCGACAATGAACTTGTAGAATGTCTGGCAATGTTTGAAAATGAAATTTCTTACCCCACCATTGTTTACCTTGAGCTTACATTACCTGTGATTGCACAATTTCATTCAAACTGTGGTTGATCAATCATTTGTTACCCCTCCCTAGATTATATCATAATTCACAACAAAACCTATTCTTGTTATTTTTTTATCGATCATGGAACTCGACCTATACTTTCTTTTGCCGCCCAGTTTATTTATCATCCAAAACTGGCTCCAACAGCTAGGAGATATTGCTTGGGTGAGATCAAGCGATAACTACATATAGAATACTAAACGATCTTTCTATGGTATCTGACCTCGCTTTCGCTCGGTCAGATACCATAGAAAGTCCACTCGTTTCGTAAAAATGGTATCTAACGAGAATGAGTGTAGTATTCTCTATTGTAGATATCGCTGCAATGAAATTGTATCACAATACTTTGCTGACCATTTTGACGTCATTGTTACCATGACGTCACAATCAAATAACTAATGGCTCTGCTACTGAAGCTGTAAGCAGTACTTTCTACACTTAGACACTGCTTATTACTGTCTACAAAATGAAAAAGTTGGAAGAATGATGTGTGATGATATATAAAATCTCACCCTCGTGTCTTTTGATATCAAATATATCAACACTCTTTGATAAAGGCCTCGGAGTATACCATTGAAGTCTGTGTATTAACTGAAATGATTAATTACAAATATCGTCGTGTGCCAACATAACAGAAACCTTTTCTAACTTTACATTGACGATATAAAGTGAAAACTTAATCTCATTCAATCAGATCTTTTACTCCGATACGATACCTCTCTTCAGTAAAAGATCTGATTTTAATTAGATTGAAGAGTATTGGTGTTTTAACGCAGCTGAAGCTTGGCCCAATAAAGATTATATAGATGTTTATTTATTTTTAAATTATAATTTAAACAAAGTTAAAAAAATCGCAAATATTGGTGCAGGTTTCACCAACGTCTGATCTTGGTTGATGCATGTCATCGTATCACAATTGCATGGATCGATGCTCATGATGTCAATTACTGGATTGTCTGGTCCAGATTCGATTATTTACAGACCGCCATCATAAAGCTTTAATATTGCTGAGTGCGGCGTTTACCGACACATAATCAATATGAAGCATAGAAATAGTGTGGTGCTTTATGACACAATCATTTGGATGATTCTACATATCCTGTTATTTCGACCCTGGGGAGAATGCCACAACCAACTCAAATAACCATTCCATCGTACACTTGGCTTAACTTATGGATGATTTAATCATAAACCATCATGCTTCAGCGATTTTACATTTCGGGAAGTTATAACATTAACATGTCTTTTCTTTCTGTTCATGATGCATAATTCATGTTGTGCAAGGTTCATAATAGCATGACTCCAGAGTGTCGGGGTGATTTTTGGCACTCACGCCTTGTGTCACGCTGGAGAGCACACATCGACCTGAGTGAGTTGGGTTTAACGCCGCTTTGAACAGTATTCCAGATAACTTATATAATTCCACGTGTTTTTGATTCCAATGAGTTTTGCCAGGTCAATAACTCATCACGGTGGGCGGGTTATAGGTTAATCGAATGCACTGAAAACGTGCAAACAGTTACTATGGACAGCAAAGTCCTTTCCGGTGCTGCAATTTGTTGTGCAGAGTACCGCCCCTTACACGTACCAGGATCCGACGACAGTGCGTTCATGTCCAAGCTTCGTCCTGATGATGGTTTGTCAGCACTATACCCACTCGAGTGGGTTTCACGTGTGGTAAAAGCCTAAGATTTACATCACGTTAGGCATTCCTCCCGCTTCATCAAAATACTTACTTCTCTAAACATGTTTCGGCGTGCATAGAAGTTAAATGATTTATACACTGTTTATGTTTTTGCAGATTCCCATTAACCTTTGCAATAGAGTAGCCCCTGGATAAACTGTTCTCTTGTCACATCAGGGTGTGATGAAAACATAAGTATTACATGTATTTTGGTATCCCATCTTACCATTGGTGAAAATTTTGCCAAAACTTCGTAACCCTTCGTAACCCTTCGTCGGGAGTAGCTCAAAACAGACCCGTGAAAATCCGGGGTAGAATAGGTCTTCAGGAAGCCATGCTTGCTGTAAGAGGTGACTATGCTTGTTGTAAGATGCGACTAACGGGATCGGTGGTCAGGCGCGCTGATTTGGTTGATGCACGTCATGATACACGATGCTTATGATGTCAATCACTGGATTGTCTGGTCCAGATTCGATTATTTACAGACCGCCGTCCTACAGCTGGAATATTGCTGAGTGCGGCGTTAAACAACATGAAACAAACAAAACAAAACAAACATCGCTAGAGAATCACGTGAGGGCCCGTGTACAGGATTGTCATGGAACTCGGCTGGGGGCTGATTGACTATCAATTCGTATCAAAGCTGCTAAGAAGGATAAAAATATTTATCTGCTATCAGAGGCCATAAAATCTATTTGATGGTCTCTGCTGCTGTTAAGTCATAGGTGAGGTGAGGTGAAATGGGGTGTAACGTCGCGTTCAAGGTTATTGCACTTTTATAGTAACGCCCGTTTTATAGTGCTGGCGCTCTAGCATACCATGCCGCAGTTTAACATGGAGACCCTATTCAGGCACAGTATACTGACTACGAGGCGACCAGTCCTTGTTATATCCCCTTAATGCCGAGCGACAGGCAGGGTAACAAGTACCATCTTTTAACGGAGTTTAGTATAACGCAGCTGGGGATCGACCCAACAGTGTCGGAGGCGGTATTCAATTGGTATCAATTCGTATTCTAATCTTCTCTGAGCGGATCGTATTAGAATAGTTGGTCTGCTATAATTTGGAATGTTAATTGCTCTAAGTAGATTAAATAAGAGCATTTGATCTGGTGTTAATTCATATTTGCACAAAACATTAGGCTGAGGAAGCTTATTTTTTACCTGTTTATTTTTCTTTGCAAGACAAGTTGCGTATGCAAAGGAATGGTTCATTGTCATCTTGTGACAGAGATTCGATGATAAAGAAACCTAGCCATGTACGTGTCTATTAGCGGACCTTTGCTGTATATGTTTGACTATCCATTACAGGGTTCTCAAAGAAGATACAACGTTGTATTTTATCAAAAATTAATTCTATTTTACATCATGTTCAATTCTACGTTTTACTTGACACGAAAAGTATCGAACGGAGGGATTTCCTTAGGTAAAGGGCAATGAGAGTGCAATAATTATTTTTTTTTATATCTTAATGTCAATACACCAATAAATGTCAAAATAACATAGACGCCACACGTGACCATCGATAGTTCCATAGGGTGAAATGCTTATACTCCTTATTAATGTGACCTACCTTCCTATTCAGAACCGGGCAGAGTTATCTGAATCTGAAACATAGGGGACGAGATATATAATACTCAATCGGCGTTGCTAGACGGCAAAGGTCTTTGTCACACTATTACAACAGTACTAACGACACAACTATTCCAATAGTATTGCAATACGTCTAGCGGCACAAACATTTCAATGCTGTAAAAGTACATAAAAATTCTAAATGACTAATGTCGATTCTTAATGAAAATAGAAGGCAATGGGAACGAGTTGGTTCCTTTGTAAATGTCCACCCTGAGATGAACCCACAGCAATGTGAAATATGCAACAACGTCTACTGGTGATGGAAACAGACTTGGTCCTTGCCACATCGATATGTTAATACAACAGTGAGTCACTCCGTTTTCAGTGCAGGATATTTACTCTATCAAGTGACATGTATGTATATTGACTTCTGTCAAAAGTTAGCAGTTACCTTTCTTGCTGAACTTTTGTAATTGTATTTTTTCACTGTTCTAGTTTCTAAAGATAGTGCGACCAAATAAAAATAACTAAACTATTTATTTAATTTTATGGTTGCGTTTGTAAGCCCGGTTGGTCGAATACGCAAGTGTAAGAATAAAAAAAGGATTAGGCCTAGCGGCCCGTCAATGTATCTGCTTAGCAAACAGTGCTCCTTCCCATCACCCTGTGGGTGGGAACTAGAACCGCACTACCAACTGTTACACTTGATTAATCGTGATATCAGGGGGTCTATAGTCTTTGTATGGTATCCCTGATGATATGTTTCATCTCATAGAAATCAATGACGATGGTTGGTAAGAGTCGAGGGCATTCGCCTATTGGTACTGTGCGCCGTTGACAATTCCCCTTGACGTTGCATTGTATTTGCATATAATACTTAATTAGGAATCTTCATGTATTGCGATAATTAAACCGACTCCATGTTGACCCATGCTGACGTTTTGATTAAACGTAAATAGGACGTTGTTTATAAAGCCGTCGTTGCAGTTGAACCCTAATCATTGTCGTACCGGCGTTTGTTCTATAGCATCAATGACGTCGACCAGTCGGTGGTCTTATTGAACCAATGAGTGGACTGATTAGACCAGGGAGTGGACTGATTAGACCAATAGGCGGATTGATCAGACCAGGGGGTGGACTGATTAGACCAATAGGCGGATTGATCAGACCAGGGAGTGGACTGATAAGACCAATAGGCGAATTGGTCAGACCAGGGAGCGGACTGATTACACCAATATGCGGATTGATTAGACCAGGGAGTGGACTGATTAGACCAATAGGCGGATTGATCAGACCAAGGAGTGGACTCATTAGACCAATAGGCGGATTGATTAGACCAGGGAATGGACTCATTAGACCAATAGGCGGATTGATTAGACCAGGGAGTGGACTGATTACACCAATAGGCGGATTGATCAGACCAGGGGGCGGACTGATTAGACCAATAGGCGGATTGATCAGACCAGGGAGTGGACTGATTGATCAATAGGCGGATTGATTAGACCAGGGAGTGGACTGATTAGACCAATAGGCGGATTGATCAGACCAGGGAGTGGACTCATTAGACCAATAGGCGGATTGATCAGACCAGGGGGCGGACTGATTAGACCAATAGGCGGATTGATCAGACCAGGGAGCGGACTGATTAGACCAATAGGCGGATTGATCTGACCAGGGAGTGGACTGATAAGACCAATAGGCGGATTGGTCAGACCAGGGAGCGGACTGATTACACCAATAGGCGGATTGATCAGACCAGGGAGTGGACTGATTGATCAATAGGCGGATTGATTAGACCAGGGAGTGGACTGATTAGACCAATAGGCGGATTGATCAGACCAGGGGGCGGACTGATTAGACCAATAGGCGGATTGATCAGACAAGGGAGCGGACTGATTAGACCAATAGGCGGATTGATCAGACCAGGGAGTGGACTGATTGATCAATAGGCGGATTGATTAGACCAGGGAGTGGACTGATTAGACCAATAGGCGGATTGATCAGACCAGGGGGCGGACTGATTAGACCAATAGGCGGATTGATCAGACCAGGGAGTGGACTGATTGATCAATAGGCGGATTGATTAGACCAGGGAGTGGACTGATTAGACCAATAGGCGGATTGATAAGACCAGGAAGTGGACTGATTAGACCAATAGGCGGATTGATTAGACCAGGAAGTGGACTCATTAGACCAATGAATGGACTGATAAGATCAGGAAGTGGACTGAGTAGACCAATAGACGGATTCATCAGACCAGGGAGTGGACTCATTAGACCAATGAGTGGACTCATTAAGCGAATGAATGGACTGATTACACCAGTGAGTAGACTGATTAGACCAATGAGTTGACTTTATTAGACCTGGGAGTGGACTGATTAGACCAATGAGTTGACTTTATTAGACCAGGGAGTGGACTGATAAGACCAATAGGCGGATTGATCAGACCAGGGAGTGGACTCATTAAGCAATTGAATGGACTGATTAGACCAGTGAGTGGACTGATTAGACCAATAGGCGGACAAATTAACCAATAACTGAACTGTTATATAACACATGTTACATTTGAAATTGCACTTTCTTGGTAAAGATCAGATTCTAGTACTTTATAATGGTTGATCAGGTGCCTCAACTCTTGGAGTGTGGGTTCGAATCCCGGATGGGACACAACCCCAAAATGTAATAGAATCTGTACTTTACTAAGAAAGTGTTATCTCAGATATAACATTTGGAACATTTGACCATTTTCTGAATGGAATTGTGTATTCTTAGCTTTCGGACATTGGAGTCGTGCCGATTTACACTTGTCACAGGGGTACACAAAGTACCTGATCTAGACTGCCACTTGTGTGGAAATTAGTGGAAGCCTAGGTGGCTCAGTGGGTTAGATCGCTGACTTTGTGTGCTGGCGATTAGGAGCCTCACACTGGCAGTGTGGGTTCGAGTCCCGGATGGGACTCAACCCAAAAGAGTTCTTTACAAAGGAAGTGTTATCCCAAATATAACATTTGTTACATTTAGCCACTTTATAAAAAGCATAAATATTCAATGATTGGACTGATTGGCCGAGTGAGTGGACGGGTTAAACTAATGAATGGACTGATTATGGATGCCATAGATATACATGCGCTTGTAGTTCATGTGTGTAAACAATGAATGCCAAAACGACCCCGCCATGCTCCATTAGTATGTCAAGATGGCTGCCGCGGATCCGAGACTTGATCGAACTGCACCTTGGGATCTCTGTACTCCTTGACTCGAGAGGGCGGACGCACGGTCGTTCAAGCTGAACACACAAACAAGACAATATAGAATATCTCGCGTCACGAATAGACGTGAGGAGTTTCACTCAGCTGTGTGGGACTGTTGTAATACTATTGTCGATGCAATGGGCGAAATCATAAATAGCGCGTCTGGATGAGTGAGTGAGTTTGGTTTAACGCCGCTTTTAACAATATTCCAGTTATATCGCGGCGTGTCAGCTTAATGTGGGAGGAAAGCCCGAAGTGATGCAGTTCTCAGACGTTTACCACTTCGGTGAAACCCACGAGCACGGGTATGGTGCTGACAAACCTAGAAACATAATTGGGGCGAACCGGGATTCGAACCCACAATCATAGGTTTCTGGCGTGCCCAAGGGACGCAACTCTGCACAGCGAATCGCGGCGCCTTAGACGACTGGGCCACCCGTGCCCCCGCGTCTGGATGATCTCTCCCTGGAGATTGCAGATGTAGATGAGGATGCGGCTGTGGCTATGAATCTGTGTGTATGTGCGTGTGTGTGTGGATATAGACGTGGATCTATGTGTGTGTTGTGTGTGAGTGAGCGAGTGACTTTGATTATACGCCGCTTTTAGCAATATTCCAGCAATATCACCTGAATCATCTGGGACACCAGGAATGGGCTTCACACATTGAACCCATGTCTGGAATGGAACCCGGGTCTTCGGCGTGACGAGCGAACGCTTTTACCACTAGGCTACCCGACCGCCCCGTGTGTGTGTGTGTGTGTGTTTGTGGCTGTGGCTGTGGCTGTGGCGTCACAGTTAGTAATGACGTCATAGCTCAAATAAGTTAGAGCAATAGTTGAAAAAGGATCTTGAATGATGTTGTACGAAACCAACAGTGGTGAAGGCCGAGAATACGGAAAGCCGTTTTCCCATTTATTACGGAATTACTGATATCTTCAATTGTTTTAAAAGTATCTTCAATTGAATTGAAGGTATCTTCAAATGAATTGAAGATATCTTGAATGGAATTGAAGACATCTTAAGATACAGATAATTGTAGATATCTGCAATAAAATTTAAGATATCACGAAATGAATTAAGGATATGGCGAAGCTTATGCCTGATATCTTGAAAAGAATTGCTCATATTTTAAATTCGATTAATGATATCAAAAAGTGATGTTTTGTTATGATATCAGTAATTCTATTCCTGATAACTTGAAGCAAAATACAGATATCAATAATTAATTATTGATATCTTCAATTTTTGCCATTATTAAAAACTTCCGCTAATTTATAGATATCTTAAAATACGTCCGTCTGTTAAGTTCTGTTGGTAATGTTTCTAACCATAGCGGACAATTTCTTCTCACTACGGAGACCATGTTTTCAAATTGATCACTGTTGTCATAGTCAGTTCTTTCAACTCCTCTGCGAATTGCTTGGCGTGCTGATGAGACGAGTTCCTGAACAGGTTGGGCATGGTTTGCCGCAATTTTGGAACCGGAAGAATTTATGGATATGTAGCCAGACCGGAAGTATTTGAAGATATCTGTAAATCATTTCCCGCACTTTTGGGACTGGAATAATTCTTTTTCCCGTCCTTCGTGTTTCTTAAATTATATAACCGGTATTAACAACTGATATAAAGATATCTTCAAAATTATTAATGATATCTTTAATTTGATTTTTGACATCAGAAACGGTCAGAAATAATGATATCTTGAATTGAATTAAGGATATCTCTAATTGAATTAAAGATATCTAAAACGATATTAATGATATCTGTAATGCATTTGTGGATATGTATAACATATTTCAAGATATCTTGAACTGAATTTAAGATATTTTGAATTGGTTTCTAAAATAATTATGTACAGTGGGGTGGTAATTGTTTAATGATATATTAAACACATTTAGATATATCATGAAATATTTTGTTGATATCACAGTAACATTTTCAGATCATTTTAAACATCAGTAATTGTATTATGGATATCAGAAATGAATTCAAGATATCTTTAATTATTTTTTGATATCTTAAAAACATTATTGATATCTTTGAATAGAAAAGAGATATCTTCAATTCAAGATATCTTTAAAACAATTGAAGATATCAGTAATTCCGTAATAAATGTGAAAACGGCTTGCCATACGAGAGGCCGAAAGCTTGACTGTGTTTATCTAAACGTTAAGGCTTTCCGTTTGTGTTTTAGGTTTTAGAGGTTGACACATGATTCAAGCTGATTTTTCTAAGAAATATATGTAAATATAGGATGTCAATACCAGAGAACAACACCAGTGTCGAGTATCTAATTAGGAGCAGAGCGTAAACAGCGGTGCAAATTGTGTGAATGGATAACTGAATATCAGTGATGACACCAGGTGTTCTCGAAATGGGTAAGGATGTCCTGTCCCAGCGGTAAATACAGGACAAATAAATGGTGAAAAACGGATATGGTGCAAATGAACCGGTCATGCTTAGATCTTATCCAAGATACAAGATTGTCAATTCGACACTTTCACTTAGTTTAGCCACAACGTGCTTGATCCCGCCCAAGTCCAACTGTGCAATCCATTGAAAGAGACAATCATGTCAGATAATGTATGTATTAACAATATACAAATATTTTACATAAGCTTAAAATATGACTTTTCCATTGGGCTTAAATGGCTTTATCACATCTAATTTTTCACAGTAAACAGTCACTGGGTTCTCGACTCAAATATAATGCTGTTTAATGGCAATCGCACCAAAGACTGAAATTCAACATTTCAAAGCTATCCGGAAGCCAACTCACTCACTCATGTCATTTCAGAAGACACCATGTTGGCGTATAGCCCAGTGGGTAAAGCGTTTGCTCCGTCCCCCGCCGTGAAATTGCTGGAACATTGCAAAAAGCGCGTAAAACCATACTCAGTCATTCACTTTTGGGGGTGATCGTTCGGCCATCGCGTTCATCTGCTTTGCCCAGGCATACATTTATGGGGAACAACTCACTAGACACTCCCCTCTAAAAAAATAACGTCCAATATACGACGTCAGCAAGTTGCGAGCGCATGTTCAAATTTCCAGAAATGACGTTATGATAGGACAATGTTTTGTCGTGAAATAAACCATGCTTTGATCTTCATTGTTCTTCATTTATCGCTTAGCTATCTTATAATAATAAATAGGTCCTTTATTAATTTAGACCGAAGCAATCGATAAAGATAGATGATAGATAGATGATATTAAAAGAACATATTCCATGACGAATTCAACTTTGTTTCTCATTGAAAGTACAAATTGTCCCCTTCATTTCAAAACATGATAGCAAGTATGCACAACCAGCGTTGTAGCACACAGATATGCCAGATTCGTGTTAGAGTGTTGTAACGTATTGTCCACGCGTGTAACTCAACAGATTCTACAAACACTCAATGATGGAGTACGCTTAATGTAGCTGCAGTACTGTTGAGACACCGTGTTACTCCATTAAAACTGCTATTTACCAAGCCCAAACTCCTTTCATTCTTGTTGTCTTGGAAACATATAAACACTAAACTTAACAAGTAGCTTGGTATCATTGTTGCGATCGATTGGAATATTTGCGTGAGTTTTCTTGTGTGATTGGGGCGGCTGGAGCAGTAAGGCGAGAGGACAGAACGACACTGAAGATTGCAGTGTTTGTATTGAGTTGTACAATTGTAAGATACAGCCGAACATAAACTAAAGCCTTCTCTCTGTACAATGGACAATCCATTCATAGCCGACGGACATCAAAGGCTATTCGGTCTGTTATACGTGGAGACAATATATATGAAAATGTAAAGAGTGTTAGATTGTTGATAAAGTTCATGAATAACCGATAAACATTATCTGTGCCAGAAAACATGAATTATATCTTGATTGAGAACATGGATCGACTTCACCATTACAATACAGACGTGTAGTTAACTCGAAGTCATGGATCCATTGTCGTAAAATGGTATATCGAGTGAATAAAAGTCGACATAACGAAGTTTCATTGTAGTCAAAAAGGTGAGGTAAAATGGGATATGACTTCTCGTTCAAGATTATCGTACTCATACAGTGACGTGAATGCAGGTGTTGTGCGCGCGTGTGTGTGGCTGGTTATGTCGTTTTATAGTGCCGCAGTTTAACATGCATACGAACTCCGAGTCGACCGGTCCTTGTTTCATCTCCTTAATGTCAAGCGCCAAGCAGGGGAAAACGCCTTTGTGTGTCACAGGCAAGGGGGATCTTCCCGACATTCTACTCTCCGGGAAGACGTTCTATCCACTACACCATGGAAGCATATTCCCAATGCAAGGCAGTTAACTGACTATAAAAGTCCAGTTTCCACCCTTGCCGAATTAGGCTGGTATAATGGAGTTATATTTTGGCTGGACTAACGAGTCTATGCATGTGATCAAAATCGCGTAACAAAATCAACATCCGATTGCCGTTCAGATTTCAGTCGATTGCAGGATATGCAATGCATGGGTACCGTTAACTTAGTGTCAAGAGATAAAAAAATTCAAAACCTTTCATGTTTAATTCAAGGTGATCACGTGTGATTTCATGCACTTCGTGAAGTAAGACCCGTTTTATTACAATACAGATCTTGATTAGAGATCAGATCGTCTTCACTTGGTGCCACCATTTTGTTTGAGGCATATGGGAAGTGATATCAGAGGTGGAATCTGGTTGGTCAATAGGAGGAACATAGAAGGGACAAAACTCGTAATAGCCAGTGGTGGCGCTACGATCGAGCCCATGAAACTAGGCTTTTGAAGTCAGTTATCTCCCTTGCCTCGGGAAGATGCCATTTAAGTAGTCCATTGTGAAAGGAAATAGTCCCCCAGTGGTAAATCAATCATTCACGACTTACACGAGGACAATGAATCAAGCACTTCTGGTCGTCCTAAAGATGCCACGTCCGAACTGTTACATCGACCGACTGACAGAATGTTGTATTAGCCCTGTAAAATCAACAATTATCGGGCAAATACTCGATCTAGCTCTAAGTGTAAACAGTGAATGAAATTATGAGGGAAGTAATTGATCTAGTTGTATGACCGATACCGATAAGCTTTACATTCGACCGGAATCCAAATACATCGATAATGCATACGAAATACATTTTTGCTCAGAATGAATAATCTGTATCAGAGGAGAATTATAATTTACGTCCAATGCACATTATTAAACTTCTAAATAACAATTACATTCTCTGGAAACGAACGTTGATTAAAACACTTCCCCGTCTCTCTTCTCCGCTCCCGTCAGCCATGTTTTGCGCGCTGTGGCGACAGGAAGTAAATATTTATCGGATATGACCGAATGTGTTCGGTCGCCGATGCTGTCGACACTTGGTAGCTATACACACGATATTGCTTACATTAAGGCCTGGTGTTACAATTCAGCGTATCGCTGACACTGTTAGGATCACGCTTGGGTCAGTACAGTCTGCCATAACTGACATTCTCCAAATGACCAATCACGATTAGTACCCAGACTATTGACACACAGGTCAGAAACTGACCTGACAGAACACATCAAGGTCCATTTTGTCCATGGGTCCATCCCTTTGATTCAGAACCAAACTTTCAGAGGGGACAGTGGAAACAGTTGGCCTCACCCGCGAAGCTGGGGGCGCCAGTCGGCAACGACATGGCTTCTTGGACAGTAAGGACTGCCTGCCTGCAGTCAGTGAGTATGGTTGTACGTCGCTTTTAGCAATATTCCAGCAATATCACGGCGTGGAACACCAGAAATGGGCTTCATACATTAGGTACTCTAACCGGTAATCGAACGCTTTAACCATTAGGCCACCCCACGGCTCTGTCTGTCTGCCTGGAACCAGGTGATACTATCAATGGGCAATACTTGCTACAGACTTACGTTAGTCCAGGGAAGCTTCGTTCGGGTGTGACGGGCGGTGGGGTAGCCTACTGATTAAAGCGTTCGCTCGTCCCGGGTTCGATTCACTACATGGGTACAGTGTGTGCAGCCTATTTCTGGTGTTCCCCGTTGAGATATTGCAGGAATACTGCTAAAAGCGGCGTAACTCACTCACTCACTCGTTCAGGTGTGCCACTGCTTCAAGGACCATGCGCCCGTGCAAAGGTCATGAATGGCAGTTGCTGCAGCTGCTGACTGTGGCTTTGAATTACTAACCCCCACCGATGTTTAAACGTAAAACCGGTATCCACACTTCGCGTAAACCCGCGTTAACGTGAAAAAAACAATAGAGTATATTTAGGTAAAGTTTTATACCAAATAAATAAGTCAACAATAATAAATAAAAACGCTGCTTAGTTATCATAAACTCTCAAAAATGTAGAAAACAATAAGATATCAGTGCAATTATGCAACTTAAGTCCCGCCCACCGTATTATCAGCCAATCAGGAAGCAAAAAGTAAACCCCCTAGTGGGCCTGGCCTAATTTAATTTCGGTTCAAGGGAACACGCCAAACATCACTTGGTTAGCCAATCAAATACCAGGGAATCACTTGTAACTTATCTTTTGTGACACTCATTGATGATGTTTACTCTTCATTCCAGGGCATCTTCCTGGAGAAGATGATAGAGGAGTCCCTCCAGAGTTCCAGGGAGATGGCCTCCCAGCTGTCAGAGTGCCGGGCAGATATCAATGATGAGTTTGAACAGTTCAAGATGGACATTGCAGCACTCAGGGCAGAATCAAGAGCACATGGTGAATATAGAATATCGTTATAAAACATAAAAATAAAACAATAACAATAATCAGGTCTTTGAAAGGCATTTAGAAGTGATACACACAAGGAAGAGAATATATGGATGTCAAGTTCTATATTATGAGAAACACAGCGGAACACAACGTGTATGTATATACGAGAGCATATATATGTACATGTAAGCACAACACAAGTAATAAGGTAACAAAAGGTAGAAACTAACAAGTGAAGCCAACAGATGATTGGCGCTGATAGGTGATTAACAATAGACAATAGACCCCTCAACACCAGACTCAAAGATACGCTATTTCCGAACACATCCTGAAGAACCAAAAACATAACATCATGTGGGAAGCCACCAAAGTCCTGTCTACCAACAACTGTTGACAAGAAGCCATTGACATCAGGAGACACCAGCCATGCATGAACAGTGACCAGGGAACCTATCTGCCTAGTGCTTGGGACTTATTGCTTTGATCTTTGTCGGTGCTAATCACCTAGCTGGCTTCAATTTGCCCTTTGCTATGTCCATTCGTTCATCCATCAGTGCTAATTACGCCCGGCCTCCCGTTTTCCCTATGTCCATTACCTATTACTTATCTATGATTCTTAAGTACTGGCTTCCATACCATCAGCGCTAATTACTGTAAAGTTTTCTCTGCCATTATCTATTGTTAATCACCACCCGCGCCAATCATCTGTTGGCTTCCCTTGTTAGTTTCCTACCTTTGTTATTTTCCAACTTTTGTTATTTTTATGAATTTTGTTGTCCTTACATTTACATATATATGCTCTCTGCCTCATAGCATTCATTTACCTAATGAAGCATATACTCCGAAACGTTGTGTTCCTCATAATAAAGAAGTTGACATCCGTATATTCTCTTCCTTAACAACAACAACAACAACAACAACAACAATATTAATACCAGATTGAGGTACCTAATTGCCTGTTATATTTGGAATAACATTTTCTTAGTGGGTTAGATTGCTGAGATTACAAACGTTATTAAACCTTTACTACTAGTAGGCTTCAAACAGCCCCAGAAACACTGCCATCACATGGCCTAAAACACAGCTATGATACCCGAATCAAATACATCACCATCGGATAACCATTTCTTTTCTTTTCTCATCTTAAGCCATCATCAAACATGGTTGTATACGTACGTTTGGCATTTTATATTATTTGACTGTTCATACGGCGCCTTTCAGGTCGTGAAGCATCGTCTCAATGTATGTCATACGTGAGCTACAGCACATGTCAAGATTTGTTTGTTTGTTGTTGAATGCCGCACTCAGCAATTTTCCAATTCATTCCATTTATGACGGCGGTCTGTAAATAATCGAGTCTGGACCAGACAACCCAGTGATTAACATTATGAGCATCGATCCACGCAAGTTGGATACGATGACATGCATCAACCTTGTCAGCGAGCCCTACGATCCGATCCCGTTAGTCGCCTTTCATGGCAAGCATGAGTTGCTGAAAATCTATTTTTAATGCCCCCCTATCACTACCACCACGAAAATCCCAAATCACCCCGAATCGGAAACTTTAGAAATTCGTGACGATTCGGCCAATAATGCAAACTTTCGAGGAGAATCGGTAGAAGGTACGAAGCAGTTACGACAAACCTACGACGGAGTTACGAAAACACGGCTAATGGGGTTGAAAAATATGAAGAATGCCATGAATGGGTTAAGAAACATGTACGAATTACAAGATTCATGTACGGATCATGCACGAATTGTAAGAATCACCTACGACAAAGTTACGAATATGCCGAATGCAGGACGATCGTAACGAATAAAATACGACTAATACGACATATATACGAGTAGTTTGTGAAAATCGGTACTTTTCCTGACACTTGGGCATGTTCTTGGGTCCCGGAAGGCTGGCCAACCCATCATTTCCTCCATGGAGGTTCAACGGGGAGCATGTGTTACTCTGGTCCTGGTCCTTGGGGAATCGTGTTGTTCTTACTTAATTCTTACACGATTCGTAGTTGACTCAGGACATTTGTGGCTGTTTCGGGATGTTTTCGGGTTGAGGACAAGAAGTTTGGGAGCCAAGAATGCTAAAGAACCGATTACGAAGCTGTTACGTAACATAAGAATTAATTACGAATGGATTACGATACAGCCACGAAATTGCAATTCGGGGACCCTTCCGATTCGACGAACTCCCGCGAACTGTACGAATGTTTCGGAATCAAATAAGATTCATTTAAGAATTTTAAGAAATGATTGAGAGTTATTTACGAACATGAAAAAAATCCTATTCGGGGTGATTTGGGATATTCCTGGTCGTAGTGAAATGGGGGCATAATCCGGATCTTCACGGATCGCTTCTGTCAAGAAGAAAGGTTGCAATTTAAGGATATTTACTGAATTACACAAAACACACAAAACGGCCGCGTGAGGGTTCCAGGTTAGCATTGGTCCGGGTTTGGATTGATCTTCAGCAACCGATGTTTGTCGTAAGAGGCGGTCTATGAGGTGGTTGATGCCTGTCATCGTAACCCAATCACGTAGATCTCAAAGCCCGGTGTTGAAGTCGGGGTAGAAAGGTCCCCATTAACCAATAAGAGGCGACTAAATGGATGACTCGGTTACTGGGTTGATGCATGCCATTGTACCTATACCTCGTGGGACGCCAGTCATACAGCCAGTCATTGGTTTGTCTGGTCGAGACTCGAACAAAACATGTAATTGTATTGTAAAGAGATTTAACAAAATCAGAACATGAACTGGGCCAGTGAGTGTTATTATATTGCTGGGTGCGGCGTTAACAAAAAAAAATAAAAAAATAATAAAAAAAATGAACATACAAAACGTGATCATTTTCAGCTGAAAGCCGTAATGGAAGCAGGAACCGCCGCAGCAGGATGAGCCGAGCATCGCGAGCCAGCCGAGCTCCGTCGGAGATGATGATTGTGGACGAGGAGCAGCATGACGAGGAACGCAGGAGGAGGATGGAGAGAAGGAGACAGATCGAGTCGGGGGATGTGTCCCCCAGCTCCATGGACTCGCTGTCACCCCACTCCGGGGGCATGGGCGGCATGGGGGGTATGGGGGCGATGCGGGGCATGGGCGGAATGGGCGGGATGGGGAGGAGAGCTGCGTCACCAAATGGAATCAGATCAGTATCTCCGGCCAGACCGGTGACGGACGAGGAGCAACAGGTAGGCAACGCCTTGACTCTTTACAGCGAAACCTTGCAAACTCGAACTCCTTTCACTCGATACAGGCACAACCCTTTAATACAGACACGTTACCAGTATTATGTTCAGATTATCCTGTTTCCGATATTTCATTTTTCGAGTTAGGGATGTTTCATTGTACGCGTTTCAGTTGACGATGAATAGCCAGTTATGGCGTGAAATGTACGTATTCAATCAGTAAATTATGAATAGAGGGACGGCTCGCCGACTCCATATTTGTGTGTATAGGGCAGTGTATGTACGAGGTGTTTTGTGCCTGCAGAAACACATGCACGAGGCCCGCGCCATGCTGACCGACCTGGAGCAGACGGAGACCCACATGGAGAACGAGCGGGAGAGGCAGAAGGAGAACCTGGAGAACAAGAGGAGGCGGTTGCAGGATGACAGGATGATGAGAGCCATGCAGCTGCTGGACGACTGCCTCGCCATGGACGGCATGTAAGTAGCGCAACGTTACCACCACCGACACCACTACCATCGGTGTCATCATTATAACTACTACCACTACTACTACTACTACTACTACTACTACTACTACTACTACTACTACTACCACGACCGCTACTACTACTACTGATACTGATACTAATACCACAACCACCACCACTACTACTACTGATGTCAATCACTGTTTTGTCTGGTCCAGACTCGATTTTTTACAGACCGCCGTTATAAAGCTGGAATATTGCTGAGTGCGGCGTTAAAAACAAACAAACAAACACTACTAATACGATTGCGACTACCACCACTACTGCGACTACTACTACTACTACTACTACTACTACTAATACTACTACCACTGCGACTACTACTACTACTACTACTACCACAACCACCACAACTACTAATACGATTACGATTACCACCACTTCTACTACTACTACTACTACTACGACTAACACTACTACTACCATCTATTTCTTTGACAGCATTGTCCATTGTGGTGTATTTCAGTACAGAGTTGCCTCCCCAAGCTGTGCGAGGACCACGTTTCATGAGTTATCATTACTAAATAAATCATTGAGCTAATATCGATTTGTTGAACCAGGGCCTCGCTAATCATTGTCCGAACTCAAATACTTTAACATGGAGTTTGCGATAACCGAAGGAATAAGACCGCTTTGTGAAACCGAACCCAGACCCGGGTTCCACGAGTAGCCACGAGTAGCCACGAGTAGCCACGAGCAGCCCTGGGTCCGTTGCACAAAGCGATCTGTGCGCTTCCTGTTAAAGTATGGGAGTTACGATCACCCTAGTGCTAAGATAGCTTTGTGCAGCGGGGCCCAGGTCAAATCAGGTGAATCTATGGTGTGCAGGGTGTATGATAAGTGGTGCTAAGATGTCGACGTTTAGAGAGTGAAGACACAAAAGAGTGATACTTGATGGTAGAATTACCGTTTGATGGGATGCCAACGGACGTTGTGTAATGGTGGGAAAATGTCGCAGAATTACTAGATGACTGGGTGTCTTATTAGGTAAGAAATCTTGCCAGGTGTTGCTACATCGCGATATTACTTGGGATGTGCATTTTCAGAAACGGTTACATCGAAGACCTGCATCACTTCGGGCTTTCCTCACAAAGCTACCCATTCTTGCCGTAAAAGGCAATTATGCTTGTCATAGAAGGCGACTAACGGAATCGGGTTGTCAGGCTCGCTGACATGGTTGATGCATGTCATTGTGTCCCAATTGCGTGGATCGATGCTCGTGATGTCAATCACTGGATTGTCTGGTCCAGACTCGATTATTTACAGACCGCCGTCATATTGCTGAGTGCGACGTTAAACAAACAAACAAACAAACAAACAAACAAACAAACCACCAAGCTGACCAGCTGTGACATTTCAAAGAGTTGTTAAACTGACTCATTCACTAAAAAAAACAGGGTTATTACTCGAAATAAAATTAAAATTAGAAAACATCTGTCTACTTAAAATATGCCTTAAAAATATGTCAGTCGCGGAAATTAAGAAAACAGGGGCCGGTCCATAAAGTGATCGTAGCGCTACGTCAGTCGTAAGTCTATGTGTAAGTGCGATCGTCTTAGTGCTACGACCGCTTTGTGGAACGGGGCCCTGGAACACATATTTTTTAATTGCAACTTATTTTTGAAATGGATATGAAAAAAAGATTCCGCACAAATGAAATTTAGTGTCGGCGGATCCTAAATGAATCAATAAGAAACAAATGCTGGGGAATAGTCGTTACTGACGGGAAGACCCGGGCGAGGTGAAGTGTCTGTGTGCAGGTACCTGTCGCATTACAGTCTCAGCAGACATTATGTCATGTGGGAAATCCTCTGTTGATCTGTTCCGTGGCACTTGAGAACCAGGGTTGTTTATTGATTGTTACCCATGACAACCCATACATCTCCAGCGCGTCAACACATCCGCCCTTTGGGGATGTGTGCAAGCACGTCCAACTCGTGCTCGGATCTCTTTATTCCCTCTCTGTGTAGTACCCTACCCCCACCCCACCCCACCCCAACCCACGAGTAATCAATCCAGTGATTGATATCATGAGCATCGATCCACGCAATTATGATACGATGACACGTTTCATCCAAGTCAGCGAGCCTGACCACCCGATCCCGTTAGTCGCCTCTTACAACAAGCATAGTCGCCTTTTACGGCAAGCATGGGTTGCTGATGACCTATTCTACCTCGGAACTTCACGGGTGAAAATGGATCAGTTGGTCAGACTCAGTAACATGGTACCTGACGTTGTTTCTCCTGCTATAAATCACAGGTTGTATAGGCGCCGTGATACAGCGGGAGTATTGATGGCCGCAGAGTAATAACATAAACAAACAAACTAAAAAACAACCATACCCCCACCCCAAAAGTAAAAAGAAAGAAAGAAAAGGATGGTGAGGAATTCAATAGGGTGAGGTCAATAAGGTTGTCATCGAGTGGTAATCCCAAGCGCAGCTTAATTACAAACCGAGGCTTACATTTTCGCGCTATTTCTGGCGCACGTGGGGCGGTCGGGTAGCCTAGTGGTTAAAGCGTTCGCTCGTCACGCCGAAGACCCGGGTTCGATTCCCGACATGGGTAAAATATGTGAAGCCCGTTTCTGGTGTCCCCCGCCGTGATATTGCTGGAATATTGCTAAAAGCAGCGTAAAACCATACTCACTCTGGCGCACGTTTTTGTCTACACATATGTATTAACGAGTGGTTGTAACACTGGTGTCGTGTGCAGAACGGAAATTCCATTGTTACCACGTGTCACTTTGAGTCTACAGCCTTTGGGCATCGCTCGATGGCGTCCTCTCTTCCTGTGTAGCGGTTGCAGGACAAACGTAGCGTCTCTAATTCAAAGGAGAATCTAAAAATACCAACATCGGTCCGTTTCTTAAACGATTTAGAATAACACATCAAGAAAACATTAAATATTCACGTTATACAAATGAAAGTACCACACCACAATGGCCATTAACGTGTTATGAATGACTAGGTTCTCATAGGTTATCTTTCAAGTTTCTACCACAGAAAAATGTCTTTGATCTGACAGGTCAAATTGATTTTTGAACATAAAATATGTAGTGAATTTGGATTGAATATTATGGGCTTTTTGTTCCTTTTTATTGTATTACGTTTAGTCATTAGTTAAATACATCGTTACTCTGAAAAAAAAGCAAGTGCAGTGTTTTGGAATCATTAAAATGTTACGGTGTGTTGTTCTTGATGTGCTTCTCTGCGAAATAGTTTGGTACAGTAATGAATTTGGATGTGTTTATTCGCGATTCATTGTCGTTTGAGGCTTGTGGGAGATGTATTGTTCAGTGAGTGAGTGGGTATGGTTTTACGCCGCTTTATGCAATACTCCAGCAATATCACGGCCGGGGACACCAGAAATGGGCTTCATACATTGTACCCATGTCGGGATGTCAATTTCTTTTATGCACTACCACCATTGTACATATCTCCACTCATCCTCATTCTTGTAACCTTGACAACGACAAATCGGGTAAGTCATGGTTGTTTATTGTAGGCTCTCATCCTTGACAGGTTGTCAGGTGTCTTGTCACACAAACAGCTGCACGGCATAATAGCTCTAAGTAATTGTCCGATGACGTCACGGCATCGATCAGGGGGGACCTAACCCTTGGAAACCTTTGTAAGAGGAGGATCGAATAGAACTATTTTTATTCTTCATTTAGATGAAACTTGATGTATTGTCGCTTCTTCGAATCACCTCCAAAATATGTCTGTAGATATATTCCATGTTGATATAGTGCCGTTGGTAAAGTAGATACAATACATTGGTCAATATTCCCTGCCACCAAATGTACTGATTGGCGTGTTGGATCGGGGACTTACACAGGCTGAGTTCGGGCATGGCTGCACTGCAGTTGATAATCAATACCTAGCTTTTATATCACATGCAATCCTGCTGATGCATGTATATCTTTACGCTATGTCTACTGGGCGTGAGACACGTCCAGCACGACAGTCGACCGACCCCAGGTGAACTAGGCATTAAGATAATCAATCCATTTTACCGATTCATAACGGTGATCCCCTATACAGTAAAACATGTTTACTTTACGCGGCAGTGTTCCCAATGATTTAGTCCAAATTAACAATATTCCGAATTAACAATATTCCGGATTAAAAGTATTTCGGATTAACAATATTCGAAATTAAAAATATTCCGGATTAACAATATTCCGTGTTAATAATATTCTAGATTAATAATATTCCCGGATTAACAATATTCCGGATAAACAATATTCCGGGTTATGAATATTCCGAATTAACCAAGCTAAGGTGTATAACAAGCAGCTGTAAGGCAAGATTTCTGGATTAACAGGGTTCCGCTAAATACTCTAACGGTATTATCATTTATGGTATCGTTAATACCATACTTGTTCTATTATCAGTGTATATTTTCTAATAACACGAATGACGTGATGGGCTAAACCTATGATTGTGGGTTCGAATCCCGGTTCGCCCCGATTATGTTTCTAGGTTTGTCAGCACCATACCCGTGCTCGTGGGTTTCATCGAAGTGGTAAATGTCTGAGACCTGCATTACTTGGGGCTTTCCTCCCACATTAAACTGACACGCCGTGATATAACTGGAATACTGTTAATAGCGCCGTTAAACCCAACGCACTCACTCACTGACTCTTAAGTTCGGGTGACCATACATCTGTCAATCAATCAGTCACGTTTACTCTCCAAACCACCAACGGTGGTACATGTGTATATTCATATACAATTTAGATAAAACTATAATAAGATGGCAGATATACGCAAAATGTTCTATTTGATTATTTTTTCAATTTTACTTTAATATAGTGATCTTAAATCCACAACGTTACATACATTGATATTTTACACATGTTAAACAGATATGGCCAGGTGATACATTTAGAAGTATATAAGACGATTCTTTGTTGGGGAAGAGCTTCTCATCTAAAGAGACAATGAAACTCGTCTTCAAAGGCAGTAGAATTACATAATTGGCAATGTCTGTCTTCTTCACATGACAGTCTACGTGGTCTTCACCACTGTTCACGTACGTGGAGTGAGTGAGTGAGAATGGTTTTACGCCGTTTTTAGCAATATTCCAACAATATCACGGCGGGGGACACTAGAAATGGGCTTCACATATTGTACCCATGTCGGGAATCGAACCCGGGTCTTCGGCGTGACGAGGGCACGCTTTAACCACTAGGCTACCCGACCGCCCCTCACGTACGTGGAAAGAAGTTGGCTCGTAACAAAAAAAGAAAAGAACCCCCCCCCACCCCCGGGTCATTTCAAACATATAATAATCAAAAACATCTAGATCTAATTATTTTTCAGGAGAAATCTTGGAAAACAGTTTCTAGCTGTTGAATGTGTTAACGTTTTTGAAAATGTTCGAGGCTAGATTTTCTTAGTCAAACGGCCTCTGAATGATTAAATATTCTCAAAATTCAGAAATATCTGACGATGTAACACTGGGCGACAGAAATACTTTAAACCATATCGTTCAGCTCTCCTTTATGTACACGGGCATATTTCCTTACAAACTGAGTGTTAGAAGATTGATTTGCCTCTCTCACGTGATCTCCCGAATCGTTTACATAATACTAAGTTCAGCGACTGGTTTAAATATTCATGGCTTTTTATGTAATCAGTGCTCGCGAGTTAAGCGCCTATAAATCCTACCAATGACAGAAACACACGGTCGAACATTCGTTCAGGGCGTTTTTAGCTTTGTAGAGATGTAGAACTGGGGAGATTAATACGTAAGCTTGCAAACCACTTCTCGGGCTCTGAGTAGATGAGTGGTGCTGTTTCTGGAACAACAACATCAACAATATAAATATGTACTTATAAAGTTCAGGCATTCCAACTGTTGTGTAAAGTGAAATGACTTTTTGAAGAGTATTTCGAACCCAGTATCAGCGGATCCTGGCACGACTAAGGGCGACAAATATGCCTACCGAACAAGGCGCAATAAGCCATATAACAACCTGTGCCCACTGGTATTCCTGTCTGTATAACACTTCTTACTCAGAAGTGGTATGATTACGTTCTCTTTCTTGTTGTGTTCTAGGATTTCGTGTAGTTGTTGTTGTTGTTGTTGTTGTTGGGTATCTGGTGTATATAAATCTTTCATCTGCTCAACTTTCAAAGACTACCCCCTATACCAAAGTTACCACAATGACCCAAATGCCCAAGGAACACGCTGGTGTTCAGCTTCGGTAAGCAAATGCGAAGCAGAACAATATATTCCACCAAACCTGGCAATAATGAAACCACGTCCAATGCCATAACGTGGTCATTTACATTATTATTTGATTGTAATGGTAATGTACAAATCCTTCTAACGCCTTACTAAGCAAATGCGAAGCAGAACACTATATACCACCAAACCTGGCAATAATGAAACCACGTCCAATGCCATAACGTGGTCATTTAAATTATTATTTGATTGTGATATCACTGTTAATGCCTATCCTTCTAACGCCTTACCTATAGGTGAGGCTATTAAACATTTGTTAGTGAGGCTAAGTACTTAAGATTACTCTTTGATTGTGATAGCACTGTTAATGCCTATCCTTCTAACGCCTTACCTATAGGTGAGGCTATTAAACATTTGTTAGTGAGGCTAAATACCTTACATTATTATTTGATTGTGATAGCACTGTTAATGCCTATCCTTCTAACGCCTTACCTATAGGTGAGGCTATTTAACATTTGTTAGTGAGGCTAAATACCTTACATTATTATTTGATTGTGATAGCACTGTTAATGCCTATCCTTCTAACGCCTTATCTATAGGTGAGGCTATTAAACATTTGTTAGTGAGGCTAAATACCTTACATTATTATTTGATTGTGATAGCACTGTTAATGACAATCCTTCTAACGCCTTACCTATAGGTGAGGCTATTAAACATTTGTAAGTGAGGCTAAGTACTTTACATTACTATTTGATTGTGATATCACTGTTTTAATGCCTATCCTTCTAACGCCTTATCTTTAGGTGGCGCTAATTGACTCCAGTTTTTGTGGATAAACCTCTATGGCATATTGTAATGTCCACTATAGAGATTTCACTATGACGCAATCCCTTCTATGACGTATCAATCAGCCCCCGTAAGTCTCTTATCGTTGTTATTATTGTTATGCGTGACCATAGGATAACGTATTTTAGATCGAACGAAATGATTCAGTTCTTCATGCCTAAAATGTTGAACTTTGAAACAAAAAGAACTTGTGGAAATTTGAACAAAAACGAATCCTGCTAGTGCTTACCCTTTCAATAACTTCCACACACTCATTCACTCACACCTATTGACCTATTGGTAGCGGTTTATATGTCTTTAAAGTCCTATACATTCGACTGAAACAATATACATTGTAGTTCAGATAACAGCATACACCGTTTTGAAGTGGAAGGAACAATACCTTCACTGTTGAATTATTTATACGGCACGAAAAACGAGCCTGTAATCAATAATTTGGAGAGATCTAGGCAATACTCATAATCGGTTGCAGGATGGATGTTAGACTTTAAGATGGGAAAGCTGAACCATGAACCTTGAACGCTGAATACTGGCGATGTAAAATTGAATGCTAAATCCTGTATCCTCAATACTGAATACAAAATAAAGCCTCAATTTGTTCACAGGCTTTAGTTTGATTCGATATAGGACATTTCAGTCTAATAGAAGTATTAATATTATACACATGTTACTCTAAGCAAGCATTATGCTTGGATGCTTGTAAAAGGCGACTAACGGAATCGGGTGGTCAGGCTCACTGACTTGGTTGATGCATGTCATCGATTCCAATTGCGTGGATCGATGCTCATGATGTCAATCACTGGATTGTCTGGTCCAGACTCGATTATTTTACAGATCGCCGTCATATAGCTGGAATATTGCTGAGTGCGGCGTTAAACTAAAAAAACAAACAAAACCAAAAAAATCAATGTTTACGGTACGGAATAGTGTTTACGGTACAGAGGATACCAGTCACAGCTACTGAAAAAACATATCCTGTTTTGGGGAGCACATCGAAAAAAAAGGGTAAATGGCCCATTGGCGCCACAACAATACGCTGTGAGGAGTTTCTTAGATGTCCGGATCTGATAGACGTAGGTTCGAATCCCACATTCGCACTGATAATGATGCCTGGCTGGTGCTAGTGCTGACCCATGTTTCTCGTGGGTTTCACCAATAATATTACATGTCTGAGGACTTTGTACATACACCTTGATATCACTCAAGTCTGAATCCCATATTCGCACTGATAATGATGCCTGGCTGGTGCTAGTGCTGACCCATGTTTCTCGTGGGTTTCACCAATAATATTACATGTCTGAGGACTTTGTACATACACCTTGATATCACTCAAGTCTGAATCCCATATTCGCACTGATAATGATGCCTGGCTGGTGCTAGTGCTGACCCATGTTTCTCGTGGGTTTCACCAATAATATTACATGTCTGAGGACTTTGTACATACACCTTGATATCACTCAAGTCTGAATCCCATATTCGCACTGATAATGATGCCTGGCTGGTGCTAGTGCTGACCCATGTTTCTCGTGGGTTTCACCAATAATATTACATGTCTGAGGACTTTGTACATACACCTTGATATCACTCAAGTCTGAATCCCACATTCGCACTGATAATGATGCTGGCTAGTGCTAGTGCTGACCCATGTGTCTCGTGGGTTTCACCAATAATATTACATGTCTGAGGACTTTGTACAAACACCTTGATATCACTCAAGTCTGAATCCCACATTCGCACTGATAATGATGCCTGGCTGGTGCTAGTGCTGACCCATGTGTCTCGTGGGTTTCACCAATAATAGTACATGTCTGAGGACTTTGTACATACATCTTGATATCACTCAAGTCTGAATCCCATATTCGCACTGATAATGATGCTGGCTGGTGCTAGTGCTGACCAATGTTTCTCGTGGGTTTCACCAATAATATTACATGTCTGAGGACTTTGTACATACACCTTGATATCACTCAAGTCTGAATCCCACATTCGCACTGATAATGATGCTGGCTAGTGCTAGTGCTGACCCATGTGTCTCGTGGGTTTCACCAATAATAGTACATGTCTGAGGACTTTGTACATACACCTTGATATCACTCAAGTCTGAATCCCATATTCGCACTGATAATGATGCCTGGCTGGTGCTAGTGCTGACCCATGTTTCTCGTGGGTTTCACCAATAATATTACATGTCTGAGGACTTTGTACATACACCTTGATATCACTCACGTCTGAAATATAGGCCAAGCAGCTTATGGGAATCGCCATGTACGCGGTATCTATTTTAATGGTGCATTATCCCTGTAAGCAAGCACCACCAAACAAGGGACAACGCGACAATGTGCCTTCTAAGATTCCCAAGCCTTAAGTATGCAAGACAACCGAATTATCGACTGTTCTGTTTCTCATGGCGGTGTTTATGCAAACCTGTTAAGAAAGTTATCGACCTGTGTTGTGTGCATACCCCGAATGGTACGGTGTTTCAGGTAGAGAATGTATTTACAATCGTAAGTGATGGATAAGTCTTTTGTATCTAGGATGAATATAGATTTCATCCCCTGTCATTCGAAAGGTGGAAATGTTGACATAGGATCCACAAACGTCATTATGCTACACTCCAACGCCTAGAAACGCGACACTTGTATTTCTCTGTGTGTTTGTAGACTCAAGTAGGTTGTCAGTTCGAGAAGCTTGGGACGGAAGGAGAATGTACGAAAATTCGATTGACAATTTTGACAAATTGCTACATGTCTCAAATACCAGACAGGAATTGTCATAGAAAAACACTGCAGAATGAATAAGGTTCAACCACATATGGGGTAACCTATAGAAAAGGGAAGAATGAAGCACCCGAGGGCCAATACGGGATGTGAGCTGGCCAATACGGGATTTTAGCGGGCCTATACATGTTAGGCGGGCCAATACGGGATTTCAGCGGGCCAATACATGTTAGGCGGGCCAATACTGGATTTCAGCGGGCCAATACATGTTAGGCGGGCCAATACGGGATTTCAGCGGGCCAATACATGTTAGGCGGGCCAATACGGGATTTCAGCGGGCCTATACATGTTAGGCGGGCCAATACGGGATTTCAGCGGGTCAATACGTGTTTAACGGGCCAATGCGGGTTTAGCGTGGCAATACGGGATTTGAGCGGGTCAATACGGGTTTAGCGGGCCAATACGGGATTTGAGCGGGTCAATACGTGTTTAACGGGCCAATACGGGTTTAGCGGGCCAATACAGGATTTGAGCGGGTCAATACGTGTTTAGCGGGCCAGTACGGGATTTTAACAAGAATACTCATATGATAACTTCATAATATTAAAATCAATATTGTATTGATTTGTTTATGTTAAAAAGCAAGTCTAAGCCGTGCGTCATATTATATTGAACCTTGATCGCTTCATATGTTTATTCTTAATAAACCTCACTGAAAGCATCAGGCAACATACTGCAATACAAATATGCCTACCACAGAACTCTGACATGGCATAATAAATGGTTCATGGCATTGCGGAATGCGATGGCAGTACGTGGGTCCACATGCGAATACAAAATGAACTTGATGTTTTACAATATTCCAACTCTTACTTACTTACATGTACTTACTTTGAAGATTTAACGTGCGCTTGATGCGTATTTCGCACACGGCTTTCCAGCTCTATTCCAGCTCTATGACGGCGGTCTGTAAATACTCCAGAACGACCTTTGAAGAACTTTGACCGACCAATGAAATGATTAACAAGAAATCTACATAAGCCAATCAGAAAGCAGCTTTGAAAGATAGTTCTGACATGACCGGTACTAGGATGTCCTCAGATCTTTGTTTAGCGGTAGTGAGAACTAAGATGTGATTTTAATGGTTTTTTGCTTGTTTGTTTAACGCCTCCCTCAGCAATATTCCAGCTATATGACGGCGGTCTGTAGATAATCGAGTCTGGACCAGACAATCCAGTGATTGACATCATGGGCTTTGATCCACGCTATTGGGATACGATGACATGCGTCAACCAAGTCAGCGAGCCTACCACCCGATCCCGTTAGTCGCCCCTTACGACGAGCATAGTCGCCTCTTACGGCAAGCATGGGATGCTGAAGACCTATTTTACCCTGGATCTCCCGGTGGATGTGCAGACATGAGGATACATGTACACTACCTTCGAGGATCCGCTTATCGTGGGTTCGAACCCCTGATTTCGCCCAATGGTGTCCCCTAGTCTGTCAGCACCATACCTGTGACTGTAGGCCCGAAGTGTGCGTCACTTTTGTTTTCCTTTCATACAAAGCTGATACAGCTGCAGTGTTGTTCAATGCGACGTTAGTCGACATCAAATGATATGTGGTAGGAATTAATTTAGAAAAAAAAGTTTAGTCCTAACGTTCGTTAATGTTTCAGAGTACCACTGTTGTTTCGAGTGATTAGATGCCTCGGTGGTCTAGTGGCAGAGCGTCTGTCCGGAGAGCGGAAGGTCCGGGGTTCGATCCTCGGCTGCGTCATAACAGAATACGTTAAAAGATGTTTTTTGTTGTTAGCTTCTCTGGCGCTCGGCATTAAGGGGCAAAAACAAGGACTGTTTGGCTCGGAGTCAGTATACTGTGTCTGAGTGGGGTATTCGTGTTAAACTGCGGCATGGTATCTCAATGGGCTTGCACTATAAAATTGGCATTAATCTGCTCACAGCACACGCGCACACGCATGTATGCACGCCGGCATGTAAGTGGAATAATCTTGAACGCGACGTTAAACCCCATTTCACCTCACCTCATCACAGAGTGATTCTGATGGCGAGCAGTGTTTCCTCTGACTTGAATCTGACACGCCATGATATAATATGCTCAAGCTTTCCTTATGTGAACCATTCTCTCACTGTGACGGACATGAATGGTAAACAGGCCTGTGTGTCGTTGCTTAGATATTTCTAGATCGATTAATACCCCAAGTGTCAGAAATACACCATCCTATATACCTTTACATAGACACTGACGCTCGTGTGATATTAATGGTGCAATGCAGTGGTCCTGCACATTGAGATATATACCTAAACGAACATAAAACAGTTACTATCAACACAATACTTTCTTGGGTGGCATCTTCCGCAACCTACAGGCGACAGGTTTATTCAAAGCTAGAATATGTCAAGGCATTCACCAGGTATAAACCATTGGAGGTAGGACGCACTTAGGCGGGCCATCTGAACCCGACAGTATATGCAGGGAAGGCTGGGCACCAGACTCCAGCGCTCTGCAGGCGTATAACTTTCATCTGCTTTGGTCACTCGGGCACCATTTTAAGGCATCGGGCACTGCAGTGGTAAGAACTCTACGCCAGATGAAATTCCAAATGTTACTTAACCCAGGGTGTAATCCTAATCTGAAAACTCGCAATAATAGACGAAATTTCACCAAGCTAACTTCATACTAACTGACAATGCTTTCATGATGCTAACCGTCCGCCCAGTGGCTAACATTCTCGGCCGCACAGTGGCTAACATTCTCTGCCGCACAGTGGCTAACATTCTCTGCCGCACAGTGGCTAACATTCTCTGCCGCACAGTGGCTAACATTCTCTGCCACCCAGTGGCTAACATTCTCTGCCGCACAGTGGCTAACATTCTCTGCCGCCCAGTGGCTAACATTCTCTGCCGCCCAGTGGCTAACATTCTCGTTGCCCAGTGGCTAACATTCTCTGCAACCCAGTGGCTAACATTCTCTGCCACCCAGTGGCTAACATTCTCTGCCACCCGGTGGCTAACATTCTCTGCCACCCAGTGGCTAACATTCTCTGCCGCACAGTGGCTAACATTCTCTGCCGCCCAGTGGCTAACATTCTCTGCCGCCCAGTGGCTAACATTCTCGTTGCCCAGTGGCTAACATTCTCTGCAACCCAGTGGCTAACATTCTCTGCCACCCAGTGGCTAACATTCTCTGCCACCCGGTGGCTAACATTCTCTGCCACCCAGTGGCTAACATTCTCTGCCACCCAGTGGCTTACATTCTCTGCCGCCCGTTGGCTAACATTCTCTGCCGCACAGTGGTTAACATTCTCTGCCACCCAGTGGCTAACATTCTCTGCCACCCAGTGGCTAACATTCTCTGCCGCACAGTGGCTAACATTCTCTGCCACCCAGTGGCTAACATTCTCTGCCGCCCGGTGGCTAACATTCTCTGCCGCACAGTGGCTAACATTCTCTGCCACCCAGTGGCTTACATTCTCTGCCGCCCGGTGGCTAACATTCTCTGCCGCACAGTGGCTATCATTCTCTGCCACCCAGTGGCTAACATTCTCTGCCACCCAGTGGCTTACATTCTCTGCCGCCCGGTGGCTAACATTCTCTGCCGCCCGGTGGCTAACATTCTCTGCCGCCCGGTGGCTAACATTCTCTGCCACCCAGTGGCTAACATTCTCTGCCGCCCAGTGGCTAACATTCTCTGCCACCCAGTGGCTAACATTCTCTGCCGCCCGGTGGCTAACATTCTCTGCCACCCAGTGGCTAACATTCTCTGCCACCCAGTGGCTAACATTCTCTGCCGCCCAGTGGCTAACATTCTCTGCCACCCAGTGGCTAACATTCTCTGCCACCCAGTGGCTAACATTCTCTGCCGCACAGTGGCTAACATTCTCTGCCACCCAGTGGCTAACATTCTCTGCCGCCCAGTGGATAACATTCTCTGCCGCACAGTGGCTAACATTCTCTGCCACCCAGTGGCTAACATTCTCTGCCACCCAGTGACTCACATTCTCTGCCGCACTGTGGCTAACATTCTCTGCCACCCAGTAGCTAACATTCTCTGCCGCCCAGTGATTAACATTCTCTGCCGCACAGTGGCTAACATTCTCTGCCACCCAGTGGCTAACATTCTCTGCCACCCAGTGGCTAACATTCTCTGCCACCCAGTGGCTAACATTCTCTGCCGCCCAGTGGCTTACATTCTCTGCTGTCCAGTGGCTAACATTCTCTGCCACCCAGTGGCTAACATTCTCTGCCACCCAGTGGCTAACATTCTCTGCCGCACAGTGGCTAACATTCTCTGCCACCCAGTGGCTAACATTCTCTGCCGCACAGTGGCTAACATTCTCTGCCGCCCAGTGGCTAACATTCTCTGCCACCCAGTGGCTAACATTCTCTGCCGCCCAGTGGCTAACATTCTCTGCCGCACAGTGGCTAACATTCTCTGCCACCCAGTGGCTAACATTCTCTGCCACCCAGTGGCTAACATTCCCTGCCGCACAGTGGCTAACATTCTCTGCCACACAGTGGCTAACATTCTCTGGCACCCAGTGGCTAACATTCTCTGGAGCCCAGTGGCTAACATTCTCTGGAGCCCAGTGGCTAACATTCTCTGCCGCACAGTGGCTAACATTCTCTGCCGCCCAGTGACTAACATTCTCTGCCGCCCAGTGATTAACATTCTCTGCCGCCCAGTGATTAACATTCTCTGCCGCCCAGTGATTAACATTCTCTGCCGCCCAGTGGCTAACATTCTCTGCCGCACAGTGGCTAACATTCTCTGCCGCCCAGTGGCTAACATTCTCTGCCACCCAGTGGCTAACATTCTCTGCCACCCAGTGGCTAACATTCTCTGCCGCACAGTGGCTAACATTCTCTGCCGCACAGTGGCTAACATTCTCTGCCGCACAGTGGCTAACATTCTCTGCCGCCCGGTGGCTAACATTCTCTGCCGCACAGTGGCTAACATTCTCTGCCGCCCAGTGGCTAACATTCTCTGCCACCCAGTGGCTAACATTCTCTGCCGCCCAGTGGCTAACATTCTCTGCCACCCAGTGGCTAACATTCTCTGCCGCCCAGTGGCTAACATTCTCTGCCACCCAGTGGCTAACATTCTCTGGAGCCCAGTGGCTAACATTCTCTGGCACCCAGTGGCTAACATTCTCTGGAGCCCAGTGGCTAACATTCTCTGGAGCCCAGTGGCTAACATTCTCTGCCGCACAGTGGCTAACATTCTCTGCCGCCCAGTGACTAACATTCTCTGCCGCCCAGTGATTAACATTCTCTGCCGCCCAGTGATTAACATTCTCTGCCGCCCAGTGATTAACATTCTCTGCCGCCCAGTGGCTAACATTCTCTGCCGCACAGTGGCTAACATTCTCTGCCGCCCAGTGGCTAACATTCTCTGGCGCCCAGTGGCTAACATTCCCTGGCGCCCAGTGGCTAACATTCTCTGCCGCCCAGTGGCTAACATTCTTTGCCGCACAGTGGCTAACATTCTCTGCCGCCCAGTGGCTAACATTCTCTGCCACCCAGTGACTAACATTCTCTGCCGCCCAGTGATTAACATTCTCTGCCGCACAGTGGCTAACATTCTCTGGCGCCCAGTGGCTAACATTCCCTGGCGCCCAGTGGCTAACATTCTCTGCCGCACAGTGGCTAACATTCTCTGCCGCCCAGTGGCTAACATTCTCTGCCGCACAGTGGCTAACATTCTCTGCCGCCCAGTGGCTAACATTCTTTGCCGCACAGTGGCTAACATTCTCTGCCACCCAGTGGCTAACATTCTCTGTCGCCCAGTGGCTAACATTCTCTGCCGCACAGTGGATAACATTCTCTCCCGCCCAGTGGCTAACATTCTCTGCCGCCCAGTGGCTAACATTCTTTGCCGCACAGTGGCTAACATTCTCTCCCGCACAGTGGCTAACATTCTCTGCCGCACATTGGCTAACATTCTCTGCCGCACAGTGACTCACATTCTCTGCCGCACAGTGGCTAACATTCTCTCCCGCACAGTGGCTAACATTCTCTGCCGCACAGTGGCTAACATTCCCTGCCGCACAGTGGCTAACATTCTCTGCCGCCCAGTGGCTAACATTCTCTGGCGCCCAGTGGCTAACATTCTCTGTCGCACAGTGGCTAACATTCTCTGCCGCCCAGTGGCTAACATTCTCTGCCGCCCAGTGGCTAACATTCTCTGCCACCCAGTGGCTAACATTCTCTGCCGCCCAGTGGCTAACATTCTCTGCCGCACAGTGGCTAACATTCTCTGCCACCCAGTGACTCACATTCTCTGCCGCACAGTGGCTAACATTCTCTGTCGCCCAGTGGCTAACATTCTCTGCCGCACAGTGGCTAACATTCTCTGTCGCCCAGTGGCTAACATTCTCTGTCGCCCAGTGGCTAACATTCTCTCCCGCACAGTGGCTAACATTCTCTGCCGCACAGTGGCTAACATTCTCTGCCGCCCAGTGGCTAACATTCTCTGCCACCCAGTGGCTAACATTCTCTGGCGCCCAGTGGCTAACATTCTCTGCCACCCAGTGGCTAACATTCTCTGGCGCCAAATGGCTAACATTCTCTGCCACCCAGTGGCTAACATTCTCTGCCGCCCAGTGATTAACATTCTCTGCCGCCCAGTGGCTAACATTCTCTGCCGCACAGTGATTAACATTCTCTGCCGCCCAGTGATTAACATTCTCTGCCGCCCAGTGGCTAACATTCTCTGCCGCCCAGTGATTAACATTCTCTGCCGCCCAGTGGGTAACATTCTCTGCCGCCCAGTGATTAACATTCTCTGCCGCCCAGTGATTAACATTCTCTGCCGCCCAGTGGCTAACATTCTCTGCCGCCCAGTGATTAACATTCTCTGCCGCCCAGTGGCCAACATTCTCTGCCGCCCAGTGATTAACATTCTCTGCCGCCCAGTGGCTAACATTCTCTGCCGCCCAGTGATTAACATTCTCTGCCGCCCAGTGGCTAACATTCTCTGCCGCCCAGTGGCTAACATTCTCTGCCACCCAGTGGCTAACATTCTCTGCCGCACAGTGGTTAACATTCTTTGCCGCACAGTGGCTAACATTCTCTGCCACCCAGTGGCTAACATTCTCTGCCACCCAGTGGCTAACATTCTCTGCCACCCAGTGACTCACATTCTCTGCCGCACAGTGGCTAACATTCTCTGCCACCCAGTGGCTAACATTCTCTGCCGCCCGGTGGCTAACATTCTCTGCCACCCAGTGACTCACATTCTCTGCCGCACAGTGGCTAACATTCTCTGCCACCCAGTGGCTAACATTCTCTGCCGCCCAGTGGCTAACATTCTCTGCCACCCAGTGACTCACATTCTCTGCCGCACAGTGGCTAACATTCTCTGCCACCCAGTGGCTAACATTCTCTGCCGCCCAGTGATTAACATTCTCTGCCGCACACTGGCTAACATTCTCTGCCACCCAGTGGCTAACATTCCCTGCCGCCCAGTGGCTAACATTCTCTGCCGCACAGTGGCTAACATTCTCTGCCGCTCAGTGACTAACATTCTCTGCCGCCCAGTGGCTAACATTCTCTGCCACCCAGTGGATAACATTCTCTGCCACCCACTGACTCACATTCTCTGCCGCACAGTGGCTAACATTCTCTGCCGCCCAGTGGCTAACATTCTCTGCCACCCAGTGACTCACATTCTCTGCCGCCCAGTGGCTAACATTCTCTGCCACCCAGTGACTCACATTCTCTGCCGCCAAGTAGCTAACATTCTCTGCCACCCAGTGACTCACATTCTCTGCCGCACAGTGGCTAACATTCTCTGTCGCCCAGTGATTAACATTCTCTGCCGCACAGTGGCTAACATTCTCTGCCGCACAGTGGCTAACATTCTCTACCACCCAGTGGCTAACATTCTCTGCCGCCCAGTGGCTAACATTCTCTGCCGCCCAGTGGCTAACATTCTCTGCCGCCCAGTGGCTAACATTCTCTGCCACCCAGTGGCTAACATTCTCTGGCGCCCAGTGGCTAACATTCTCTGCCACCCAGTGGCTAACATTCTCTGCCACCCAGTGGCTAACATTCTCTGCCGCCCAGTGATTAACATTCTCTGCCGCCCAGTGGCTAACATTCTCTGTCGCCCAGTGATTAACATTCTCTGCCACCCAGTGGCTAACATTCTCGGCCGCACAGTGGCTAACATTCTCTGTCGCCCATTGATTAACATTCTCTGCCACCCAGTGGCTAACATTCTCTGCCGCACAGTGGCTAACATTCTCTGTCGCCCATTGGCTAACATTCTCTGTCGCCCAGTGGCTAACATTCTCTGCCGCACAGTGGCTAACATTCTCTGCCACCCAGTGGCTAACATTCCCTGGCGCCCAGTGGCTAACATTCTCTGCCGCACAGTGGCTAACATTCTCTGCCACACAGTGGCTAACATTCTCTGCCGCACAGTGGTTAACATTCTCTGCCACCCAGTGGCTAACATTCTTTGCCGCACAGTGGCTAACATTCTTTGCCGCACAGTGGTTAACATTCTTTGCCGCACAGTGGCTAACATTCTCTGCCGCACAGTGGCTAACATTCTCTGCCGCACAGTGGCTAACATTCCCTGCCGCACAGTGGCTAACATTCTCTGCCGCACAGTGGCTAACATTCTCTGCCGCCCAGTGGCTAACATTCTCTGCCGCACAGTGGCTAACATTCTCTGCCGCACAGTGGCTAACATTCTCTGCCGCCCAGTGGCTAACATTCTCTGCCGCCCAGTGGCTAACATTCTCTGCCGCCCAGTGGCTAACATTCTCTGCCGCACAGTGGCTAACATTCTCGGCCGCACAGTGGCTAACATTCTCGGCCGCACAGTGGCTAACATTCTCTGCCGCCCAGTGGCTAACATTCTCTGCCACCCAGTGGCTAACATTCTCTGCCGCACAGTGGCTAACATTCTCTGCCGCCCAGTGGCTAACATTCTCTGCCGCTCAGTGACTAACATTCTCTGTCGCCCAGTGGCTAACATTCTCTGCCACCCAGTGGCTAACATTCTCTGCCGCCCAGTGGCTAACATTCTCTGCCACACAGTGGCTAACATTCTCTGCCACACAGTGGCTAACATTCTCTGCCGCCCAGTGGCTAACATTCTCTGCCGCCCAGTGATTAACATTCTCTGCCGCCGAGTGGCTAACATTCTTTGCCGCCCAGTGGCTAACATTCTCTTGTTAATCTTGATCTGCTCGTACATGTTTACACAAATAATTAACTTTTGACTATCTCGTACAATAATATAGATATATATCTATATTACATACACGGGGTGTGAGGGCGGGGAGGTGACTAGTCTTCTGTCTCACTCAAGCGCATCGCCTCAGTCTGCGCGAACTTATCGACAAACATTCACCTACACGGTCACACGCTCAGCCACCAAATACCGTATTATCTGTTGAAAAATAGTACTATGTACAACACCTAGGAAATGATAATTTGATTCGCCATTCGCCATAACCGTGACATGTTGCTATGGTTAGTTGACTTGAAAGTTGACGTCCATCTGTTTTTTACATTTTGTTTTTTGGACGTGACCCCTATCCTGACACCTGAACCGACCGATGACCCTATGACAAAATAGATACAATTACAAAATTGGATTTACGTTGAGATGAAGTAAATTTATACATAGATATACAAACAGACATTTTTATGTTTCCTTTCAAGCATTAAGGCGCATTTGTATTCATTGTTTTGTCGTATTTTTCAAACTAACCATAGTCGCATCCTTTGACAGACGCACTGGACCCGTGAAGTTCCGGGTTAGAATTGGTCTTCAGCAACCATGCTTGTCGTCAGGGGCGACTAACGGGATCGGGCGGTCAGGTTCTCTGACTGGGGTGATACATGTCATCGTATCCATAATACGTAGATCGATGCTCATGATGTCAAGCACTGGATTGTCTGATCCAAACTCGATTATTTACAGACCGCCGTCATGTGGCTGAATATTGCCGAGTGCGGTGTTAAACAACAAACAAACAAACAACAAATGCGTGGTCACTGTTTGATGATTTATCGAAGTTTTGTCGATCATTGTCTAATTACTTATTTACCGCCTCCGTGGTCTAGTGGTAGAGCGTCCGCCGGAGAGCTGAAGGTCCGGGGTTCTATCCCCGGCAGCGTCATACCAAAAGACGTTAAAAGATGTTACTTGTTGTTACCCTGTCTGGCGTCGGCAATAATGGGCTAAAACAAGGACTGGTCGGCTCGGAGTCAGTATACTGTATACTCTGAGTGGGATATTTATGTTAAACTTCGGCATGGTATCTCAGTGGGCTAGCACTATATATCGGCATCAGTCCGGACACATGTGCACGCACGTCGCCATATAAGTGCAATAACCTTGGACGCGACGTAAAACACCATTTCACCTCACCTCACCGAATGACGTTCTAGTATTAAAATCTCGTTGATCATGTGACTCATGACGTACTGAAATTTCGTTGAACAGGTATGCCTCTGAGAAGCAGCGACAGACGGAGAATGTCAAAGCGAGGCTTGATGAGTTGAGAAAAGGCAGAGAACAAAGAGGCAAGACACCCGACACCCGAAGCTCCGACCAATCAGCAGACAGACACCCCCTGAACACCCCGGACCCTCAAGACCTTGAAAAATACTGATCACGTGACACCAAAAGCGAATGCAATTAACTGTGCAGGGATATATGGCCACAGAGGTATCATCCATCTCAAACAGCAAGGGCCTGTCTGTGCCCACACCTCATAAAGTGTTCTCAAACAAAAGAATACACATGCTGTATTGTCGTATCGTGAAGTGTCGCAAATTTGTTATTATTCCAAAGGAAAATGTAGTTATATGTCAAGAAAATCCATAAAGTTTGGGAAATTTTCTGCTGGGTAACGCAATCCTTTTTATGACCTTGTAGACAGAGGTGAAGGTCACGTGTACGTTGTGTTGGTGTCTAATGTGAAATGGTCATTTGATCCTTACCGATAATGTTCTTTTGAAGTAAAAAGTTTCACTGATACTGTAAAAAGTTAAAAGTTTCACTGATACTGTCGTGGTTGAAGTATATATATAAGGTCAAAACCACGGACTAATCAGATCCACTTGTCTGCTGAATCAGATTCCATTGGGTGTAAAAGACAAAATAGTGATGGAAATTATATAAATGGATCACTGAAAATCAGTTTTGAAACCAGCTGTTCGCGAATCCAACCTAGGACGTGACATGCTGTCGTGGGATACCTCTCATGATATATTAGCGGATTGACCTTTCTAGATGGATTTGAGGTTCCAAATGGGACCAAACGAGGTCAACTGGATTTCGAAAACCTCCGACCCCGCCATGTCCCAGAACAATGGCGCCTTGGCTTGGAGTATTCATTATTATCCGGTTATATTGAAATACATGTCATTGACAATCTTTCATTAAATCGTATTCACATCATGCTCATTTAAATACTTTGTAACTGTAATTTCTAATTATATTTTGGGGGACTTTGAACTATTTGAACATAACCCTACACTTGGCACCTGGCACTTGGCATAATATATATATATATATATATATATATATATATATATTGTATATTATTATATATTATTTATAGTATTATAATATAGATTTCTGCTTCAATAGTTTCATGTCCCATATCAATCAGGGCCAAGTAATTATCAATCATTTCATTAGTGATGAGCATCAGTTTAATTTAAGCATTAATGTACGCCTCCCTGAGGTTTGGTTTCTAATGATACCGCATGACAGTGCTGTTTATGCAAAATACCGTTTCGTCTACCTAGAAACGTATTTTTCTTGAATCTTTAACGTGGAATATATGAATTACTAGTTCATAAAACATCAGATATTTATTCTCATGTCATGTATTTTGAAAATAACATTTTTTTTGTGAGAGCTTGTGAATTGCTTGATTAGTCACAGCTGATGGACAATTGCTTGATTAGTCGGAGCTGTCTATTAGCAAGAAATTATGCTTACATTTAGTAATATGAGGGGATTGTGATTACATTTAGTATGTTGGAATGTCTGTTACATTCACTGCATCTTTGATTAAATTCAGTACTACATGGTAATTTTGATAACATGTACTACATTGCTGCAATTAAGTTTGGTTCCATTCTGTAATAAGTATGAAAGGCATCTCACTATTCCTATTCCAATCGATGTTGCTTTATTTTGATACATCTTGGATGCTGCTGAAAGATGACTACATGTATAATTATCTATTGAATCATTTATTGTCAATCAAATCATAGCTAGGATTGTGAAATATATATACAAATGTATGTACCCCGTTTATCCAGACACTGCCATCCCAAGTACAATCGAATTACAACAATATCCGGATTAACGAGTCCTGGTGACAGAGTGAATATTTGTATTCATAGAGAGATTGTGATGAGTAACTGTCCAGGAGGCAGGTTTCCGGGTTTACGGGGTTCCGCTGTATCGTTTTGTTGATGAAGATGAAGTCACAATGAATCAAGTAGCTATATATAGTTATATACTGCACTTTTATTCACATACTACGCTATTCCCGTCCCGTTTCATCTTGCTTCATGCTTTTATGTCCAATGACTTTATAGCAATATATATACTATCTACCATGTATATGATATAAATGACTGTTGTCGGTCATACCAATTCCAGTAGGGAATACAATGGATTTGTTTTCACCCTAAAACTGCTGATACATCAGTACAGTTTCATAATCAATTTTTTCTCTTTATAAGGCTCCAAAGTTAAGGTCGGGTTCGAATCTACACTGTGTCAGTTTATTGAGCTGTTGAATGGGTACCCGAAAGGACGACAGTGTTGTGACGTTTGGTTGAAATTAGATACTACCTCGCAGGTTTGGAAATGTGTGTCCGTCATGGAAAAAGCGTCTACAAATTTTGTAAATTAATAAAAAAAGTGTTCTATCAACTGTAATCTAGCGGAGAAACAACCCGAGTCTGTGGTGTGCCGACACAACGTTTCCACCACAAGAATAAACTAATCTCAGGACATCTCTGTTCCAGTTTCTATACATATGACTAGTGCTTATAGGGGGTGGGGTAGATTAGTGGTTAAAGCGATCGTTCGTCACGCCGAAGACCCGAGTTTCATTCCCAACATGGGTACAATGTGTGAAGGACATCTCCGATGTCCCCGCGTAATGACATTGCTGGAAAATAGCAGAAAGCGGCGTAAAACTCACTAGAGCTAATAGCCTGACCCATCTAATGTCTCCAGCAAGGTTTGGTTCTTCAGCGTATCTGAACTTGAAGTCACATTCGGGAAAAGGTTCTTGAGTGTAGGTGCTCCGAATAATTATTTATTTATAGAAACAAAACAATGCGATTGGCTCAGTATTTGCTGAACCCAGAGTGCTAGAGATACTTGGTGCAACTTAGAGTGTATTTATGGTAGTTCCGACACAGTCTAACACGTAATAAATAAACGCAGGAACATGCATGTCCTAATCTAAACACTCGTATGGTGAAATACACGCCCGGCAAAAGAAAGTATACACTTGAAAATTGGAATAAACCAAACATTTACAAACGTTTCAAGGCTGAAAATAGCCACCGGAACCTAACATTCGTGACCAACTCGTGTTATTCCGGGATAAGCCGTCTTGCAGGTTACGGAAAGGGGCGAGTGGTGACGAATGCGAAACCTAAGTCCAAAACACCTCCGATACCCGTATGAAATACATCACCATCGGATAACCATTTCTTGTTCGTTTCATTTAACCACCATCAAACGTGTGTATACTTTCTTTTCCTCGGCAGTTCATATAAGAAAACTTTAAAAGTCATGAAATCAAATCTTACATTTTCGTTTATCAAAACGAACTATTTTTTATGATGGGTTGGTTCTGTATAAAGGAATTAATGTGTACGTGTGTATAGTGTTTGTTATTTCATGGAGTATCTGGTATACTTCTTGTTGGGAGGATGGATGTATAAATATGATCCACTTAGTCAATATTTGTGCAATTGACATTTTTCAACCTGTAAAGTATATTTTGAATTCTTTTATTGATGAAGTAATTGTTTGTTGATGACTGTTTATCAGCGTCGGTGTATACAAGTCATGAATTGTGAAAAAAAACATGTACATAATAAAATCGTAGGAAATGTAGAATAAAATATTTCAACTAAACCTGTGTTAGTCGTCTTGATTACCTATGTAACACCGCACAGTGAACGAGTCTGGAATGTGGCATTCGATTGGTGACAACGACGGCAAATTCATCGTCAATACTTAATCGGTTTGTATGTTACAGTCAATGTGTAAAATGACCGAAATTTTCATTTAGGCAATTTACGAAACGCCGAAATTTTCAGTCATTAAAAACATTGACTGATTTTACACAGTGACTGTAACATATACACTACGATCCTGATGTCAATCACTGGGTTGTCTGGTCCAGACTCGATTATTTTACAGACCGCCGTCATATAGCTAGAATATTGCTGAGTGCGGCGTTAAACAACAAACAAACAAACAAAACACTACGTTCCGCCATCAACCATGACTACATACGGCCGCATCGCGGTGTCGTCGCTATTTTCGGGGGCACGGATGGCCCAGTCTTCTGAGGCGCCGCGATTCGCTGTGCAGAGTTGCGTCCCTTGGGCACGCCAGAAACCTATGATTGTGGGGTCGAATCCCGGTTCGCCCAAATTATGTTTCTAGGTTTGTCAGCACCATACCCGTGCTCGTGGGTTTCACCGAAGTGGTAAACGTCTGAGACCTGCATCACTTCGGGCTTCCCTCCCACATTAAGCTGACACGCCGTGATATAACTGTAATACTGTTAAAAGCGACGTTAAACCCAACTCACTCACTCGTCGCTATTTTCACGGCAACGAATGACATCACGGCCTAGGTCCACAATCGTGACCAACTTGTATTATTCCGTGTCCCTCTTAAGGGCATATTTGAGACTGGTTTCCGTAACTCGTTGCGTAATGAATCCTGACTGGGCGCCGCCATTGTGTTTGAAGCAAATGCAAGTAATATGAGAGATAGAAACTGATTGGTCAATAGGAGGGACAAAGATGGAACAAAAATAGTAATAGCCACTGGTGGCGCAACGATCGAGCCTGGAAATTTCAGTCTAGTTCGGCAAGGTTGGAAACTGGACTTTACTCAGTTAACTCTCTTGCCTCGGAGGTACGGCCACTGGAAGGAAGACACCACTTCATTTTCTTGATGCTGCCGGCCATCTATTGAATGCATTGAAGTTTAAATGACTGTGTATGACAAGTGATTTTGAACTATTAAGACTTGCACTATGGTGACTTTGAAGGTAACTTGCCCAGTCACTCGCAACTATTGATAAACTTTGATATTTCTTGTTTTCTGTAAGACCATGATCATATTTATTTTATGCATCATAAATAATAAAATCTCTTACATCAATACCCACTGTTTGTCTTCGTGTTGAATACAAAATAGTTCAGTCCATTCTTCACAAAGGGTAGTCTTGAATCTATCAGGGTAATTCTGCACAACCACGAGACCATAACGTATTGTTATAAGACTGTCGGCAAAGTGGAGTATAGGCGATGTGACACCAAACGTAGCCAGTAGGGTAAATCTTATATTAGATGTCAATAATAAGTTAACAGCTTTAGGGCTAGATTCATGCACAATCTATCTGATGTTCTACATGTAATTAAAGCAGCCAACTAAAGTGAAGATATCAATTCAATATATGAGGGAATAGGAAATGTTGGTCCTTATACGTGACATGGTTTCCGTGAAGTCCGGGTTACAATTGATCTTCAGCAACCCACGTTTTGTCATAAGAGGCGACTAAAGGGATCGGGTGGTCAGACTCGATGATTCGATTGATGATGTATCCCAAATTGCGTAGCGAAGCTCGTGGTGTCAGGAGGTTGCCTGTTCCAAATTCGATTATATACGCCCCCCCCCCCCCCCCCCCCCCCCGCGGGGTGTACGGGTTGGAAATGATCCCCTGCCCCCTGATGGTGGCTGTACGGGGTGATCGAGGGTGTTCCGGGTGATTATGTATCATCGTTCTCCGACGCATGATGCGTTGTTGCTATTAAAATCATTCACATGTTTGCCTTGTACAGACTCGTTTATTTACAGCCTGTTGTCATATAGCTTGCGTATTGCTAAGTGCTGCGGCAAACAACAAACAAACAAAACGAAACTATAGATATCCATTATTAAATTGCAGAAGTGGAAAGCAAGACGATAACGCAGATTATACGACGCTTCATCCATTCATGTAAGGGTGACCGCGCGGTCCGTCACTATTGCTACCTGGAGGACGAAAGGAGAGCATCCATTTATTGTGTAAGCTGGTTGGGTGTTGCGGTTATAATATTCTAATTTTTCCCGGCTGTATCCAACAAACTTTATATTTACCGAGCACCATAAAACAATCATTTTCAATTCCACCATTAACACACATAAAATTGACGTTTGGGTATTTTCCACATAACAAACTATTCATTGTTTTTTGACTACTGCCAACAAATTATTTATTTTTTGCATATAACTGAATTTCAGTCATTAGCACGACGTGTCAACTGGGTGTGTCAGGAAAACCCAAGACACGTGAGGATCCTGGGTAGAATAGGTCTTCAGCAACCTATGCTTGCCGTAAGACGCGACTAACGGGATCGGGTGATCAGGCTCGCTGACTTGGTTGATGCGTGTCATCGTATCCCAATTGCGTGGATCGATGCGCATGATGTCAATCACTGGATTGTCTGGTCCAGAATTGATTATTTACAGACCGCCGTCATAAAGCTGCAATATTGCTGAGTGCGGCGTAAAACAACTAACCAACCAACCCAAGTTGTAGAGGAACTGACAACTAGAGGCATGTAAGATGTCTTATAAAACACGGGTGCGCATCCCCGCGCCCCAGTCTGGACCCGGTTATGGAGACTGTTGATTTTGAAAACAGGTTTACAGTAATAAACTATTGTTGCCAAACGGTGCCGACACGAACCTTTGTCACTCGCAAGAGTACTCTCCCCTTGATATAGCAATTCTCCAGAATGTCCACGAGGTCGTCCTTACACTGGCGACCTCAAAGCATAGCTAAAATACACATAGATATAACGGATCACTGAACAAAAATCAGCGGTCGGTAGGAAAAACCACACGTGGTGCGGTAAATATGTCTGTAAACAGATATGCCTGTAAATACATATGCCAGTAAACAGATATGCCTGTAAATAAATATGCCTGTAAATAAATATGCTAGTAACCAGATATGCCTGTAAAGAAATATGCCAGTTAACAGATATGCCTGTAAAGAAATATGCCAGTAACCAGATATGCCTGTAAATAAATATGCCTGTAAATAAATATGCCAGTAACCAGATATGCCTGTAAAGAAATATGCATGTAAATAAATATGCCAGTGAACAGATATGTATGCAAATAAATATGCCTGTAAATAAATAAGCCAGTGAACAGATATGCCTGTAAAGACCTATGTTGGTAAACAGACACCCGCAAATTGATGTATCTGTAAAAACATATACTGTTAAACAGACCCGTGAAGATCCGGGTTCATGCTTGTCGTAAGAAGCGACTTACGGGATCGGGTGGTCAGGCTCGCTGACTTGGTTGATGCATGTCATCGTATCCCATTTGCGTGGACGGATGCTCATGTTATCAATCACTGGATTGTCTGGTCCAGACTCGATTATTCACAGACCACCGGAATATATCTGAGTGCGACTTTTAACAACAAACAAACAAAAACTGTTAAACAGTTATGCCTGTAAGCGCCGACTATGATGTTTCACAAAGTTCGTTTCGAAATTCAGGCTTCTGGCTCTCTTTTGCAGGACTTCCGCAATTCAACTTAGTTATAACAACACCAATATATTAGGCATGTCTGAACATTTATTACAGAGACACTGTGTTATGTACACTTGTGCACACTGATTGAACATGAGTGCACTGCGAGTTTTAGGAAGACGATTTACAAATCACTTGGCGAACCTATCCCGTGTTTAAAAAAACATTATATATTTTACAATGCTTAATACGAAAACATGAACTGGCTTGAATTTTTGGTGTCAATTTGTATAACTAAATTATGTTGAAGATTAAACCATAAAATAATTTGAACGCGTCCCTAAAACTGGTTGGTAGGTACGAACGGTGAACGAAGACTATGTGTAAACGTATGCAAAGAGAATGTCTTGTAGTTAGAGTTACGTCCCTTTGTTTGGTCGTCGACACTATTTCTCGCTCGTGTTGTGTCATTTAAGATGTTATTTCACTGTTATCTTTCCGATGTTTGTCGGATATTTAAGGACATTAACCTGTGGACCTGTGTCAATCTCTTTTGTGTTTTTCGGTTAGAAATGGACGTGAGCTGATTGATTTGAGCTGTTTTTCATAAACACTTCCGGTTGTGTCGAGTGACATTTTCAAGTGCCCCGTACACATTACAGACTATGATAGACACCGTTATCGACTGAATGCGCTGATGAAACTCTGGTATATTGATAATATGTACATGTCGAATGTATATTTCTCAAAATAGACAGACCTGTGTACGCAAGTGCTTTAGTAGTACGCTGCTTAAAAATTGCTGACATATAATCACTGCTGGGGATACCAAGGGTCCAATGACATCACAATGATCACACCCTTGTGGAATCGAGCCAAAGCTTCAACCACTAAATTGGTTACACCATTTCCGAGCGCTAGCACCCCTTGGAATGGGTAATTAAATTAGGAAAGTGAAAACCATTTATTTATGTTTAAGAAATCGATCTTGACCAATCATTTATTATCAAATACCAGTCGATCAACGTCTTGACTATACACAAAATGGAAAGACTTTTCAAATTAGAATATAGGGAAGTACTTTTAAATGACCGCCAGAGACTGCGTCTGATGGAGGAACTCGTGTACAGTAGGGACACTGACGGTATACGCGATCTGCTGAAGGATAAGCACGTGAAGCCAGAGTTCTTCAATAATTCTTATCATGTTGTCGCAAGTGCAGCCGAACGCGGCTACTTGGACGTCGTAAAAACCCTGCGCTCTGTTGGGTTCAGTGTTGATAATAAAAACTATTTCGATCGTCACAAATCACCAATACGCATGGCGTGTAGAGCTGGTCACGTGGACATAGTCAAGTTCCTCGTGGAAGACTGTGGTGTAAGTATGGAGAGCGACGACTATACTTCACCGCCAGTAGAGGACGCTGTGGTCCGAGGTAGACTTGAAATTGTGAAATATTTTGTTGAAAGTGGAATTTCCATTGAGGATGTTATTAGAAGAGCCACGTCATTATTACATAAAACGGTTCGTTATGAACACGCTTCTATTTGCCATTATCTTCTATCTAAGGGTGCCAGTGCCAACCACCGCGACAGATACACTGAAGACCAAACACCACTGTTTGACGCTGTGTGTTCAAAAAAGGACGTCTTTGCGCGAAATCTGATAAATGCTGGAGCCGATGTGAATTATAGAAACCGATTAGGCCAAACGCCCATGTTCCAAGTGTTGACGTATGGACCATACGAACTTTATGGATGTCCGCCCCTGTCTGAGACCGTGCAGCAGCTTGACATGGTGAAACTGTTAGCTTCGTTCGGTGCTGATCCAGACATTCAAGACGTGCGTCAAAGATACCCTCTTGCCACTGCAATTCACAAGGATTTCTACAACATCGCCCGGTATCTGTTGGTTGAACTGAACGCCCAACTCTTGATAAAGAAGATAAAAGGTATGCCAATTCTCATACCACATGCAGAAGGCAAAACTATTTTTTACGAAGCTCTGGAGAAAGGACGATATGACATGGTGGATTTAATGGTGGGTGTGGGGTACAGCCCTGTCAGGGAAGTCCATGCGTTCAAGGACAACGGGCGGAAGTCCGAGTGTTTCAGACGGCCGAAGTTAGAAGAGTTGAGGTACATTGTATGCAACCCTCGGCGTCTGGAGACGCTGTGCACCTTCACCATCCGCCAGACGCTGGGGAGGAGAGTCGCGGGGGCTGTCACTTGTCTACCTCTGCCGGAGAGGATGAAGAACATACTTATGCTTAGACACATTAAAGAAAGGAACAATGATGTTTGTCACCAAGACACACTTGTGCGGCATGACACAGATCTGTGACCAGGGGCCAAATGTGTCATGTGAATTGCAAGTTGAATGTACACGGGACAGCCATGAGTGCTTGTTTATTGTTAAAAATATTTATTTGTACATGGTTGTGTTTGTTCTGTTACAATTGTTGATTCAGTATTATATAAACACGTGTGATATAAAACAGATCATTTACGGTTAAAGCCATAATTTAATCAGAACTATTCCATCTGTATCACAGCCGCCCGCCGGGGTACAGTGTCACACAATCAGCACTGTTATACCTGTATCACAGCCGCCCGCCGGGGTACAGTGTCACACAATCAGCACTACTCCAGGTGTATCACAGCCGCCCGCCGGGGATAGTGTCACACAATCAGCACTATTCCATCTGTATCACAGCCGCCCGCCGGGGTACAGTGTCACACAATCAGCACTATTCCATCTGTATCGCAGCCGCCCGCCGGGGTACAGTGTCACACAATCAGCACTATTCCATCTGTATCACAGCCGCCCGCCGGGGTACAATGTCACACAATCAGCACTATTCCATCTGTATCACAGCCGCGTACCAGGGTACAATGTCACACAATCAGCACTATTCTATCAGTATCACAGCGCCCGCCGGGGTACAATGTCACACAATCAGCACTATTCCATCTGTATCACAGCCGCCCGCCGGGGTACAATGTCACACAATCAGAACTATTCCATCTGTGTCACAGCCGCCCGCAGGGGTACAATGTCACACAATCAGCACTATTCCATCTGTATCACAGCCGCCCTATACACGTATGTGTCTGCTATTTGTATTCACACCCATATTCTTTCTTTCACAAGAAGTGAGTTAGGATTTACGTCGCTTTAAACAGTGCTTCAATTGCATCATAATGTGTCGGCTACACGTGGGAAGAAAGACCCCCAAGTTAAGATGGTCATTTTCCATGATCCTTATGCTTTGATGGCCAACAAATGTCAACTTCCTAGGTGATGAAATCACCAAAGAGGAAACATCGTGGACACCTTATGATATTATTGCATACACTTCTGGTGACTTCAATCATACTACACCCGTGAACCCATGCTTGCCGTAAAAAGCGACTATTGATGTCGTAAGAGACGACAAACGGGATCGGGTGGTCAGGCTCGCTGACTTGGTTGATGCATGTCATCGTATCCCAATTGCGTAGATCGATGCTCATGATACCAATCACTGGATTGTCTGGTCCAGACTCGATTATATACAGACCGCCGTCATATAGCTGGAATATTGCTGAGTGCAGCATTAAACAACAAACAAACAAATGGATCGACTCGGTTACTGGGTTGATGCATGTCATTGTACCTATATATTGTAGGATGCTTCTCAATGTACCAGTCATTGGTTTGATTGGTCCAGACACGATTATTGACAGGCCTACGGCGTTAGACAACAAACACGTAACAAACCACTGTCTGAAAGATCGTGTGTGGAAATATCTGAGCTATATTAAGGCAATCTGTAACTAATCGATCCACGCCATTGTTTGTTTGTTGTTTAACTCGGCAATATTCCAGCAATATGACGGCGGCCTATCAACAATCAATCCACACCACCAGGGCACAGTGACCTTATCAGCCAGCTCACAACACCTGAACACAAGATCCTATTTAGTCGCCATTCAGGGAAAGTATTAGAATCACGGGGACCCATTCTTCCCCGGGTCGCCGCGGGTGGTTGACTCCATGTGAGGGTATTGTGAAGAGAAGCCACACTGCTGGGAATTCCCCTAAACGTCCCTCACTTGTCACATATCAACTACAGAGGCCAACCCCCAGTTGAATGAAGATCAGTGAGCCTTTTTATGAACATGTCAACCAAATATTCACATTAATTGTTAACGTTCACGCTATATGGAAAGACCTGTGTAACCCTGGAGGTGCAAGTCTTCCTACACCAGCGTGTTCTGGTCACCGGCCGTTGTGGGAGAAGGTATGCATGCACATGTAAGCTGAATGTGGACGATATGATGTCTTATGTTTGTGTTTTACTGTTATCAGGTTAGGGGAAGAATGCGCAGCTTTACTTCTCAGGTAGACTTTGACACAACCAAACCCTCCACATTTGACCAGACAGTTGAATGAGGACAGGAAGTCTTTTCTGGACAATGATAAAATACTTGTAGCCTTATACCAGTTATAGTACAAACTGTCGTGATGTTCATCCTTAAAGGGGGTCTTGGCCTGGGTAAACATCAGCCCCAGCAGGTATGGTTGAAGTTAACAATCCACTTTTGTCGTCAGTTTACTCAAATGTCATGGTGGATAGAGGACGTGCCTCACGAGAGATTCCCCCATGGGGCTAATCACGCCGTCTGGCCCGGGACTAGAAACGCGTACCAGGCTGTGGAGCAAAGTCCCCCTTTTAAGCTATCGGTATTACAGTTATCATCGTGACCCACGAGTACTTTGCTTCAGATTCACATTGGTTTCCGACGACAGTTATTAAATTTGCGAGCTACATTTGCCATGTCGTGGGTTCGAATCACCCTGATTTATGCTTCGTGACTTGTCAGCACCATACCCGTGCTTGATGGCTTTACTCATGGTAGAACGTCTGCATAAAGACCATCATCACTGTCACCGGCGTTGAATCAAGTCACTAACTGTTAATTACAAGTTTTCATTTATAGTTAGTGAGTGAGTGAGTGAGTATGGTTTTACGCCGCTTTTAGCAATATTCCAGCAATATCACGGCGGGGGACACCAGAAATGGGCTTCACACATTGTACCCATGTCGGGAATCGAACCCGGGTCTTCGGCGTGACGAGCGACCACTTTAACCACTAGGCTACCCGACCGCCCCTTTCATTTCTAACACGAAGTGTCACTCTATACCGCTGATGCAAGATCGGAGACAATATTGAGCAGTTAACGTTTGATTTTGTTGTCATACTTTCTCATTTCTTTCTTATTTATACATTTGAAACTTCGCGGTAAAGCGCTCGGTTCAAATTAAAACAATAGATATCTACTCCAAAGTGGGACTATATCAAGTTTCACAGTAGTTATATCTCCTTAAAGAACGGTTGGGTAGACTATGGTAGCGTTGTCTGAAGTCAATTAATAGAGTGTGTTTTGGGATGATACACATCTTGTATTGGGAATAAACATTGAATTTAGCGATCCTTGGCGATAACCTCTTATCTTGTAATGCCATTCTTAAATTCTGTAGTCGAAAAACCTGTTCTCATCTCTCACAAACATTACTGAAACATAGCAAGTTTTCCTGGAATGTGTGCATTAATATATATTACGTCAGAAGATCAGTAATTTGTCAGTCCGACAATGTCAACAGGCAATATAACTCCAACTGAAACCTGTTTCTTTGACAGTGGCGTAACTTCAGATTGGCAAAATAACAATTCCCTACAAATACTGTGATATTATGTCCTTCAGTGTGAGTTTTCTGAAGTTGAGAAAAAGTGATATTTTCATTGCAGTGAACATAACGGTTGCTATTTAACTGCAGTGAACTTAACACTTTGAATGAAATATTTTCATAAAAGAGCTACCTCTCCGCGAACTGTCTCCAGTTATCAAAAGTGTCTGGCCCGTACACAAACTGTTGACGTCCTTTTACGTCAGTTCCACATTGACTAGGCAAAATATTGACAGATGGTCACTTATTAAGTTAATATAGCGTCTTACCGTTTGTTATTCTCTTGAAAATGTTTCGTTATAAACACAGTGTAAATTTCTCATTTAACTCGTCAATCGAGACTGTTCGTTTTTTTTACTTGACCAGCGTGTATTCCCTCGCTTCCAACAGCGGTCTCGTAGCTTTCAAGAATATTTGTTTTGAAGTTGATTTTGTATATAATCATATCAAAATCTATGATAAGATACGAATTTAAGTGATCTCAAATATTTTTGTTATTACTTTAATTTATATTTTTTAAGATTTTGCAAACTCTGAACTGCCTTTAAGTCGCAATTACGAGAGGTGATGAAACGTCCCCGCTTGTTAGGTACCGGTAGGGATATTTCACGTGACACAATGAATATCCTTTCGCGGCCATCCATCCGTCCACCCGCTAGAGTAACTGCCCTTTATCAAAGGGAAGCTACTCTAACCGTTACATGTTGTTTAGAGAGTGGTTTTGCTGTCACAACGTAACGAATGACAAGGTGAGATGGACACACAGCGTGAAAATAAAACAAGGTAAGAATTCGGACATCCAACTTTTAAATTGGGGAAAAGGCCCCAAGGCGCAGAGGTCTACAAGCACAGATATGGAAACTGATCCTGCCAGGCTAGTGTCGTCGCTAATTTGTTTCGCAATTTATATCTCCAAAGTTGCCCAAATTTGTAAAATACCTCAGCTAAGACCCAGTTAAACACTGATTAGCAGTTTCTTAGACCATTGTTTTAATGATAACAGTTACCCAGTAGTTTCCCAGATTCCCGATGGTTAGTTCTGACTCTGATGGTTAGATTCACACTCCGTCGCAGTGGTGACTCAGCATAACACCACTGCCACAGGCTAATTTGCATATCACGTGACCGGACTTTTCTCTTGTTTGTAAACAAACGCGCTTTTTCAGAAATCAGTATAGAACAGACTAATGCAAGTATTTGGGGGCGCTTTACATATTGTTTTGCATAACTATATAGATATGCTACTACAACTGCGACAGTGAGTTGCATGACAATATATATTTATGCATCAAAGTGACCGTGTGGCTAGCTCTCCGTTGGGCTTCGATGACAGCACGTGGAGCCGTACAACCAATGTAAACATAGGATAACCACGCAAAATCAAGTAGATTTTTACGTATTTGCATACTTTCTCAATGACATTCTTTGACATTTGTTTATGAAAATGTGTAGACTTGTCAAACATGAAACGGGTGAAAAGCATATGCAATATCTTGAATGGACTGTGAAAGATGTGACGAATCGTCACATGGCGCTGGCCTGTGGCAGAGGTACTATGCTAGCTGGCTGCCGGCCGCATGGAACTCTGGGTAGGAGAGTGGGTTAGATTGACAACGGCGACGCCATTTTGTTTGTAAATACAGAAGGTAGATCAAAGTAGTACCTACATGACCTTTCAATTAATATTTGCTACTTTATCCGTATATATGGCTTTATCCTGTCGGAATACCCTCCCATTACATGATAAGAGATGGTATCCACCGTGATGGATCTGGAATTATGGTAAAAGCGCCGTGAAACAATACAAACTCAGATTGTCACACAATTCTTTGACAATATGATTTGGAGTCCGAATTGGATTTAAATGATGATCAAACATAGGAATTCCGAAACATTTGTGAACTCAGTAATTGTTAAAGAAAGTATCTACTGATGGTATGGAATAATGATGGAAGTGTACTCACTCACAGCGTCTGTGTTTTACAGATGGACAAATGACATGGTCAGGTTCCAGCATTGCCCCTCGATTTGGATTTAAAACGAGCAGACAAACATAGGTATTCACGGATATGGCAAAATGTTTCAAATGGAAGAAGAAAAAACATTCAGGCTGTTTTAACCATACTGAATATTTACACGAATTCCACACTCTCATAAAGGCAGGAAACATTAACACTGCTTTAGCCTTGATGAAGTCTTCCAAAATCACTCCGAAGAATTACTATAAAAAGTATCGCGGGAAGATACGTGCTGTAGGGTGTGCTGTCAAAAGTGGTGATTTAGATGTCGTGGAAAGGTTGCTTTCTTTGGGCTTCAAAGTTGACGACAATTGCAATACCAGGTATGGTGGCTTGTTCCCCCTTTACATAGCAGTGCAAGAAAAGAACGTGGATATGGTGGAGCTGTTATGTACTCATGGTGCACACCTAGATGCAGGCTGTTTCCTTGATGACAAAGATCCACTTGCCTTGGCCATTCGAGAAAACTGTGCCGACATTGTCCGCTACATGTTGATAGAACTCAATATCCAACTAATCCATACTGAGGGATTTGCTTCATTCAAACCTCTTGGGAATAATCCTGATAAAATTGACGTCGAAAGACGGAACAATACGGTTCGTATTCTGGTCAGCGCTGGCTATGACCCACTGGAGGAAGTGGTTACAACTGAAGGTCCACAACAAACCCAAGTCAAAAGGTATGTTAATTTGAACCCTCGAGCTGGTGAACCTCGGAGTCTACTGGACCTCTGCTGTATAAATATTCGTCGTAGATTGGGAATGAGGCTATGCACAACTGTCGACGGTCTTCCTCTGCCAGAATCAGTAAAGGACAAACTTAAACTCAATCACATCTTGACGTTTCCATTCAGTGAAACAAGTGCTGATTAAGTGTTACCTTTGTCCATTGGAATGGACTTTATGTACCATATACCTCAAAGGCGTGACAAATAGCAGTCCTAGAAAGTTTGATTCAAATAGCTTCCAATCGGTGTCACATGGATTTAAACTTCTTTTTTGTTTCAAAGACTAGACTTTAGGATGATTTTGAAAGAATGTGTTGAAATCAATAACCCAGCCCTGTATTCATTGAAACTACAGCTCCTGAGTTTCCATTAAAAGATGTCGTTACAAAACCAAACGTGTTAGTCTGATAAATAAAACAGATATGAGTACCCTAACAGCGTGCCACCAGTGGTCCAATCGTCCAAGGCGCCACAATTCGATGAGCAAAGTTGCAAAAATCTATGCGGATTGTGGGTTCGCCCTTCAGTATGTATAAAGATAATATACCACACCCATGTCATACCCTGTACCTGTTCTATTGGCTTGGGGAGATAATGCCACGCCCAATATTTATCCCACCCTGCACGTGCCCTATTGCATGTGTGAAGTTAGTATTATATACCACACAAAATCTTTGTTTTGGACAGTACATGATGTCATACAGGTACAGTAAACTACGTTTGTAACGAACACGCATATAACGAACTGAATGTATATCCACACAAACTTGTGCAAATTGTTTTGCTGTGACCAGTCAGTAAAATAAACAGTGGCCTGAGATCAAGTTCTTGCATATTTTGTTTGACTGATTTGTGCACTGGCACATTGTCCTGGTGGAAGAACACACATTTTCTCGGCTTCCAATATCTCTTATTCTTAATTTCATCTCGTAATCGCCTCCGAAATGCATTAATATGATGTCTACATTGTTTGGCCTTGATGATAGTCCACCATGATGACACCCTCGGCATCACAGAACAAATAGGACGTATCCTTTACTGCTGATGAGGCCGTCTTTGCCTTCTTTGTCTGTTTTGACTGTTGTTTGAAGGGAAGTGGGGAATCACAAATCGTTGCAAACCATTTTTTTCTGGATCAGCTTTAAACAGAGCTAGATTATGATGTGATTATGATGTTGTGCCTTGTGCCCGTTTGATCAGACGTCAGAAGCTTTGGAACACAACGAGCTGATACTTTCCTCAGTGCCAACGTTTAAGTGAAATGGAATGTATTCTCTCCCGGGAAACGGAAGTAACGTTCAGTCATTCGCTGGTCGAAAATCACCATATCGTGGATTTTCTGGTAAATTTCTGGTGTTGCTGACGTGACAGGCCTTCAATGAATGGCGTCGTTTTCAAGGCTTTCCCTGCCACGCTTAAATTCTGCTGTCCACCTCTTAACGGTGCCATAGTAAGAGGCATCCTTCCCCAGCGTTGTACTCATATCTCTATGGATGTAGTTTGGTGTTTAGCCCTTTTCCCGCAAGTATCTCCGCACGTTACTCAAGTCAGTCCATTTCCCAAAGGCCACGTGTCCCTGTTAATTTTACTGATTTGTCACAGCGAAACATTTTGTTCACTGCACCAGTTACAATATATAGGCTGGGCGTGGGGCGTGGGGAGTGGGGCGTGGGGCGAGGGGCGAGGGGCGAGGAGCATTAGTATCCCTTTAAGCTCACACGAGTTGAAACACAGTTTAGCGGTGTAAAATTCACTTCCCCCACCACGCGGCTTTGAACAAATGTGGTGTTGTGTTACAGACTGAAACATGAATAACACAGGTAAGTTTGTATGAATTATGCATACCCGACCATATGTTATAATGCTCCATTATAATCCTGGTCGTGATATGAAGACGAACAGAAAGATATTATTCAGGTCACAAAAGATATGTCTAGAGTTACCTCCCCTTGGTTTATACACGACCGGTCGCTCTTTTGTTGTCTTTTAAGACACACACAAAGTAGAGACTTGCACGACTTTCACCATTTACATGCAGTTAACATTACCAGTAGCATTAAACATTAACAGTAGCATTTACTACCAGGTGCAGTGGTGTATGTACCATTGACCCAGACAGCGAGTCCGATTGTTGGCTTGAGAACTCGTTACATTGAGCATGTAATGAATACTAATGATGCAGCAGTAATGGAAAGATTTATCAAATCAAGAGAACCAGCCATCCCAAATAACCAAGAGGATAGTCCATGTTTTCAACAGCTCCATACACTTATACAGGAGTGTGACAATGAAGGAATTATTACATTTATAAGGAAACAGGATTCTGGGATACTCGAATCTTTCAAACATGGATCCAATGTTGTCGGAAGGGCTGTGAAAAGCGGATCTTTAGATGTCGTAAAAACTTTGGTTTCTGCTGGCTTTGACCCAGAGGAAGATGTCAGCCGTTTTGGTCACTGTGCTCGGCCGATACGTCTAGCTTGTAAGGCTGGACACTTGGACATAGTTAAGTTCCTTGTCGAAGACCATGGTGTCGATGTTGAAACAAGGGACAGTTGTTTAACAGAAGCGCCGATATTTCACGCACTTTTTAATGGAAGACTCAACGTGGTGAAATATTTTGTTGAGAGCGGAGATTCTACAAGTGAGAGATTCCGACGGGTGATATTATTGCTACCATGTGCTGTAAAGAGCGACCAGAGTGCTATTTGTGAGTATCTCTTGTCTCAAGGTGGAGATGTTGATCAGTGCAGTGCTGAAGAACGAGGACGTGAGATGGAATAGGAAGTGAGCTGGCACAGACCCTGAATCAGATTTATCTGTACTGATTTAAGTTCCAAGATGACGAGGCGGCCTAGAAAGTTAGACGGAACAACACCTAAATCAGACTTATGTGGGCTGATTTAAAATTTGAGAATGAGATGTCGGCATAGGACGTTAGTCAGCACAGCACCTGAACCAGACTTATGTGGGCTGATTTCAATTCGAGAATGAGATGCCGGCACAGGACGTTAGTCGGCACAGCAGACGTATCTGACAATGTAATTATGGTGTGGTGCAGAACAAGTTGTCATAAATATAGATATGGACATGTCCTCTTTTGTTTTAACTTTACTTCTTCAAACGGATTGTAGATATGTGAAGTGTGTGTCTACGTGTGTACGTACAGTGGCGTGTGCAAGGATATGTGTAAATCATCGGATTTAAATCTGGGAGTCGAACCCATAACCAGCGGATCCTGCACGTTGGACACCTTCCACCGAGTCCCTTTTACTGCAGGCCACACTCTACAAGGGTCTGAACAGCGTTAAACGTCGTCTGTGAGGCGGCCCCAACAATACCAAGCAGGCACCACACAATTAGAACCCACAGTAGGATATAACACCCTACGTTGGTCTACAGCAGACGGTCTAGTGGTTAAAGCGTTCGCTCGTCACGCCGAAGGCCCGCCTCGATTCCACACATGGGTACAATGTGTAAAGCCCATTTCTGGTGTCGTCCGTGATATTGCTGGAATATTGCTAAAAGCGACATAAACCCATACTCACTCACTCTACAGCAGACGTACTTGGGACCTAAAGCAGATTTTCCCGACATTACTGAATGTTGAGTAGAAATCAATGAGTTAGGGCACACTGATTAACTATGAGAGTTTGTAACTGAAATAATGCTTGTATGGCCGTCGGTCGGTAGCACAGATGCCATAGTGTTGGCCTGTCGCCTAACCGTTGGAGTTGTAAAGATCTGGGTCAGAATAGGTCTTCAGCATCACATGCTTGCCGTAAAAGGCGACTATGCTTGTCGTAAGAGGCGACTAACGCGATCGGGTGGTCAGGCTCTCTGACTTTGTTGATGCATGTCATCGTATCCCAATTGCGTGGATCGATTCTCATGATGTCAATCACTGGATTGTCTGGTCCAGGCTCGGCTATTTACAGACCGCTGTCATAAAGGTGGAATATTGCTGAGTGCGGCGATAAACAAAACACAACAACACAGCCTAATCATGGTCCGATTCTTGAAATGTGTAGGCATTGCTAAGCCGAGTCAGGATCAAGTGGAGTCATTACTAAGGCTGTAAACATACTCTATTGGTGTTGCAGTCGTGTTTACTTCACCAGGCTACACTCACACGGGTATAGCTTATTCAAAGGATACAAGAAGCACTCAAAGAATTACCAACCCAGTCTGTGCTACTTCTGTTGAATAGAGCCTTGTGTGTCAGCAGAGTTCACCTCAGAACATTGCGTTTCGACTCTAGTGGGCTGATCACTAAGTGTTGTTTGTTTGTTGTTTTACGTCGCTCTCCAGCAATATTTCAGTTCTATGACGGCGGCGTGTAAATAATATAGTCTGGACCATACAATCGAGATACAATGACATATAATCAACCAAGTCACCGATCCTTGGTCCACTTACACAAAGCGATCTTAGCGCTACGACTATCGTAAGTCTATGTTAAAGTATGGGATTTACGATCGTCGTAGCGCTAAGGTCGCTTTGTACAAGTGGACCCTGGGCCCTGTTCCACAGCGCTAAGGTGATCTTAACTCCCATACTTTAACGTAGACTTACAGTCGTAGCGCTACGATCGCCTTGCGGAACGAGGCCCTGACCACCTGGTCCATTTTACGACAAGCATAGGATGCTGGTGACCTATATACCCAGAATCCACTCGGGTTCGCAAGATCGATAACCAATGAAAGAATAAAGCAGTAGAGCGAGTGATACTTGCCCACAAGCAGACATGGGTGGCTCAGTCGTTGATAGTGCCGTAATTCACTGTGCCGTGCTGCGTGCCTAAGCGTGACAGAAAACGCTGATCGTGGGTTCGAATCCCATTTCGCTCTCATTATGTTTCTATGTTGTCGGCACCATAGAGCTGCTTGTAGTTTTCGCTTCACTGCATTACTAAGCGCTGACACGCCACGATGTAATTACAATGTTGTTGAAAGCGGCATTGAAGCCAATTTACTCACGTGCCCATAGAGTGTCAGACTATGCCAAGCAATGGCGAAGAAGCGCAGTACTTCCCGAGTAGATCTGGCACAGAAGGAAATACATAGCAACTATTAGATTAAGTAGGTTTGTGTAGCAGGACCTCGTTCTTCGAATGGATCTTTGCGTTAATAGGTGAGGTGAGGTGAAATTGGGTTTAACGTCGCGTCCAAGATTATTGCACTTATATAGCGACGTGCATGCACGTGTGTGTGTGTGTGGCTGCTTGTACTAGTCCGGACTGATGCCGATTTATAGTGCTAGCTCACTGAGATACCATGCCGCAGTTTAACATGAATACCCCACTCAGACACAATATACTGACTGCAAGCCGACCAGTCCTTGTTTTAGCCCCTTAATGCCGAGCGCCAGACAGGGTAACAACAAGTACCATCTTTTAACGTCTTTTGGTATGACGCGGGCGGGCTTTGCGTTAATACAGTCGTAAGGTAACAGTAAAGGCGTCACGTGTACTGTTCTGTCTTTCCCTGGTGCTTCCCCTGACATAGTTCAGTCGTGGAAGTAGAAACAGGTCGATAGGAGAACCCTGCTAGAGGATGAGTAGTTGCAGTGAACATGAAAGAAGAAAGATCCATTTTAGAATTTGCTTTACAAATTATGAAACCTGAAAGCAGAATTTTATTAGGCTTGTTGTTTTACCTAATTTGATGATGTGGGAAATTGGGTTGCATACGATCCAGTTAATATTTCTACCTTTTAGCCCCCTCCCCCACCAAATTAAACAACCCAAACAACAAAACACGCCCCTCCTCCCATTCCACCCCCAGAAAGAATAAGGTATCTATATCTTAAAGGAAGATCCCTTCTATAGTGTTTATGAGAAACTACAAATAATGATGCTGTTGGATTACTTAATACGGACATTATTCTTCACTGTCTGTCTATCCGTCCGTCAGCCGTATCTCCGTGCAGTTTTATTTACGAACAGCGTATGCTGATGTAGGTTTTGTAACACCGTGCAGGTTAGTTGGTTGGTTGGCTGTTTTACGCCGCACTCAGCAATATTCCAGCTATATGACGGCTGTCTGTAAATAATCGAGTCTGGGCCAGGCAATCCAGTGATTAATATCATGAGCATCGATCCACGCAAATGGGATCGATGACATGCATCAACCAAGTCAGCGAGCTTGACAACACGATCCCGTTAGTCGCCTCTTACGACAAGCATAGACGCCTTTTACGGCAAGCATGGTTTGCTGAAGACCTATTCTACCCCGGATCTTCACGGGTCACAGTGGGTCGTTAAGTAACGCAAGTACATATAACTAACTGCAAGTAGAGAGGGAAGAAGGGTTTCTGAAAAACGGTTATTCGTAAGGTTGCACATAAACGTACTGATCTGATATCGTATTTAGTTTTATTGGGAAATTATCCAGATCGCTAAAGTCGTAAATATTTACCCGGAAAACTTTCATATGGGTGCGAATACATGCCCATTGTTTACAATGTAGAATTTGGCATTTCTGCATTTTGCATATGAAAAAGAGGGTCTTATCGATAGCATGTTATCAAATATGTAGTCATGATTAAGTCAACGTGAATTCAGACTCAGTGTTAATTTGAGCAGCGTTGAAGGTGGACATGGAAACTCAACAACTCACCATAAATACGACGTAACGACTTACCGAAACAACTCAGCATATTTAAACAACTAACCGCAACAACGACTTGCCGTAAAAACGACTTGCTGTAACAACAACTTGTCGTATCAACAACTTGTAACAACGACTTACCGTAACAACGACTTGCTGTAACAACAACTTGTCGTATCAACAACTTGTAACAACGACTTACCGTAACAACGACTTGCCGTAACAACGACTTGCCGTAAAAACGACTTGCCGTAACAACGACTTGCTGTAACAACGACTTGCCGTGAAAACGACTTGCTGTAACAACAACGGAATACACACTCAGTGATATGCTTATCCGTCAGATCATCAAAGCAAAGTTCCACTAACTCTTTTGAAGACTTCAATACGGATAAACTGTGTATGAATGATGGGATTCTTACAAACATCTACACGAACCAGGATTGGCATCGGACTCTGCGTGTTCGGTTGGATCTTTAATGTGATTGGCTTCTCCACACCTGGCTGGCTGATGACAACGCCGAATGGGTCTACTGCCTCCATACATGTACTAGGCTTGTTCCATGCATGTCAGTACCGACCATTGCATTTGATTTCTCACTGTGATGCCCTACCCGACAAAACTCGTACGTATTATTACAATTTACAAATTACTAAAGCATTGCAAATATTGGGGAAACGTATATAAAGAGTGAGTGAGTATGGTTTTGCGCCGCTTTTTGCAATATTCCAGCAATATCAAGGCTAGGGCCACAAGAAATGGGCTTCACACATGTGGGGAATCGAACAAGGGTCTTCGGTGTGACGAACGAACGCTTAAACCACTAGGCTACCCCACTGCCACCGTATATAAGGCTCATGTACATATACCCATAGGGTATTTTAGTGGTATGGGTTCGATTGTATATTGAAAAGAATATTAAAACATCAGAACGATTTGATTGGGACCTGTTTCTTACTTTAAAAAAAAAACCCAATACTTTCTTAAGTCCGATTTTGTCTTTAATATTGAGATGTTATTGTTACAAAGAGTCGGTTACATGTTTTCTTATCCATACATTAAACCCCACCAATACAAACTATAAAAGTGAGCTACAGTGCCCTTAGTCATTGTCTTACAGCATCCTGGTGGGCAACAACTAAACTGCTGCATATTGTCGGCATGTTGCTTGGGGTTGCCTGTGTGGCGGTGCTCTTTGGCTATGCCCTAGTGAAGAATGACAAGAAGTGGTTGACAAAGGTTGGCCTTGTGCTGGCTCTCGCTTCAGGTAAAGTACATTTAATTAACAAATGTTATATTTTGGACAACACTTTTTCAGCAAAGTACCGATTCTAGTACTATTGTGGGTTGAGTCCAATCCGGGATTCGAACCACACTGCCAGAGCGAGGCACCTAATCGCCAGCCCACACAGTCAGCGATCTAACCCACTCAGACACTGAGGCTTTCACAAAGCAGTGGGTTAGATCGCTGACTTTGTGGGCTGGCGATTAGGTGTCTCACTCTGGCAGTGTGGGTTCAAATCCCGTACGGGACTCGACCAAAAAGAGTATTATATTTACTTCAATACAATGAGTGAGTATTGTTTTACGCCGCCTTTGGACATATTCCAGCTCTCTGAGGACGAGTGACGCCAAGAGAGGGCTTCACACGATGTACCTCGTGCTAAATTGAGCCTTGGTGTAACCTGCTAGCAATTACCACAGTCTGCCCGCCGCCTAACGTGTCATATGAAAAACACTACTAACTTAAGTCTCAAAATGTAGCTAAACGCTTACATAGTTGGTCACGTGGGTTTCTGGGAAGAAAAGATCTCAAGTATTACACAACTTGACATGAGATCTGAGTGCAGAGGCAAGATGGCTTCGAACGGTGCTTTTTTTTTTTGCTCGGTGTATCTAGTGCGGTGTTAAACAACATTCATCCAGCCTCTCGTATATCGGGGTACCTTATTTATAATTCAAGCATCGTATTACTTGAATAGCCTCTATGATTTATTAAACTGTTTTTTTGTTTTTTTGTTTAACGCCGCAGCCCGTGAAGATCCGGGGAGAATAGGACTTCAGCAACCCATGCTTTCCGTAAAAAGGCGACTATGCTTGTCGTAAGAGGCGACTAACGGGATCGGGTGGTCAGGCTCGCTGACTTGGTTGATGCATGTCATCGATTCTAATTGCGTGGATCGATGTTCATGATGTAAATCACTGGATTGTCTGGTCCAGACACGATTACTAGTACTTACAGACCGCCGTCATATAGCTGGAATATTCAAGAGTGCGGCGTAAAACAACAAACCTAACTATTCAGTAGAAATGAGATGAAACAGTTTCAATATTGATTATTTCAGCAACATTCATCGCCGCTGGGGCCACAGTCTTTGGAGAGAGGAGCAATGAAATCACCGACGACTACTTTGAGGAAATTGAAAGAACCCAGTTTACAATTAGCTGGTCTTACGCAACTCTCCTCATCGGAGTTATTCAGATGCTGATGGGTGTTCTGATGGCATAGTGAGTGAGTGAGTGAGCGAGTATGGTTTTACGCCGCTTTTAGCAATATTCCAGCAATATCACGGCGGGGGGACACCAGAAATGGGCTTCACACATTGTACCCATGTCGGGAATCGTACCCGGGTCTTCGGCGTGACGAGCGAACGCTTAACCACTAGGCTACCCGACCGCCCCATGACATAGTGACCATGTTACAAGTACCATGAAGTGGATTAACACGTGTCCATGCAGGGAAGGGGCGGTGGTGTAGCCTAGTGGTTAAAGCGTTCGCTCTTCACGCCGAAGACCCGGGTTCGATTCCCTACATGGGTACATGTGAAGCCCATTTCTGGTGTCCCCCGCCGTGATATTGCTGGAATATTGCTAAAAGCGGCGTAAAACCATACTCACTCACTCCATGCAGGGTAGTGCATCCAAACACTGGTGTTAGTGATAGGAAGTATTATTATGTGTTATTCGTTATCCCGGGACATAACAGGAGCAGGACAACCCTTTTCGCGATACTTGGTCTCATCACTTATTTTCACTGACTCGTTCATATGTTTTTTTCATCACTATTTTTGCCTTTTACGCCCCTTGGATCTGTTTCGGCAGATATTCGAGACTGATTATTGTCTGGCGTTTTGAATTAATGTGTAAGTATATAAAGTGTGCAAAGTTTAATCACATGTGTGGTGGCTTGACGTTTATTAAGACAATGGTTGTCCGAGTGTTATCAGGGTGTCCTGATGGGTTAATTTAGATAACTATCGTATACGTCAGACGAATCAATTTTTTATCGTAAAAGATTAACGTAAAATGTAAAAAAACCCACCTTTCTTAGCGTAACTTAAACATCTTTATTGAATTGTGCCAAACTCTCGTTAAAGTCGTATATAACTAGATTGCAGTTATGAAACGAAAGCAGAACCATCTGTTCCCATGTTTCCCAACACACAGACTGACGATCCGCATTCCCATAGAGATGGTTTCGCATTTTAGATTCAACTTGTGTTTGTACTAAGCTGAAATTAGTGTCAACGGACTAATTAAAGGCCCCAAATTTTACTCTCTACTGACTTGTAATACCCCCATCAAGACCCTCTTATCAAGTGACGCCGAAGACGTCAACTGCATCATGGGTAATCCAATATATTCCGTAAAACTTAGAACCGTTTCTTGTGAATTTTTGTTCAGCTAACGATCATGATAGGTTTCAATGTTGATGACGACCGCCTCCGTGGTCTAGTGGTAGAGCGTCCGCCCAGAGAGCGGAAGGTCCGGGGTTCGATCCCCGACCGCGTCATAAATAAAAAATGTTAAAAGATGGTACTTGTTGTTACCCTGTCTGGCGCTCGGCATTAATGGGGCTAAAACAAGGACTGGTCAGCTCGGAGTCAGTACACTGTGTCTGAGTGGGGTATTCATGTTAAACTGCGGCATGGTATCTCAGTGAGCTAGCACTATAAATCGGCATCAGTACAAGCAGCCACACAAACACACACACGTACTTGCACGTCGCTATAGAAGTGCAATAATCTTGGACGCGACGTTAAACCCAATTTCACCTCACCTCACCTTCAATGTTGATCCATCTTTATGCCCCGTAGTTACATTGTTTATGCCGTACAGAATGTATCTAGTTTGCTGAATCAGCATATGTAACAATGTACCATACTGTAAATGGATGACTATGTTCCGTGGAGTAGGTGCATGAACTTTAACTTACTTTTGTTTGTTTGTTGTTTAACGCTGCACTCAGCAATATTTCAGCTATATGATCCAGCGGTCTGTAAATAATCAAGTCTGGACCAGACAATCCAGTGACTGACATCGTGAGCATCGATCCACGCAATTGGGATACGATGACATACGTTAACCAAGTCAGCGAACCTAAGATCCCGTTAGTCGCCTCTTGCTCTTGACAAGCATGGGTTGCTGAAGACCTTTACTAACCCGGATCTTCACGCGTCCTTAACTTGCTCTTGATTAAGGGTTCGTAGTGTGTGTGTGTGAGTGAGTGTGTGAGTGAGTGTGTGTGTGTGTGTGTGTGTGTGTGCGTGCGTGCGTGCGTGCGCGTTCGCGCATGTGTGTGTGTGTGTCTGTGTGACTGTGTGAGTGAGTGTGTGTGATGTGTGTTTGTGCGTGTATGTATGTATATGTCCGGTGTGTATTTGTAGATTGAACAGCATCTACTACTGTAGTGAACACAATGGGTTTCACATAGTATACTGTAACCATGTGGAGATTCCAGTTGCATCCCCGCGTGATGAACCAACCAAGCACGAGGCAAACCAAGCGCGAGGCTAACCAACCAAGCACGAGGCTTACCAGCCAAGCACGAGGATAACCAACCAAGCATGAGGATAACCAACCAAGCACGAGGATAACCATTTTCATTTGTCTGGTATTTATAAATACTGCTTCCGGGTCCGACACCGGGTGAACTTTTGCACTATTTGCGGCAATGATCAACGTAGGAAATGCTTAATCATATAAATATATCCGATAATATATTAAAAGTCCCCGTGTTCTCCTGACGATGTATACGTAGTATAATCTGCAACAAAGGGTTTCTTATCAACACGACCATGATTATAATGGTACGGTGAACACATGGACACGATGTGACACGTGGCTGATACTGGTGTCACTGTGTCACTACTTACCACGTTGTAATCTATCACCACACTGCTGAATAATACAGCCTCATTTCCTCGTTCCTCCAGTCAGGGAAGATAACGTCCATGTAAGTGTTAGACAATAGATACTGCAACGCACAAGCATTCACACTATCCTCTGAGAGATGCCTGGTTTGTTTGTTTGTTGTTTAACGCCGCACTCAGCAATATTCCAGCTATATGACGACGGTCTGTAAATAATCGAGTCTGGACCAGACAACCCAGTGATCGACATCATGAGCATCGATCCACGATACGATGACATGCATCAGCCAAGTCAGCGAGCCTGACCACCCGATCCCGTTTGTCGCCTCTTACGACAAGGTACCCCTCATACATTGACCAGTGAGTGGTTGGGTTAGTGAGTGAGTGGGGTTGTGAAATGGGGTTTAACTTCGCGTCCAAGATTATTGCACTTATATAGCGACGGGCAAGTACGTGTGTGTGTGATTGCTTTTAATACCAAGCGCGAAGCAGGGTAACAACAAGTACCATCGTTTAACGTCTTTTGGTATGACACAGCCGGGGATCGAACCCCGACCTTCCGCTCCTATCCACCTGGCCACGGAGGAGGTCGAATGAGTGAGTGAGTGTTATTATTGTAGATAGTTGAAAATTTGTTGTTGGCGCTACAATAAGTTGCTTAATCATAGTATTACATATTTTCAACAGTGTCGTTGGGGCACGGGTGGCCCAGTCGTCTAAGGCGCCGCGATTCGCTGCGCAGAGTTGCGTCCCTTGGGCACGCCAGGAACCTATAATTGTAGGTTCGAATCCCGGTTCGCCCCGATTATGTTTCTAGGTTTGTTCGTGGGTTTCACCGAAGTGGTAAACGTCTAAGACCTGCATCACTTCGGGCTTTCCTCCCACATTTAGCTGACACGCCGCGATATAACTGTAATACTGTTAAAAGCGGCGTTAAACCCAACTCACTCCCTCAACAGTGTTCTCTCTTATTCAATTCTCCACTTCCCTTTCCGAGAGAAACAATCCTGTCGTGATGTGACAAATTGCAGGGAGAGCAATCCGTGTGTGTGATTCTTTCCGCCATTTCACTCTCTTTATATTGTAGGAACTGTTTATTAATCGACACCTTGGGCCACAGTTAGGTATATGTACAACGGGTTTAGTGGTAGATGTCATATTTTACGGGTGACTCTATACGACATATCGATTTGTAATCAGAAAAGAGTTACGTCCCTTTTGTTTACATCCTTACTGCGTGTATATCGTCACGTGAGGGAGTGTCGTTTCTATTATTAGAAGTGCATTGACAAACAACCGGTCCGTGTTGTCATAAACAGCCAACACTTTCCTAAGATCCTTTGTGTATCTGTTAGTCAGTCATGTTATCATAGCGTGTGTCAACACTACCGAAAATATACTGGTATATAGCCCAGGCCATGACCTACTTTGGACGAAGAATGAAGATAGAAGAATCATCCTTTGTCGTGAAACGAGTAATCGATGTGACACCAGGTCAGTGTTGAAATACCAGCCGAGGATGAAAAAAATTATTAATTCACTGAAACAGCGAGCCGACATTACAGACGCACACACGCTTGATTTTCTCGTCGAGACAGGAGACCACCGGGCGGTAATTGCCTTTCTGAAGAGAAAACGTTTGACTCCCAAATCATACTACAAGCTTAATCATCGTGTTGTACGAGTCGTAGGCCTAGCCGCCAGGCATGGACATTTGAAAGTGCTACAAATACTTGTGTCATCTGGTTTTCATGTGAATGAGAAGTGTCGACCAGGCTCAGATTGTGCCCTACCCTTGTGCCTGGCCTGCAAAGCTGAGCATGTCCATATTGTCATGTTCCTCATCCGGGATTGTGGGGTGGATTTTGTCAGTGGACACGGGTGCTTAACACAAACGCCATTGTTTCAAGCTGTGTCAAATGGTATCTTAGAAGTTGTGAAATATCATTTCGAAAATGCGAAGTCGACCGCAGAAATATACACAAGGGCGAACGAGTTGTTGCCCAGCGCTGTTGAAAATAAGCAGTCGATGATTTGTGATTTTCTTTTATCTCAAGGAGCACAGGTTAATCGTCGTCATCGAATAATACGTTTTGAGTGTGTGCTGTTTTGTGCTGTGAGAACAAAGAGCGTTGCCACTGCACGCATTCTTTTAAATGCTGGAGCATACTGTAACATTACAAATTCTCAGGGAGATACACCATTGTTCTGTGCGGTTCAAAAAGGCGATCTCGGCATGGTGCAGCTGTTAATATCTCGAGGTGCAGACCCGAGTGTAAGAGGTAGGATATCTCCTCTGCACCAGGCGCTCTCTATGATGCAGTATGATATTACCCGATACCTCCTGCTAGAATGCAATGTCCCGCTGGAATTTACAAAAAGAAATGGAATCGATATCCTCATGCCCTTAAACAAGAACGACGAAACCCCATTCACAGAAGCTCTCAGAAATAAACGATATGACATGTTGTCCCTCCTGGTCAGCGCTGGATATTCCCCTGTTGAGGAAAGGGAACCATTTCTTGCACTTGTCCTTGACATTGAAACTGACAATGTACCTAAATCTGTGGACCCAACAGACGAGTTCGGGTACACGGAAGACACAATGAGAGAAAGGCTAGAGACGTTGAAATGTCTGGTGTGTACACCTCGCAGACTAGAGATGCTGTGTGCTGTCAGAATTCGGAAACATCTCGACAGAGGTCTGGGGGACGTGGAGTCCCTCCCTCTGCCGGAGAAGTTGAAGACAAGAATCAGACTGAGCCATATGCGTGATAGGTGCAACCGAGATGTGGCGGTGCCTGCGGGTGCTGCATGTGTGAACTCGCGAGAAGACGATGGCGACAGACGTATAATGTGACTGTTAGCATTGATTGTTGTAGCAGAGACCATATACCGGTATATGATCTCTGGTGGTTAGTTTGTCTTGTTTTATTCTTTGTTGTTTAACGCCGCACTCAGCAATATTCCAGCTATATGACGTCGGTTTGTAAATAATCGAGTCTAGACCCGACAATCCAGCGATTGACATCATGAGCATTTATCTACGCATTTGGGATACGATGACATGCATGAACCAAGTCAGCGAGCCAGACCACCCGATCCCGTTAGTCGTCTCTTACGACAAGCATAGTCGCCTTTGAGGGCAAGCATGGGTTGCTGAAGACCAATTCTACCCCGGATCTTTACGGGTCTCTGGTTGTTAGTGACGTGGACAGAGATACTAGAACACACACGGGTTCATCACATTTGGGACAAGAGATTAGTCTCGGCATTATAATTTATAACCTCTGCATGAAGTAACCGCCTTAATTAGCTACTCCTGAACAAAAAAATCTTATTGATGATATTTTCACAACAATTCTTCCAGAAGAGGGAGACATTTAAGAATACGATTTCTGAACAAGCTCGTTAAGTTTTAAAGGTAAGGTTGTGTACATGATACCATGATTATTGTGAGTAATAGCAAACTAAATGAAGCGCTCATGAAATGCGTTCTGTTGGCCCATGTTAATACTCCCACGGCATCTCGTAGCATAGAGTGACCTCCCTTAATGTTTACAGTCAAATCTCCGTCCAGCGCTTGACACCTTCGTTACCCTCCCGGTATATGGAGAGCTTCACTGTTAGGAGCTTGTGTACAGCCTTGTTTACAGTTGTTGACGGACTACGTGGCTCGAGAAGCACGCGAAATCTCTATCGCTGGCTGTACCTATATGAGACGAGGGCGATTCTAAGCCTTATTCTACAGCTTGACTTGCGACTTTATTACTTGCCCAATACGGAATGCCTTTCGCAAAACACCAACGTTTCTGCCAACTTTCAACACTGTTTCATGGATTCGAGAACGGCACATGTGCCTCATGCATTCAAGACGTTTGTAATAAGGCTTACTATTCATTGCTGCCGGCGCATATTTGAACCACTGCGTCTAATGATGGTAAAAATGTACTGTGTATTTCAATATAATTTGATGATTGTTCACTGGTCCTGTGTGGTTACTTACTGATTTCGACCGCCTCCGTGGTCTAGTGGTAGAGCGCCCGCCCGGAGAGCGGAAGGTCCGGGGTTCGATCCCCGGCCGCGTCATACCAAAAGACGTTAAAAGATGGTACTTGTTGTTACCCTGTCTGGCGCTCGGCATTAAGGGGCTAAAACAAGGACTGGTCGGCTCGGAGTCAGTATACTGTGTCTGATTGGGGTATTCGTGTTAAACTGCGGCATGGTATCTCAGTGAGCTAGCACTATAAATCGGCATCAGTCCGGACTAGTACAAGCAGCCACACAAACACACACACGTACATGCACGTCGCTATGTAAGTGCAACAATCTTGGACGCGACGTTAAACCCAATTTCACCTCACCTCACCTCACCTCACCTCACTTACTGATTTCACAATTTAGTTCGGTACGTACCGAGGTCTGGGTTAATCTCCGAGGTTCAGTTTGGTAATCAACACGTAACAACAACACACCTTTCGAATTTCATGACACCTGATAGTCCCTTTCATGGTGCTTCATTACACGTTCGGGTCGACAGGTGTGTAGACCAAGTCGCAAGAAATACAGACATGTACAGATACAATGCTATCGTAAAACATGTATAGATGGTTTCAAAGTTTGACCGCTTTAGTTGCATGGTGATATTGTTTCCTCTTCAGCGATATATTTTACTTGTTGGTTGTTTTAAAGGTGGATATACACATCAGTGTGTGTTGTTGAACAGACTCGGCAATATTCCTGCTGTATGACAGTCTGATGATGATCGAGTATGGGCCTGACAATCCCGTGATTGATATTGTGAGCAACGGCCCACGCGCACGGGGTACGAAGACACGCAATCCAGTAACCATCCGATCTTTTCTTAGAAAATATCTTATATCGTGTCGTGGTCTGATCATGTATCCTATCAAGACCTCGTCGCTCAACGTATTCCAACCTTATCGTGTATTTGATCGTGACCTTATCATTCATCGCATCGTCATTTTGTGTGGCATCGTGTGTCGTATCGTCTCACGTATGACACACTGGTAAACATCACACAAATTAAAGAAAGGTAATTGTTAAACTATAGTCACATACACTGTACTGTGTAAAAACTTTACATATACTATGACTGACCGAACCCTACTGCATATAGTGCAAGGAAGGGTCACTGGACATTCTTTGTTGTCCCGTTTGCAAGGCATGTGGGTCGACGTTATGACCTTCAGGATGACAACGCCCGTGCTTACCGTGCACGAATTGTCAATGCTCGCCTCCAGCAGCACAACATCCAAAGTATGGCATGGCCAGCAATGACCCCAGACCTTTCCCTCATGGAACACGTCTTTGACATGATAGGGAGATGTATACGTCAACGTCAAAGGCCGCCGACCACGTTGCCTGAACTTGACCAGACGCTGCAACAGGAGTGGGACAGACTCCCTCAAATCGCCATCGGGAGACTCCTGCCTCGTGGAGTGAATGGATGTATGACTAATCGTGGTGGTGTTACTGATTCAAAAACGCCATTTTTGACATTTCCCATCTTACCTCTATCGTCCTTCGTTGGCGGTCATAACGTCTACTGTCATACTTCACCACCGGATGTAATGCGTTCCTGAAGCGTTCATTATTATCATTCATCTTGTACTAGAAACTTATATCTCTTACAATTTTGGAAAATCTATCGATGAATATGGACTATATTAACCATAATGTATGATTGTATGCCATAAATATTCGGAAATACGCTAGCAGTTCAACACCATGAACATACTGAACCGCTAGAGAAACGTAAGACTGCATGCGGTTGGTGACCTGGGCCCACTTGCACAAAACGATCTTAGTGCTAGGACTATCCTAAGCCTATGATAATGTATAGGAGTTAAGATGATCTTAGCGCTAAGATTGCTTTGTGCAAGTGGGCCCTGGTATCGTTGCTGTAATCTTTAGATGATCATCGCGTGGACATTAAAATCATTGACAACCATTCGTGCCGTCTGGCCAGCATGTAGTCGCCATAAAACCTTGTTTCTCTGATTCTTCGTAAGTCTTGGCATGGCGCTAGTATCGATACAAGAATGTTGGATCCATGTATTTGCGTGTCGTTTATCAGAAAAGGCTCAAGGAAACGCATGGATTTTGATTTTGACGTTTTGGCGACCCATATACGTATATTTGTGGCACGTTTAGGCCGTTAACATATTAGATTTGGATACTGACTAATGTCAAGAACGAGATGCCTTCAACAATGCATTGATATTTCAATGAGAAACTTTCACGAAGTGTTTTCATGAAGTGACGTGTCTTTTGCAGTACGGTATATTTAGTCTTACGACTTCATATTATATCCGTTCCGTGCATGTATTGATAGTGATATTGAAAATACCCACTTACCCGATGTATGGTGTTGGTTGATGAGTTCTAAGCCTCACATAGAAAATCCATTAAAATGATGATATTTTATTTTACTGATTTGTGCACTGGGGCACTGACCTGATGGAAGAGCACACATTTTCTCAGCTTCACGTGTCTCTCAGGCAAGAATCCGACTGAGCCATGATGACAGGCGCAACAGAGACGTGGCGGTGTGGACTCGCGTGATGACGATGGCGACAGATGTATTATGTTACTGTTGGCATTGATTGTTGTAAGTAACGTGGTCAGAGAATATGCATTGATGTACAATTTAACCTGACGTATTCACACTAATACCTTACAGGGAATGTAACCCGTCATCATATAACTTACAATTGCATGACATCTTCCCAAGGTGAAACGGAATTTCAAAATACAACAAAGAAAGATTTGCATCAATTAGGTACCAGATGATGCCAAATTTCGCAAGACCAATATCATATGTGATTGATTCTGTAACAAGCGTAAAATCTATGAAAAATGTTTTTAAGTTTTAAATATCGTTCCAGTTAGTGAACAAAGGGGGATAACTCCTGTTAGCTTTACTGTCTTGGCACATTCATCTGTGCGTGACTGCCATGTGTGCGGTGTTAAACAACAAACAAACCTTTGTATCTGTACTTGGGACATTTGGAGTAAGATAACAGGACGTTCTTTTCGGCGTGTATCTCTAGCATCTTGCAAAACTAATGTCACTTTTAGACATTTCAAAAGGTGAAATGGGATGAGGTGAATCTGCTCCATGGCTTCCCCTGAAGCCAGGGGCGGTCGGGTAGCCTAGTGGTCAAAGCGTTCGCTCGTCACGCCGAAGACCCGAGTTCGATTCTCGACTAATACAATGTGTGAAGCCTATTTCTGGTGTCCCCCGCCGTGATATTGCTGGAATATTGCTTAAAGCGGCGTAAAACCATACTCACTCACTCACTCACTCTCCTTAAGCCGGACTTGTGTTATGAACTCAGTTTCATTAAGAAGAATATGTGGCTTAATTTAGTGAGAGCAATTTCCGGGGATATTTACCAGAACGCTATGCAGACTTTACAGACATTTATACTGACGCCTCTAAGGAGTCGGGGGCACGGGTGGCCCAGTCGTCTAAGGCGCCGCGATTCGCTGTGCAGAGTTGCGTCCCTTGGGCACGCCAGAAACCTATGATTGTGGGTTCGAATACCGGTTCGCCCCGATTATGTTTCCATACCCGTGCTCGTGGGTTTCACCGAAGTGGTAAACGTCTGAGACCTGCATCACTTCGGGCTTTCCTCCCACATTAAGCTGACACGCCGTGATATAACTGGAATACTGTTAAAAGCGGCGTTAAACCCAACTCACTCACTCATTCACTCTAAGGAGTCTTCCATGTACTTCTGGGGCTTCCTGGAGCCCTGGAACTCCGATGTGTTCAGTCTTAGTGAGCCCATATCGGTATTTGCAGTAGATCTTACACCAATTCTACAAGAATTTACAATAAATGGATAAATATAACCATAAAGCAATCATTTTTAGGTTATTGCGTCTTGAGTGAGTGAGTGAGTCGTTTATGTCATTATTTTTGTTGTTAGATTTCATTTCAAGCACTTGGTGGTTATGATGGTGAGTGAGTGAATATGGTTTTACGCCGCTTATATTTAGCAATATTCCAGCAATATCACGGCGGGGGACACGAGGAATGGGCTTAATACCTGGCGTCATCCATAAGTTGCATTTTTAGTGAGTGAGTGAGTGAGTGAGTGAATTTGGCTTAACGCCGCTGTGGACAGTGCTTGAGTTAGAGCACGGCGTGTACTGTTTCATACATATTTGTATTCCTCTGCTTCAAACCAGTGTTATTTCAACTTTCATTTCTAATATTTCTCTGATTATCGTATTGTTGTAACCGGGTTTTCCATGGCCTTATCCATTATTGTATACAGATGACACCAAGACGGCTACATGGTGTGAGGCTTATGTTTATTTGTGAATAATCGCGATAGACACCATGTAATAAGAAACAACAGATAATATAGTACATGCATATTATAACATAATATATATCATGTAGTCATCAAAGCAATACGATCATTTCTGTTATTACTTACAAATAGTGAGTGGGTGAGTACGGTTTTACGCCGCTTTTAGCAATATTCCAGCAATATCACGGCGGGGGACACCAGAATATAGCCTCACACATTGTACCCATGTCGGGAATCGAACCCGGGTCTTCGGCGTGACGAGCGAACGCTTTAACTACTAGGCTACCCGGCCGCCCCTATTGCGTCTAGAGTTATTGGGTCCACAAGTGATATTGTATACGAAATATTGAAATTTAATATTTAATATGGTATTGGTTCCAGCTCGTGTCGGTTTGCTTGGTTAAATTACTAAAAGATGAGGTTCATAATTATGAAATTTGCCAGAGATTTCGAATATGCCATTGTGAACTCGGTCTCCATGAAATGGCGACATTTTTGGGATGTTGGTCCTTCTGGATGACATTTGCACAGATCCTGCTCACCAGTTACATAAAATCAGCGCCATCATGAAATGTGTTTGTTTGTTTGTTGTTTAACGCGCAATATTCCAGCTATATGACGGAGGTCTGTAAATAATCGAATCTGGACCAGACAATCCCCTGATTGATACCATGAGCATCGATCCACGCAATTCGGATACGATGACATGCATCAACCAAGTAGGCGGGCCTGACAACCCGATCCCGTTGGTCGCATTGCACGACAAGCTTAAGTCTTTTTGTACGGCAAGCATGGGCTGCTGATGACCTAATCTGACCCGGATCTTCAAGGGGGTTTTGGTTGTAGGGACGTATCCTCTTTGTATGACCTGTGCAGTGATACTACGCCTCAAACAGTTCAACATTACATGTTAGCATCTCCTCGTTATGACAACAAAATCTTTGAAGTGCTTGAGAAAAGTGAAACATTTTCCCTTGCTACAATAAAGGGCCCAATCATGCTGTATGGTTCAATTTCAATGGGCAGCACGAGTATGCATCAGGCAAGTATGAGACTATCTAATAATATGTCGTCTGGTGGAAAATAACATTAAACAAAACATTTGTATCGCTTTTAAATCGTTTTAACTTTTCTTTAATTGTTATATTTCTGTGGCTGTGGTGGTGGTTGTAGCTGCGGTGGTTGTTGTGGTCGAGGCTGTGGTTGTGGCTGTGGCTGTGGCTGTAGTGGTGGATGGAGCTGTGGTGGTGGTTGTGGCTGAGGCTTTGGTTGTGATTGTGGCTGTGGTTGTAGCTGTGGTGGTTGTGGCTGAGGCTGTGGTGGTGGTTGTGGTTGAGGCTGTGGCTGTGGTGGTGGTTGTAGCTGTGGTGGTGGTTGTGGCTGAGGCTGTGGCTGTGGCTGTGGCTGTGGTGGTGGTTGTAGCTGTGGTGGTGGTTGTGGTTGTGGCTGTGGTGGTGGTTGTTGTTGTGGCTGAGGCTGTGGCTGTGGCTGTGGCTGTGGTGGTGGTTGTAGCTGTGGTGGTGGTTGTGGTTGTGACTGAGGCTGTGGCTGTGGTGGTGGTGGTGGTTGTAGCTGTGGTGGTGGTTGTGGCTGAGGCTGTGGCTGTGGCTGTGGCTGTGGTGGTGGTTGTAGCTGTGGTGGTGGTTGTGGTTGTGGCTGTGGTGGTGGTTGTTGTTGTGGCTGAGGCTGTGGCTGTGGCTGTGGCTGTGGTGGTGGTTGTAGCTGTGGTGGTGGTTGTGGTTGTGGCTGAGGCTGTGGCTGTGGTGGTGGTGGTGGTTGTAGCTGTGGTGGTGGTTGAGGTTGAGGCTTGGCTGTGGCTTTGGCTGTGGCTGTGGCTGTGGTGGTGGTTGTAGCTGTGGTGGTGGTTGTGGCTGAGGCTGTGGTGGTGGTTGTGGCTGTGGCTGTGGTGGTGGTTGTAGCTGTGGTGGTGGTTGTGGCTGAGGCTGTGGCTGTGGTGGTGGTTGTAGCTGTGGTGGTAGTTGTGGCTGTGGTGGTGGTTGTGGTTGTGGCTGTGGCTGTGGCTGTGGTGGTGGTTGTAGCTGTGGTGGTGGTTGTGGCTGAGGCTGTGGTGGTGGTTGTGGTTGAGGCTGTGGCTGTGGTGGTGGTTGAAGCTGTGGTGGTGGTTGTGGCTGTGGTGGTGGCTGTTGCTGTGGCTGTGGTGGTGGCTGTGGTTGTGGTGGTGGTTGTGGCTGTGGTGGTGGCTGTGGCTGTGGCTGTGGTTGTGGCTGTAGCTGTGGTGGTGGTTGTGGCTGTGGTGCTTGTGGCTGTGGCTGTAGTGGTGGTTGTGGCTGTGGCTGTAGTGGTGGTTGTAGCTGTGGTGGTGGTGGTGGTTGTGGCTTTGGCTGTTGCTGTAGCTGTGGTGGTGGTTGTGGCTGTGGTGGTGGCTGTGGCTGTGGCTGTGGCTGTGGCTGAGGCTGTGGTTGTGGTGGTGGTTGTGGCTGTGGTGGTGGTTGTGGCTGTGGCTGTAGTGGTGGTTGTAGCTGTGGTGGTGGTTGTGGTTGTGGCTGAGGCTGTGGCTGTGGCTGTGGTGGTGGTTGTAGCTGTGGTGGTGGTTGTGGCTGTGGTGGTGGTTGTGGCTGAGGCTGTGGTGGTGGTTGTGGCTGTGGCTGTGGTGGTTGTGGCTGAGGCTGTGGTGGTGATTGTGGCTGTGGTGGTGATTGTGGCTGTGGTGGTGGTTGTGGCCGTGGCTGTAGTGGTGGATGTAGCTGTGGTTGTGGTTGTGGCTGAGGCTGTGGTGGTGATTGTGGCTGTGGTGGTGGTTGTGGCTGTGGTGGTGGTTGTGGCTGAGGCTGTGGTTGTGGCTGTGGTGGTGGTTGTGGCTGAGGCTGTGGTTGTAGCTGTGGTGGTGGTTGTGGCTGTGGCTGTGGTGGTTGTGGCTGAGGCTGTGGTGGTGATTGTGGCTGTGGTGGTGATTGTGGCTGTGGTGGTGGTTGTGGCTGTGGCTTTAGTGGTGGATGTAGCTGTGGTGGTGGTTGTGGCTGAGGCTGTGGTGGTGATTGTGGCTGTGGTGGTGGTTGTGGCTGTGGTGGTGGTTGTGGCTGAGGCTGTGGTGGTGGCTGTGGTTGTGGTGGTGGTTGTAGCTGTTGTGGTGGTTGTGGCTGAGGCTGTGGCTGTGGCTGTGGTGGTGGCTGTGGTTGTGGTGGTGGTTGTGGCTGAGGCTGTGGCTGTGGCTGTGGCTGTGGTGGTGGTTGTGGCTGTGGCTGTGGTGGTGGTGGTTGTTGTGGCTGTGGTGGTTGTTTTAATCCATTTCATTAAGCAGAGGATCCTGTCATTTCATCAGAGAAATCGTGTATATTGTTATACAGTGTTATACATGGTGCAGAAATCATACATGTCTCTATTTATGATTGTAAAACATCATTTGAATCGCAAATGGACCTTATTTCTGGTCCAAATCGCCATAATCTATACCACCACCACTACCATAGCCACCACAGAACATCTTTTGACAAACTTTCATCTAAAGAAAATGTTACTTTTGCACGTATGAGTTTCAAGATCTAAATCAAGTTATTTACTTACAAGAGGTGCTAACGATGGCAATATTTAAAAACGTTGACATTTGCACCATGCCAGACTTTTATCAAAGTCGCAATATGTAATGCAATCTGTATGTGGTGTCAGTCATTCAGACTACTTAGACACACAAGCTATGTGTAGCTATTGCGCCTTGTGTAGCTAACATGCGGTTCGAAACCAACTCACTCTATGCCAAAACATTCGTAACGCGTTCCATAATAATTCTGGAAACCTATTTGTCAAGAAACTATCCTCGCTGTGGGCGGTCTCGGTGAAATGTATTCACACGTTTCTATCGGATTTCATCGTATTCCCTGCTAATACTTTGGGGATTCCGGGTCCGAATAGGTCCCAGTTTATCATGCATGTCACGCATCACATGGGCATCTGGTGTCGGGCTCTGTGGCTGTGGCTGTGGCTGTGGTGGTGGCAGTGGTTATGGCTGAAGTTGTGGCTTTGGTGGTGGTTGTTGTAGCTGAGGCTGTGGCTGTGGCTGTGGTGGATGTTGTAGTTTGGTTGTGGTGGTTGTGGCTGAGGCTGTGGCTGTGGCGGTGGTTGTGGCTTTGGTGGTGGTTGTTGTAGCTGAGGCTGTGGCTGTGGCTGTGGTGGATGTTGTAGTTTGGTTGTGGTGGTTGTGGCTGAGGCTGTGGCTGTGGCGGTGGTTGTGGCTGTGGTGGTGGTTGTGGCTGTGTTTCAGGCTGATGTGAAAACAGTGACACAAGAGGTTGAGATGGTTTAACGCTTCATTGAAGAGTATTTCAGTCCTATCTCGGTGTTTCAGCCTAATGTGAGAACAGTGACGCAAGAGGTCGTGATGGTTTTACGCTTCATTGAAGAGTATTTCAGTCCTATCTCGGTGTTTCAGGCTGATGTGAGAACAGTGACGCAAGAGGTTGAGATGGTTTAACGCTTCATTGAAGAGTATTTCAGTCCTATCTCGATGTTTCAGGCTAATGTGAGAACAGTGACACAAGAGGTTGAGATGGTTTAACGCTTCATTGAAGAGTATTTCAGTCCTAGCTCAGTGCTTCAGGCTGATGTGAGAACAGTGACGCAAGAGGTTGAGATGGTTTAACGCTTCATTGAAGAGTATTTCAGTCCTATCTCGGTGTTTCAGGCTGATGTGAGAACAGTGACACAAGAGGTTGAGATGGTTTAACGCTTCATTGAAGAGTATTTCAGTCCTATCTTCGTGTTTCAGCCTGATGTGAGAACAGTGACGCAAGAGGTTGAGATGGTTTAACGCTTCATTGAAGAGTATTTCAGTCCTATCTCGGTGTTTCAGCCTGATTTGAGAACAGTGACACAAGAGGTTGAGATGGTTTTAACGCTTCATTGAAGAGTATTTCAGTCCTATCTCGGTGTTTCAGCCTGATGTGAGAGCAGTGACACAAATGGTTGAGATGGTTTAACGCTTCATTGAAGAGTATTTCAGTCCTATCTCGGTGTTTCAGCCTGATGTGAGAACAGTGACGCAAGAGGTTGAGATGCTTTAACGCTTCATTGAAGAGTATTTCAGTCCTATCTCGGTGTTTCAGCCTGATGTGAGAAAAGTGACGCAAGAGGTTGAGATGGTTTAAAGCTTCATTGAAGAGTATTTAAGTCCTATCTCGGTGTTTCAGGCTAATGTGAGAACAGTGACACAAGAGGTTGAGATGGTTTAACGCTTCATTGAAGAGTATTTCAGTCCTATCTCGGTGTTTCAGCCTGATGTGAGAACAGTGACGCAAGAGGTTGAGATGGTTTAACGCTTCATTGAAGAGTATTTCAGTCCTATCTTCGTGTTTCAGCCTGATGTGAGAACAGTGACACAAGAGGTTGAGGTGGTTTAACGCTTCATTGAAGAGTATTTCAGTCCTATCTCGGTGTTTCAGCCTGATTTGAGAACAGTGACACAAGAGGTTGAGATGGTTTAACGCTTCATTGAAGAGTATTTCAGTCCTATCTTCGTGTTTCAGCCTGATGTGAGAACAGTGACACAAGAGGTTGAGATGGTTTAACGCTTCATTGAAGAGTATTTCAGTCCTATCTCGGTGTTTCAGCCTGATTTGAGAACAGTGACACAAGAGGTTGAGATGGTTTTAACGCTTCATTGAAGAGTATTTCAGTCCTATCTCGGTGTTTCAGCCTGATGTGAGAGCAGTGACACAAGAGGTTGAGATGGTTTAACGCTTCATTGAAGAGTATTTCAGTCCTATCTCGGTGTTTCAGCCTGATGTGAGAACAGTGACGCAAGAGGTTGAGATGGTTTAACGCTTCATTGAAGAGTATTTCAGTCCTATCTCGGTGTTTCAGCCTGATGTGAGAACAGTGACGCAAGAGGTTGAGATGGTTTAAAGCTTCATTGAAGAGTATTTAAGTCCTATCTCGGTGTTTCAGGCTAATGTGAGAACAGTGACACAAGAGGTTGAGATGGTTTAACGCTTCATTGAAGAGTATTTCAGTCCTATCTCGGTGTTTCAGCCTGATTTGAGAACAGTGACACAAGAGGTTGAGATGGTTTTAACGCTTCATTGAAGAGTATTTCAGTCCTATCTCGGTGTTTCAGCCTGATGTGAGAACAGTGACACGAGAGGTTGAGATGGTTTAACGCTTCATTGAGGAGTATTTCAGTCCTATCTCGGTGTTTCAGGCTGATGTGAGAACAGTGACGCAAGAGGTTGAGATGGTTTAACGCTTCATTGAAGAGTATTTCAGTCCTATCTCGGTGTTTCAGGCTGATGTGAGAGCAGTGACACAAGAGGTTGAGATGGTTTAACGCTTCATTGAAGAGTATTTCAGTCCTAGCTCAGTGCTTCAGGCTGATGTGAGAACAGTGACACAAGAGGTTGAGATGGTTTAACGCTTCATTGATGATTATTTCAGTCCTATCTCGGTGTTTCAGTCTGATGTGAGAACAGTGACACAAGAGGTTGAGATGGTTTAACGCTGCATTGAAGAGTATTTCAGTCCTATCTCGGTGTTTCAGCCTGATGTGAGAACAGTGACGCAAGAGGTTGAGATGCTTTAACGCTTCATTGAAGAGTATTTCAGTCCTATCTCGGTGTTTCAGCCTGATGTGAGAACAGTGACACAAGAGGTTGAGATGCTTTAACGCTTCATTGAAGACTATTTCAGCCCTATCACGGTGTTTCAGGCTGATGTGAGAACAGTGACGTGAGGGGAAGGATTATAACACTCCGTTGAGCACACTGTCTGTTATGTTTTCCTAACTACTGTTATCATATACTAGGTAGGTGTCTGGGCAGGATAAAGCCAAGGGATGAAAACCTTTCGGGTATCCGCTGGGGTCATTTATGGATAAATATGCAAATAAAAACAATATTAGGATAGCTTAACTTGGTTTTCTCAATATGGCGAGTTCTATACCACTGGTTATGATCTACAGTTAGGAACGTATCCTCTTGAACTAACAATAACTTCAAGACTACCATGCCGCAACAGTCCAGCTGTATGACGTCTGCCTGTTATCTGTCGAGTCTGGACCAGACAACCCAGAGATCGATATTGTGAGCAACGATCCACGCCACTGGGGTACGAAGACCACCGATCCATTTGGTCACCCCTTAGAACCAGCGCATGTTGGTCTATTCTAGCCCGCCCTGTGTATTTGTGTTATGAATAACGTGACAGCATTAGTAGTGAGGGGCGGCGGGGTAGCCTAGTGGTTAAAGCGTTCGCTCGTCACGCCGAAGACCCGGGTTCGATTCACCACATATGAGTGCCTTGTGTGAAGCCCATTTCTGGTGTCCTCCGCCGTGATATTGCTGGAATATTGCTAGAGAAGCGGCGTAAAACCATACTCACTCACTCGCTCATTATTAGAGTGAGTGAGTGAGTATGGTTTTACGCCGCTTTTAGCAATATTCCAGCAATATCACGGCGGGGGACACCAGAAATGGGCTTCACACATTGTACCCATGTCGGGAATCGAACCCGGGTCTTCGGCGTGACGAGCGAACGCTTTAACCACTAGGCTACCCGACCGCCCCCTCATTATTAGAGAACGAGAGCAATAGAGGTAGCTGCCTTTGTGAATCAAAACCTCAACACTAAAATGGACTGAAATGTAGTCTCATGAGCGACGACGTAAAGTCACATTGTAGTCGCTCACTGTCCTGTGCGGTCTCGTAGTCATGAAAAAAATTGTTTGAATTGTTTAACCCGATTGCTCAAAATATCTAGTTGCTTCGGCAAACACCGGCAGGTTGGATAATAAAACCTCCACCAGCGATCAAAGGCCGTCGTAGTTTGTTGTAACCAGCTCGGTTACCATGTTAACACAGGCTGTCGAGCACAAGGGGGTCTCTGTCAAGTGGGGGAGCGGCAAGAAGTCTCCCCGCTCCAGGTGGTGAACAACGCACGCGTCCAACTATTCCAGCCATTGATTTCTGGGCACGCCTTTTCTAAGAAAACAGTGAAGTGAATTTCTAGGAAAGGTTTAACCCCCGTTCATTATTGTCTATGAACCCAACTGAAATGCTGATATTTATAGAAATTTGGATATAAACGTGTATTACATTTCAAAACAAACATTATTCTATATTTTGTAAATCAAAAGTATACACGGATCCTGCAGATACGATTACATCCATTCAATCAATACAATGAATATTTAGTGTTCGAGTTATGTCGATCTTGATACATTAATTTGTGGTGGTGGACTCACAGGCGGGCGTATCTGTCTAAACATGAACCTCAGGCACCCGTGAAGATCAGGGGTGGAATAGGTCTTTAGCAACCCATGTTTGCCGTAACAGGTGACTGTGCTTGTATGACGGGATCGGGTGCTAAGGCGTGAGTGTGCATGTGTCTGTGCGTGCGTGCGTGCGTGCGTGTGGCTGCTTGTCCGGATTCTGTAGTGCCATCGCACTGATATACCCTGCCGCAGTTTGACAAGAGTGAGTGAGTGAGTTGGGTTTAACGCCGCTTTTAACATTATTACAGTCATATCACGGTGTGTCAGCTTAATGTGGGAGGAAAGCCCGAAGTGATGCAGGTCTCCGACGTTTACCACTTCGGTGAAACCCACGAGCACGGGTATGGTGCTGACAAACATAATTGGGGCGAACCGGGATTCGAACCCTGAATCATAGGTTTCTGGCGTGCCCAAGGGACGCAACTCTGCACAGTGAATCGCAGCGCCTTAGACGACTGGGCCACCCGTGCACCCTCAGTTTGACAAGAATACCCCAGACACAGTATACTGACTCCGAGCCGACCAGTCCTTGTTTTAGCCCCTTAATGCCGAGCACCAGGGTATCATGAATACACAATGCCTTTTAGAAAGTGGTCAAATGTAACAAATACTATATTTAGGATAACACTTTCCTGGTAAAGTACAAATTCTTATACGTTTATGGGGTGAGTCCCATCCGGGATTCGAACTCACACTCTCAGAGTGAGGCACCTAATTGCCAGCACACAAAGTCAGCGATCTTACCCACTCAGCCATCGAGGCTTCCACAAAATGGAAGTCCGACAACTAGTGGTCTAGATCATGTACATTGTGTACCCCTCTGACAAGTGTAAATTGGCACGACTCGATTGACATGTTACATAACCTTGACAGGTCGTGACATGGTTTTAAGTTGCCCTGTAATTTTTTATCGTTACCATTGTTTTAATGTTTCCGGTTATATGTTGTAATTTGCATGAAGTGTACATTTTGCTTAAATCATCAAATATATATTTCATTTTTCTGCCATTTCGCTTTTTAGCATCAACCTAGTGCTTGAAATTACAATGGCCGCCTGTGGTTCTGAGATCGCCGGACCTTGAAGTTTGAACACGTCCCCCTGCATTCCAGCCGCTTTGTTTTCTGACCCCTAAAGAGATCTTCTTCGTCGGAAGTAACCCCAACAAATAAGGGGTGGTGGGGTAGCTTAGGGGTTACAGCGTACGCTCGCCACGTCGAAGGCCCGGGTTCCATTCCCCAATGGGTACAATGTGTGAGGCCAATTTCCGGTGTCCCCCGCAGTGATACTGCTGGAACATTGCTAAAAGCGGCGTAAAGCCATGCTCAATCAATCAAACCAACAAATGATGTCAAGGAACCAAGTCTGCAGGTTTAGACCCGGTTCTCAGATTCAAGTCACGTGGGGAATACCCTGGACAGAGAGACTAACCCTTGGCGTAACCCTGGCCTAAACAAATTGATAGTAAACACTGGTTTTATGCACTGCTCCAGCAGGGCATTGATTGATTAATGTCATATTGGCGGAACTAATATCCATAGTTCATCGATTTCTTCTCATTATCTATTTCTTGCATACAACGGCATGTTGGGTTATATGATTCTGGGGACGTTTAGTTATGGAGTCAGATCGTGTAGCAATAGTTATAGCGTTTGACTACAGAGGTAACGAACCTGTCAGGATATCCTGGTATTTCTTTCCCCAGGTATAGCAGGACTTGTTAACCCTTTCGCGAACACTTGGTGTCCTTTACGCCCAATGGAATATTATTCGGCAGATAATCGAGACTGATTATTCTTTTGCGTTGAGTTTTTACATGTATTGATTTACTTTCAAAACGTAATGGGCGGTTATCAAAGCCCGTCGAAGTGTCCATATCGTCCCACCGGGCCAGGGGACCTCAATATACCGCGATGATACATTTGATATTCTGATCCAAAACTGAATACATGAACGGAAGAGCAGAAAATTCACACAGAATGCAGGTCTATCTTGTACTGAACACGCACACACACACACACACACACACACACACACACACACACACACACACACACACACACACACACACACACACACACACACACTCTCTCTCTCTGTGTGTCTCGTTTAATTCCGCAAGGGAGTGACGGCAAAAGCTGCCTTTAATGTACATTAACCTTATTTCAACACAAATGGCGTGATTTGGGCGGGCATTGCTGCGACAAAATATATCCGACTTGGAAGAAATAGCGAAGAAACATTCGGTACACACATGGGTACAAAAGAAACAGTAGGGAATGTTGCTTGTTGATTCTTTGTGCTGTGAACGGCATTTCAGGGTATCCTCCCATTAGTTAGACGTCCCATTTGTAACACACCTGAAACAACATACGTCATGGCTGAAGGCACTGACTGGTCTACCCTATGTTACATAAGTATTAGACTCGAGTGATCCAAGAAAAGTAGAAAAGTAATCTCGTAGATATAATATATAATAAATAATAAATATATAAAACTTCTTTATTAGCACTGGTAGTAGCACTGATTAATTAATTTAATTGAATGTCTCTGAATATTCCTTGTTTATCCCAACCTTGCATAGAAGCCTGCTGCATCCAATAATTTGCTTGAGTTCCTGGCGAAGGTGATCTTTCAATGGAGACTCTCCTGGACGAGTGTCTTTAGCTGGCTGAAGAGTCTCTGGTATGTTAATTCAGATATATTATGTCTGAGGATATCGGCCTATTGCAGATCGTTGACATGTAGCACTTTTCACGCTATTGTATTTGACTATTTACAAAAGATCGAGATCGCTAAAACAAAAGAACGACTGCCTCTTTAAAATCCAGAGTTAGCGGACGAAATTACTGATATTATTTACAGCCTTATACTCAATATAAAATGAAATGTCGAGACGGTAGACCCCATGGTTGTGCATGCAGCTTGTAGTTGGTTGTGACAGACTGTGTGTATTGGTGTACAGTTTTGACGTCTCGTTGGTGGTCTTGGGGGAATAAATATATAAAGAAATCTACATAAGTCCATTTGTGACGCATAGTGACATCAGCTCGTTCAACTCTCATCTGTCATTTACCACTTTCCTTAACTGTAATTTTTTCTGTTCTATTTTCTAATTTCACTTTTTTGACAGGGACTTCACTTTTCATTTGCGTTTGAGACAATAAAACTTAACTATGATACCCGTCTCAAATACATCAACATCGAATACCCATTTCTTGCTTGTTTGAATTCATTTTAGCCACCATCACTCATTGTCATCTTACCTTCATGTGATGATGATGAGATCTGATTGGTTCACGTGATCGTGATAAAATACTATTTATCCCGCCCAGGAAGGAAAGACATATCTGAGCGGGAGAATAAGTTCCTTATACCCCGCCACGAAGATCAGAGGCTGCACGCACGCACACACAGATGCGTGAGTGAATGTTGTTTAACGCTGTAGTCAGCGATGTTCCAGCTATATCACGACAGTCCCCAAACAACTGATTTGCTCCATGAGCAACGACCTTTGTCGTGGGGTCACGCTGATGCACAATCAGCGAGGTCACACATTGTAACCATCCGATCCGAATTAGTCAGCTCACGTGACAAGCATGGAGATCCGGGGATATCCTGAGATGCACTGTGCACACCATTTACAGAAATACACATATTAAATACACCAATTAAACATGCGCCCAGTGCGTTGTAACGTAAATATAACGTAATCACAGATATAGGTCTACACAAGAGGCCATGAAATTGAGAAGTCTGCTGGCATAACGACCATTAAATATGATATCATAGATAGGTTTAAACTTCTTTATTTTTCAATGAGCAACACTTCAAACATTCTGTTTTTATGATGAACTTAACTATTGTACTATTGCCATGAAACATATATGTATATCTTATTTGTCTGTCTGTCTCGCTCTCCTATTCTCATTCAAATAAGCAGTAGTTACATATGCGTATTACAGTGAGTGAGTATGGTTTAACGCCGCAAATATTCCAACAAAATCACGGCGGGTGACACCAGAAATGGGCTTCAAGCATTGTCCCCATGTCGGGGATCGAACCCGGGTCTTCGGCGTGACGAGCGAACGCTTTAACAACTAGGCTACCCGACTGCTCCTGCGTATAAGACAACCGTATAAACAGTTATACCAGTAAAAAACAATCGTTGTCTACATACAGTAGTTATTTTTGGCTTCTTTCTCTATCGCGTTTAGTTTGAATGAGAATACAGCCATCCACTTCACCTACTCCCGGCCCCGAGACATCCCATTATTTTGTCCACCGTCAGGACAATCCCCCCTATCAGGAGCAACACCGCCCCGACAACTGTGAGAGCAAACGACCAGCCGAGATGTCTGTGTTCCCGCTTGTCAGCATAAAAGATCGCCCAGTAAGGATGAAAATTGCTGAAAATAGAGTGAATTATGCATTAAAACATTACATACAAGTTTTCTTGTTTGTTTGTTGTTTAATGCCACAAACAGCAATATTCCAGCTATATGGCAGCGGTTTGTAAATAATCGAGTCTGGACAAGACAATCCAGGGATTGACATCATGAAATCGATCACATACAAGTTTGTTTGTTTGATGTTAAACGCCGTACTCAGCAATATTCCAGCTATATGATGGCGGTCTGTAAAGAATCGAGTCTGGACCAGACAAAAATCCAGTGACTGACATCATAACCATCGATTCACGCAATTGGGATACGATGACGTGCATCAACCAAGTCAGCGAGCCTGACCACCCGATCCCGTAAGTCACCTCTTACGAGAAGCAACGTCGCCTCTTACGGCAAGCATCGGTTCCTGGAGACGTATTCTACCCCGGATCTTCACGGGGCCACATTCAAGTAAGTGAAACAAATACAAAGTTAACTTTACTAGAAACAACACTACTTATTATAACTGTGTTACACTAACTGCAAATCCCTGTCGGTCACAGAAATGACTGGAATGAGTATTAATTTTACATATTATGTATATTAGACATTGTATACTCCTGATGTTGTTTGCCTTCATGTAATTTGTCACATACCCAAACACCTTATTTCCACATTTCGCCTAAGTGTAGGATGAAAACCTACCTGAGAGGAAGGCCAGCACCAGTGCACTGATCTGTAACAACTTCAAGCCGTTCATCACCAGCAGGTAGATGCACAACACAACCACGCAAGCCAGTCCCAGCAGAAACCCAACTATGGACAGGGCCCTCACTGCGTCGTACCAGTCAGCTGAAAAATATATAACTGCAGCTAATGTCGTTTCAAAATATAAGGCTACTCTATATGTATGTACGAGAGCTGGTCCAAAAGTTCTAAGCCTAGCAAACAAAACCAGCATTTTATAAAAAGTGTTTTACATTTTACTTTTCAACATAATCACCCTGCTTTTCAATACATTTCTCATATCGATAATGATGCTTTTCAATTCCAGTCAGGAGTGAGTGAGTATGGTGTGTCGCCGCTTTCAGCAATATTCTCGCAATATCACGGCGGGGGACGCTAGAAATGGGCTTCACACATTGTACCCATGTCGGGAATCGACCTCGGGACTTCAGCGTGACGAGCGACCACTTTAACCACTAGGCTACCCGACCGCCCCTTCCAGTCAGGAAAAAGTTTTCTGAAGCCACCCTGAAGAACCCATTCACGGCCGTTTTGAGGTCATCGTTGTCGTCCCCGAAGGTGTTCTTTCAGTTTAAAAAACAGGTGGAAATCACCTGGTGCCAGGTGTATCGAGTATTGAGGGTGAGGAAGCTCTTGTCGCACAGCAGCCTCAATACACACAGTCTGTCAAGTTGGGTTTTGCATCACAAGTTTTCAGTGTTTCTTTGACTGTTTTCAGCCGAGTTACGTTGTGATAACGTTTGTAATAGCCATCTCTTGTTTGTTTCATTTTTAGCCACAATCAAACATTGATGTATATTACTTTCTTTTGCAGTTAACTTATAGTAATAAAAAACCTAAAACAATGTAGCAGGTGTATATATATGTATTTGAGCTTTTTTGTAAATAAACCTATTTCAAGTTTTTGTTTTGTTTTTGTTGAATATAAATTAACAGAGGTTTGTTTTTATCCCATTTCTCTATGTCCGGCCCTCTAGTGATCAATCACATCCCAAGCTATCCCTGTGATTGGCCAAATTCAACCTCTACCTTCTTGCTCTGACCAACTCCATATTGTCACTTTCACTATGCGCTGCATTGGGAGTATTTGTAGATCACCACTAACGGTTAGTTTATAAGACTTATCTTTACTTCTAAATAGGATTAAATAGTAATCAAAGATAATGCATTATAATAAAGCATCTAAGAAGTACTTATCATATTTACATTAAATTATATATTTTTATTAAGTTGATGTTTTGAATGAATGCGTTTTAGAGGCTGAACTTTAATCTAAGCAAAAGTGTATTTTAATAGTATCTTGTATACATGCTAAGTTATATCTACAATTATGTCAGTGCACAAGCTATTCATTTTGTTATTTATTTCATTGTATTAGGTCACTCTAAGTATTTACATATCATGTACATATAATGCGTAAGTAATTATTCCTGCTGTTTCTTCTGCAGGACATATCATAGACGGTGACATTTGAAGGGTATTACGTTTCACACCCTTGTGCCACACATAGGGTATGCATATACACATGTAGGTGAAACCATTTTACTTAATATGTATTGTAAGACATTTCTATCATATCATCTAATAATACTTAGTTGTAAGTAGGGGCGGTCGGGTAGCCTAGTGGTCAAAGCGTTCGCTCGTCACGCCGAAGACCCGGGTTCGATTCCCGACATGGGTACAATGTGTGAAGCTAATTTCTGGTGTCCCCCGCCGTGATATTGCTGGAATATTGCTAAAAGCGGCGTAAAACCGTACTCACCCACTCACTAGTTGTAAGTAATAACAGAAATGATCGTATTGCTTTGATGATTACATGATATATATTATGTTATAATATGCATATACTATATTATCTGTTGTTTCTTATTACATGGTGTCTATCGCGATTATTCACAAATAAACACAAGCCTCACACTATGTAGCCGTCTTGGTGTCATCTGTATACAATAATGGATAAGGCCATGGAAAACCCGGTTACAACAATACGATAATCAGAGAAATATTAGAAATGAAAGTTGAAATAACACTGGTTTGAAGCAGAGGAATACAAATGTGTATGAAACAGTACACGCCGTGCTCTAACTCAAGCACTGTCCACAGCGGCGTTAAGCCAAATTCACTCACTCACTCACTCAATAAAAATGCAACTTACGGATGACGCCAGGTATTTGTATACACTCTAATGAACCGGATGAATAAGCACATATCTGGAACAATCCAACCGAAAATTTTACTGAATTTATAGTGAATGTCGCCCAACCCGGTGATGGGAAGCCAATGAGGTCAAAAATCAGGCCAGCCACACAAAGTCCAAGCCCGATCTTGGACAAGAGAGATGCTTGAGAGAACCCCATCTCATGTGCTGAAGAACCCTGAAAACCGGGTGAGATCGCTTATGTGCTTGGCCTCGTATGTCGTGGACTGTATACTCCGTAGGTTTCCAAGGCCCCCCTTCAATAACAATGTTCCGATTGGCTGACAAACAGATGCACCTCCAAATATGGTCAAGCACATAAAACAGTTCTCGGAAGGTTGGGGGCTCCTGAGGATTCACACGTACCTGTCTGGAAATCTGACTTAGGTCTTCGGTGTGGTGAGCCCCTGAGTTAATCACTTGCTTATCGAACGTACCTTACCCCCTTCCCAACGTCCTTCAACTTTAACTCCCCATCGAGTCTCCACCCGTGTCTATTCTAAAGGCTAACAATGAATCTTAGTCATGGAATATTCCGGGAAAGCCAACGTTGGCCTTCCAGCTACAGTAGTGGTAGTTTCAAGGAAATCAATGAAGCCAGTTCTAGGAAATATGCTTTTGCCTTTGTAAATAACACCTGGCCCGCCATCAGTCATCCTTAGCTTTATTCAGCATGGGTACAGACCACTGACCCATACAGAGCTGCAGTGCAGACAACATGCATTATTTGAGTCTCATTGACACTATTGTTTAATAATTGTACTGCATGAAAACAAACATGGTCAAATGTCTAACAATTTTAATGTCATCAACAGACATTAGTATAATATTTATGTAATATGGGGTGTACTTTAAAAAATATATTTCAACAACTACCTTACATCCGTAAGTTGCATAAGCCTCACAGACAAGCAGCCCATGATACTCTTCCTACATATCATTAGTTACGTGATTTAAAAACTCTTTCTTTTTCTTCCTTTTTTTTTCTAACGAACTTATGAACTCTAATATGCTTTAGATAAGGTTGCACATAAAAGGAATGGTAAACAGGGCAGTGTTTAGAACCACCTGTTAATGGGACATGCCAGTCTTGACATATGTACGTTTAAATCGTTCATGATAAAACTATCATGGTCATGCTTCTTAGATCTAGACGGAAGGTAACATTACATATGGCCATGTACATGCTCAGACCAGTGAGCTCTTATAGTACTGTCTTGCTGGCGGAAAGAAGCGGTAACTTGACAAAGAGATTGAAATGTATAATGTTTATTTATGAGTGTACAGCATGGTCCATGTTTTTGCTAAACATATGTGAACATGAAATTGTAACTGAAACACTTCATCTCTCTATAGCGAACATGATGGTCAAGCGGGTATTAGTGATTATCAGTATATTAAGAATGACGCATGTGTGTACTTCATCAGTGTTATTGGTCTAGTAACAATTATCCGCTTATAAGTATAAGGTATCAGTGACATAATATCCGTGTTGCTTGTATTGTAATTCAGTGATATTGTTTATTCAGCTTAACCATAGAATGAGTGAACTAACAGAGGGGAGGTGTTTATGGTGAGTGAGTTAAAATTACAGGTCACAGCGGCAACATATCATCCATATTGTGACTAAATAATTCACTAATCTTTCCAATCTAAACTTTCTTTGCTATTGATAGACGCATTGCATTTTAATCATTATTAACATGAGTGGGTTAGATGATATTTTAGTAAGTGTACATGTATTGCTCTTTATGTTCAAGATGAATCAATACATCAGATGTTTTATATGTAACAAGTGCAAAAGTGAGCGTGGCTCACTAATACGCCCGACCCGCCTAGTGTGACAGTAGTTACAAATAAAATATCTATGATAGGGTTAGCCTTACTTAGGGTTTGAAAAATTCATAAAAAATGGAAAATTAATAAAAACATTGTTTTTCTTTTGACTGCTCCCCTCCATATGACACAGATTATATGTACTAAGTTTGAGATGAATCCACTGAATAGTTTAAGAGAAATCGCGCGGACAAAGTTTTCGGACGGACGTTAGGGTTTGAAAAATTCATAAAAAAATGGAAATTAATAAAAACATTTTTTTTCTTTTGACTACACCCCTCCATATGACACAGATTATATGTACTAAGTTTGAGATGAATCCACTGAATAGTTTAAGAAAAATCGCGCGGACAAATATTTGTTTGTAATTGACTTCTAAACTATGACAATCAAATACCAGGTTCAATTCAGAAATTAACTCCAATTCTTCCTTGTAGTATTTCATTTGAAGCTTTGAATGATATGTTGATTGGACAGTGTAGAGACTATTGCTGACAGGTAGAGAGAGGCTTGTTTGTCTCATTTGGTGTATTACAATCCGTTATATTTTAAAGTATTTAGTTTTTGAATAACTGGTCTTTAACATGTGAATCCAAGGGTACAATTGTTGCACGTGTGACTCCTGGGGGCTGGTAAGGAAAACGTGAATAATAATACCCTGATATGTGAGGATGGATCACCATTTAGACAGATTTAGAAATGCTTGAGTTAGGAGATAATGTGTTCATCTTAACGGGTGTATTGTAAGCTCAATAATAAAACTTCCAGGAACGCCTCCATGGTCTGGTGGTAGAGCGCCCGCGCGGAGAGCGGAAGGTCTGGCATTCCATCCCCGGGTGTGTCATACCAAAAGATGTTAAAAGATGGTGCTTGTTGTTACCCTGTTTGGCGCAAAATTCAAAGACAGTACAATTTCAATGGCAATATAAAATACAATGCATTAAAGACAGAGATAATAATATCCACCTAGCAGCAACAGTGGTCAAGCTTCCAAAATAGAACTAGGTTGGATATCCAGTTTGTTACTTAAACCATATCGAAAATGAATATCACTTTTTGTTAATTTGTCCACCTTATAGCCATTTTAGGCAAAGTTAAACAATCTAAATGGTACATCTTTCCAAATATTCTGAAGTTTAATACATCAATGCCGAGAACCAGCAGCAGGGTATCATGAATACACAATGCCTTTTAGAAAGTGGTCAAATGTAACAACTACTATATTTGGGATAACACTTTCTTGGAAAAGTACAAATTCTTGTACTTTTATGGATTGAGTCCCATCCGGGATTCGAACTCACACTCTCAGAGTGAGGCACCTAATTGCCAGCACACAAAGTCAGCGATCTAACTAACTCAGTCATCGAGGCTTCCACAAAATGGAAATCCGACAACTGGTAGTCTAGATCACGTACATTGTGTACCCCTCTGACAAGTGTAAATTGGCACGACTCGATTGACATGTTACATAACCTTGACAGGTCGTCTCATGGTGTTAAGTTGCCCTTTTTTTTTTATCGTTACCATTGTTTTAATGTTCCCGGTTATGCATTGTAACTTGCATCAAGTGTACATCAAGTTTATATTTCATTTTTCTGCCATTTCGCTTTTTAGCATCAACCTTTTTGCTTGAAATCACATTGGCCGCCTGTGGTTCTGAGATCGCCAGACGTGAAGTTTGAACATGTTCCCCTGCAATCCAGCCGCTTTGTTTTCTGACCCCTAAGGAGATCTTCTTCGTCGGAAGTAACCCCAACAAATAAGGGGTGGTGGGGTAGGCTAGTGGTTAAAGCGTACGCTCGCCACGTCGAAGGCCTGGGTTCCATTGATACTGCTGGAACATTGCTAAAAACGGCGTAAAGCCATACTCAATCAATCAAACCAACAAATGATGTCAAGGAACAAAGTTTGCAGGTTTAGACCCGGTTCTCTGATTCAAGTCATGTGGGGAATACCCTGGAGAGCGAGACTAACCCTACGCGTAAGCCTGGCCTAAACAAATTGATAGTAAACACTGGTTTTATGCACTGCTCCAGCAGGGCATTGATTGATTAATGTCATATTGGCGGAACTAATATCCATATTTCATCAATTTCTTCTCATTATCTGTTTCTTGCATACAATGACATGTTGGGTTATATGATTCTGGGGACGTTTAGTTATGAAGCCGGATCGTGTAGCAATAGTTATAGCGTTTGACTACAGAGGTAACGAACTTCTCAGGATATTCTGGTACATTTCTTTCTACAGGTATAGCAGGACTTGTTAACCCTTTCGCGAACACTTGGTGTCCTTTACGCCCAATGGAATATTATTCGGCAGATAATCGAGACTGATTATTCTTTTGCGTTGAGTTTTTACATATATTGATTTACTTTCAAAACATAATGAGCGGTTATCAAAGCCCGTCGAAGTGTCCATATCGTCCCACCGGGCCAGGGGACCTCAATATACCGCGATGATACATTTGATATTCTGATCCAAAACTGAATACATGAACGGAAGAGCAGAAAATTCACACAGAATGCAGTTCTATCTTGTACTGAAGACACACACACACACACACACACACACACACACACACACACACACACACACACACACACACACACACACACGCTTAGTCGAGCCAGGCTCCGTTGCTTGCGGGTCCCTTCAAGGCACGCAGTGCTGTAATGGGGCATAAAGCGACGTTACACCCACTTTCGCATTCACTCACTAGTATAATCATTTCATCTTTATCTTCATGTCTGAAAGACCTTGCATAATCCACCTTACCTCTTTGAGAGTATTGTAGTATTACACTGTTGTTTGAAACACTCCATTACATTATTGGATTTGATAACGGCAACTTCTTTCTTCAGAATTACCATACCGCAGTCTTAAACATGGAGTAATGTACCACGATTCGGACATACTGTGTTTAAATTACAGAAACCTCACATGGGTGTTTTTATGTCGGTGCAGACTGGAGTTAAAGCGTTCGCTCGTCACGCCTTCTACCCTCTTGGGTACAATGTGACATGGCCATTCTTGACGTTCCCTGACAATGACACACGGATCCAAATTCGAATTGAAATATCTCTGAAAAGACTTACATTATCCAAATGTTCAAAATTAGTCATGTCTGTTTACCAGATGGGAATTCACTAGCTTCTATAGGTGTTGACTACCTTTTTCCTTGAAGACGATTGTCAGACAGTTCTCCTTTTCCACGAAAACATTCAGTGACACTAAACGGTGAAAAAATTGTGTGTAGAACTATACTAATGCACAACGCTATACAACGTATTTACAACGGTAAACGGGTTTTGTTATGCTAATGATAGTTCAAGGTCCCTGGTTTAATGCCGCAAGGGAGTGACGGCAAAAGCTGCCTTTAATGAACATTAACCTTATTTCAACACAAATGGCGTGATTTGGGCGGGCATTGCTGCGACAAAATATATCCGGCTTGGAAGAAATAGGGAAGAAATATTCGGTACACACATGGGTACAAAAGAAACAGTAGGGGATGTTGCTTGTTGATTCTTTGTGCTTTGAACGGCATTTCAGGGTATCCTCCCATTAGTTAGACGTCCCATTTGTAACACACCTTAAACAACATACGTCATGGCTGAAGGCACTGACTGGTCTACCCTATGTTACATAAGTATTAGACTGGAGTGATCCAAGAAAAGTAGAAAAGTAATCTCGTACTTTATGTACTTGTACAAAGATATAATATATAATAAATAATAAATATATAAAACTTCTTTATTAGCACTGGTAGTAGCACTGATTAATTAATTGAATTGAATGTCTCTGAATATTCCTTGTTTATCCCAACCTTGCATAGAAGCCTGCTGCATCCAGGAATTTGCTTGAGTTCCTGGCGAAGGTGATCTTTTAATGGAGACTCTCCTGGACGAGTGTCTTTAGCTGGCTGAAGAGTCTCTGGTATGTTAATTCAGATATTTTATGTCTGAGGATATCGGCCTATTGCAGATCGTTGACATGTAGCACTTTTCACGCTATTGTATTTGACTATTTACAAAAGATCGAGATCGCTAAAACAAAAGAACGACTGCCTCTTTAAAATCCAGAGTTAGCGGACGAAATTACTGATATTATTTACAGCCTTATATTCCATGTAAAATGAAATGTCGAGACGCTAGACCCCATGGTTGTGCATGCAGCTTGTAGTTGGTTGTGACAGACTGTGTGTATTGGTGTACAGTTTTGACGTATCGTTGGTGGTCTTGGGGGAATAAAAATATAAAGAAATCTACATAAGTCCATTTGTGACGCATAGTGACATCAGCTCGTTCAACTCGCATCTATCATTTATCACTTTCCTTAACTGTAAACTTTTCTGTCCTGTTTTCTAATTTCACTTTTTTGACAGGGACTTCACTTTTCATTTGCGTTTGAGACAATAAAACGTAACTGTGATACCCGTCTCAAATACATCAACATCGAATACCCACTTCTTGCTTGTTTAAATTCATTTTAGCCACCATCACTCATAGTTATCTTACCTCCATGTCAGGATAATGAGATCTGATTGGTTCACGTGATCGTGATAAAATACTATTTATCCCGCCCAGGAAGGAAAGACAAATCTGAGCGGAAGAATAAGTTCCTTATACCCCGCCACGAAGAACACAGGCTGCACGCACGCACGCACGCACACACACACAGAGGTGCGTGAGCGAATGTTGTTTAACGCTGTAACAGCGATGTTCCAGCTATATCACGGCAGTCCCCAAACAACTGATTTGCTCCCATTCGTGACCAACTCGTGTTATTCCGGGACAAGCCGAATAGCGACTCGTGCCCCTCTCGTGGCCATTTTTGCGACCGGGTTCCGTCTTAGCGCAAACGGGCATACCTAAAACAACTGTCAAGACGTTGCGTAATGGTTAACATGTATTTCCCCATATATTATATATATTTCAGATGCAATTTAAAGCACATCGGGACATGCGGAATTATACAGTATGATTGAACACATGTAACTGTGTCTTGTGTATATTTTTAGATGCAAGACATATGTAAAATCAAAAAATATTTCTGAGGGATTCTTTGACGAAGATTTTGAAACCATGCGCGCATTCTGATTGGTTTGTCGTATGTTTGCACATAACATTCATCGATAGGGTGACGAGTCTTCTTGCAGGTTACGGAAAGAGGCGAGTGGTGACGAATGATTTGTTCCATGAGCAACGACCTTTGTCGTGGGGTCACGCTGATGCACAATCAGCGAGGTCACACATTGTAACCATCCGATCCGAATTAGTCAGCTCACGTGACAAGCAAGGGGATCCGGGAATATCCTGAGATGCACTGTGCACACCATTTACAAAAATACACATATAAAATACACCAATTAAACATGCGCCCAGTGCGTTGTAACGTAAATATAACGTAATCACAGATATAGGTCTACACCCGAGGCCATGAAATTGAGAAGTCTGCTAGCATAACGCCCAAATAAATATGATATTAAAGATAGGTTTAAAATTCTTTATTTTTCAATGAGCAACACTCCGAACATTCTGTGTTTATGATGAACTTAACTATTGTAATATTGCCATGAAACATATATGTATATCTTATTTTTCTGTCTGTCTCGCTCTCCCATTCTTACTCAAATAAGCAGTAGTTACATATGCATATTACAGTGAGTGAGTATGGTTTAACGCCGCAAATATTCCAGCAAAATCACGGCGGGTGACACTAGAAATGGGCTTCAAACATTGTCCCCATGTCGGGGATCGAACCCGGGTCTTCGGCGTGACGAGCGAACGCTTTAAGGTATCTTCCCAAAACGTAAACCTGCCAAAACGCAGATCCGTTAAAACAACACTCGTTATGGCTGGCTGCATCAGTAAATAGCACCCTGTACCCTTGATTAAGTAAAATGGTATCACCCATGTAACAAGCTTAAGAAAGAGAGCTGGGTAGATTTCACCATTTTTTTATTATTCCGTCCGTCCGTCCGTCCGTCCGTCCGTCCGAAAGCTTTGTCTGCGCGATTTCTCTTGAACTATTCAGTGGATTCATCTCAAACTTAGTACATATAATCTGTGTCATATGGAGGGGTGCAGTCAAAAGGAAAAAAAAATGATTTTAATAATTTTCCATTGTTATAATGAATTTTTCAAACCCTAACCAGGGTTTCCCCTGATGCAGAATTCTTGCGTATATGACTCTCAATTAAGGAAAAATACGTCCAGAAAGAAATGACTACATCATGAATAACACAATTTCAAAATATCTATATTTCAGCTTTGGAATGAAAATATTACAACTACTCACCTGAACTTAATTTATAAAAAAAATGTCTAAGACAATATATGCAAACGTCTTAAAATTTACGTCTAGTTTTTAATTAATCGTCTTTTTTAGAAGTAACATAACTTCGCATAACACCACTGCCACGGGCTAATTTGCATAGCCTGTCACATGACCAGACTTTTCTCTCGTTTTAGAACAAACGCTAAAATCAGAACAGCCGGGGGCTTTACATATTGTTTTGCATAATTATATAGATATGCTACTAAAACATTGCAACTGTGAGGTACACAACAAAATATATTTATTCATCAAGGTGAACGTAACTCTCACACTCCGTCTGGCTTCGATGACAGCACGTGATGTAAACAAAGGAAAACTACGCAAATGGACAAGGTTTTTCTCGTTTCAGCATATTTTCTCACTAAAAGTTAACCATGACATATGTTTATCTACATGTGTAGACTCGTAAAAAATGACCGCTTTAACCACTGGGCTACCCGACTGCTCCTGTGTATAAGACAACCGTATTAACAGTTATACGAGTAAAGAACAATCGTTGTCTACAAAGAGTAAATATTTTTGGCTTCGTTTAGTTTGAATGAGAATACAGCCATCCACTTCACCCACTCCCGGCCCTGAGTCATCCAATTATTTTGTCCACCGTCAGGACAATCCCCCCTATCAGGAGCAACACCGCCCCGACAACTGTGAGAGCAAACGACCAGCCTAGGTTTCTGTGTTCCTGCTTGTCTGCATAAAGGATCGCCCCAGCGAGGATGAAAGTTGCTGAAAGTTGAATGAATTATGCATTAAAACATTTGCTCTGAATATACAACTGAAACTGAATTACATACAAGTTTTCTTGTTTGTTTGTTGTTTAATGCCACAAACAGCAATATTCCAGCTATATGGCAGCGGTCTGTAAATAATCGAGTCTGGACAAGACAATCCAGGGATTGACATCATGAAATCGATCACATACAAGTTTGTTTGTTTGATGTTAAACGCCGTACTCAGCAATATTCCAGCTATATGATGGCGGTCTGTAAAGAATCGAGTCTGGACCAGACAATCCAGTGATTGACATCATAACCATCGATTCACGCAATTGGGATACGATGACGTGCATCAACCAAGTCAGCGAGCCTGACCATCCGATCCCGTAAGTCACCTCTGACGAGAAGCAACGTCGCCTCTTACGGCAAGCATCGGTTCCTGGAGACGTATTCTACCCCGAATCTTCACGGGTCCACATTCAAGTAAGTGAAACAAATACAAAGTTAACTTTACTAGAAACAACACTACTTATTATAACTGTGTTACACTAACTGCAAATCCATGTCGGTCACAGAAATGACTGGAATGAGTGTTGATTTTACATATTATGTATATTAGACATTGTATACTCCTGATGTTGTTTGCCTTCATGTAATTTGTCACATACCCAAACACCTTATTTCGACATTTCGCCTAAGTGTATGATGAAAACCTACCTGAGAGGAAGGCCAGCACCAGTGCACAGATCTGTAACGGCTTCAAGTCGTTCTTCACCAGCACGTAGATGCACAACACAACCACGCAAGCCAGTCCCAGCAGAAACCCAACTATGGACAGGGCTCTCACTGCGTCGTACCAGTCAGCTGAAAAATATATAACTGCAGCTAATGTCGTTTCAAAATATAATGCTACTCTATATGTATGTACGAGAGCTGGTCCAAAAGTTCTAAGCCTAGCAAACAAAACCAGCATGTTTTTAAAAGTGTTTTACATTTTACTTTTCATCATAATCACCCTGCTTTTCAATACATTTCTCATATCGATAATGATGCTTTTCAATTCCAGTCAGGAGTGAGTGAGTATGGTGTTTCGCCGCTTTCAGCAATATTCCAGCAATATCACGGCGGGGGACGCTAGAAATGGGCTTCACACATTGTACCCATGTCGGGAATCGACCTCGGGACTTCAGCGTGACGAGCGACCACTTTAACCACTAGGCTACCCGACCGCCCCTTCCAGTCAGGAAAAAGTTTTCTGAAGCCACCCTGAAGAACCCATTCACGGCCGTTTTGAGGTCATCGTTGTCGTCCCCGAAGGTGTTCTTTCAGTTTAAAAAACAGGTGGAAATCACCTGGTGCCAGGTGTATCGAGTATTGAGGGTGAGGAAGCTCTTGTCGCACAGCAGCCTCAATACACACAGTCTGTCAAGTTGGGTTTTGCATCACAAGTTTTCAGTGTTTCTTTGACTGTTTTCAGCCGAGTTACGTTGTGATAACGTTTGTAATAGCCATCTCTTGTTTGTTTCATTTTTAGCCACAATCAAACATTGATGTATATTACTTTCTTTTGCAGTTAACTTATAGTAATAAAAAACCTAAAACAATGTAGCAGGTGTATATATATGTATTTGAGCTTTTTTGTAAATAAACCTATTTCAAGTTTTTGTTTTGTTTTTGTTGAATATAATTTAACAGAGGTTTGTTTTTATCCCATTTCTCTATGTCCGGCCCTCTAGTGATCAATCACATCCCAAGCTATCCCTGTGATTGGCCAAATTCAAACTCTACCTTCTTGCTCTGACTAACTCCATATTGTCACTTTCACTATGCGCTGCATTGGGAGTATTTGTAGATCACCACTAACGGTTAGTTTATAAGACTTATCTTTACTTCTAAATAGGATTAAATAGTAATCAAAGATAATGCATTATAATAAAGCATCTAAGAAGTACTTATCATATTTACATTAAATTATATATTTTTATTTAGTTGATGTTTTAAATGAATGCGTTTTAGAGGCTGAACTTTAACCTAAGCAAAAGTGTATTTTAATAGTATCTTGTATACATGCTAAGTTATATCTACAATTATGTCAGTGCACAAGCTATTCATTTTGTTATTTATTTCATTGTATTAGGTCACTCTAAGTATTTACATATCATGTACATATAATGCGTAAGTAATTATTCCTGCTGTTTCTTCTGCAGGACATATCATAGACGGTGACATTTGAAGGGTATTACGTTTCACACCCTTGTGCCACACATAGGGTATGCATATACACATGTAGGTGAAACCATTTTACTTAATATGTATTGTAAGACATTTCTATCATATCATCTAATAATACTTAGTTGTAAGTAGGGGCGGTCGGGTAGCCTAGTGGTCAAAGCGTTCGCTCGTCACGCCGAAGACCCGGGTTCGATTCCCGACATGGGTACAATGTGTGAAGCTCATTTCTGGTGTCCCCCGCCGTGATATTGCTGGAATATTGCTAAAAGCGGCGTAAAACCGTACTCACCCACTCACTAGTTGTAAGTTATAACAGAAATGATCGTATTGCTTTGATGATTACATGATATATATTATGTTATAATATGCATATACTATATTATCTGTTGTTTCTTATTACATGGTGTCTATCGCGATTATTCACAAATAAACACAAGCCTCACACTATGTAGCCGTCTTGGTGTCATCTGTATACAATAATGGATAAGGCCATGGAAAACCCGGTTACAACAATACGATAATCAGAGAAATATTAGAAATGAAAGTTGAAATAACACTGGTTTGAAGCAGAGGAATACAAATGTGTATGAAACAGTACACGCCGTGCTCTAACTCAAGCACTGTCCACAGCGGCGTTAAGCCAAATTCACTCACTCACTCACTCAATAAAAATGCAACTTACGGATGACGCCAGGTATTTGTATACACTCTAATGAACCGGATGAATAAGCACATATCTGGAACAATCCAACCGAAAATTTTACTGAATTTATAGTGAATGTCGCCCAACCCGGTGATGGGAAGCCAATGAGGTCAAAAATCAGGCCAGCCACACAAAGTCCAAGCCCGATCTTGGACAAGAGAGATGCTTGAGAGAACCCCATCTCATGTGCTGAAGAACCCTGAAAACCGGGTGAGATCGCTTATGTGCTTGGCCTCGTATGTCGTGGACTGTATACTCCGTAGGTTTCCAAGGCCCCCCTTCAATAACAATGTTCCGATTGGCTGACAAACAGATGCACCTCCAAATATGGTCAAGCACATAAAACAGTTCTCGGAAGGTTGGGGGCTCCTGAGGATTCACACGTACCTGTCTGGAAATCTGACTTAGGTCTTCGGTGTGGTGAGCCCCTGAGTTAATCACTTGCTTATCGAACGTACCTTACCCCCTTCCCAACGTCCTTCAACTTTAACTCCCCATCGAGTCTCCACCCGTGTCTATTCTAAAGGCTAACAATGAATCTTAGTCATGGAATATTCCGGGAAAGCCAACGTTGGCCTTCCAGCTACAGCAGTGGTAGTTTCAAGGAAATCAATGAAGCCAGTTCTAGGAAATATGCTTTTGCCTTTGTAAATAACACCTGGCCCGCTATCAATCATCCTTAGCTTTATTCAGCATGGGTACAGACCACTGACCCATACAGAGCTGCAGTGCAGACAACATGCATTATTTGAGTCTCATTGACACTATTGTTTAATAATTGTACTGCATGAAAACAAACATGGTCAAATGTCTAACAATTTTAATGTCATCAACAGACATTAGTATAATATTTATGTAATATGGGGTGTACTTTAAAAAATATATTTCAACAACTACCTTACATCCGTAAGTTGCATAAGCCTCACAGACAAGCAGCCCATGATACTCTTCCTACATATCATTAGTTACGTGATTTAAAAACTCTTTCTTTTTCTTTTCTTTTTTTTCTAACGAACTTATGAACTCTAATATGCTTTAGATAAGGCTGCACATAAAAGGAATGGTTAATAGGACAGTGTTTAGAACCACCTGTTAATGGGGCATGCCAGTCTTGACATATGTACTTTTTAATCGTTCATGATAAAACTATCATGGTCATGCTTTTAGATCTAGACGGAAGGTGACATTATGTATGGCTTTGCACATGCTCAGACCAGTGAGCTCTTATAGTACTGTCTTGCTGGCGGAAAGAAGCGGTAACTTAATGTTTATTTATGAGTGTACAGCATGGTCCATGTTTTTGTGTCTGTGCTAAACATATGTGAACATGAAATTGTAACTGAAACACTTCATCTCTCTATAGCGAACATGATGGTCAAGCGGGTATTAGTGATTATCAGTATATTAAGAATGACGCATGTGTGTACGTCATCAGTGTTATTGGTCTAATAACAATTATCCGCTTATAAGTATAAGGTATCAGTGACAAAATATCCGTGTTGCTTGTATTGTAATTCAGCGATATTGTTTATTCAGCTTAACCATAGAATGAGTGAACTAACAGAGGGGAGGTGTTTATGGTGAGTGAGTTAAAATTACAGGTCACAGCGGCAACATATCATCCATATTGTGACTAAATTATAATTTAAACTTTCTTTACTATTGATAGACGCATTGTATTTTAATCATTATTAACACGAATGGGTTAGATGATATTTTAGTAAGTGTACATGTATTGCTCTTTATGTTCAAGATGAATCAATACATCAGATGTTTTATGTGTAAAAAGTGCAAAAGTGAGCGTGGCTCACAAATACACCCGACCCGCCTAGTGTGTCAGTAGTTACAAATTAAATATCTATGATAGGGTTAGCCTTACTTAGGGTTTGAAAAATTCATAAAAAATGGAAAATTAATAAAAACATTGTTTTTCTTTTGACTGCTCCCCTCCATATGACACAGATTATATGTACTAAGTTTGAGATGAATCCACTGAATAGTTTAAGAGAAATCGCGCGGACAAATATTTGTTTGTCATTGACTTCTAAACTATGACAATCAAATACCAGATTCAATTCAGAAATTAACTCCAATTCTTCCTTGTAGTATTTCATTTGAAGCTTTGGAGGATATGTTTATTGGACAGTGTAGAGACTATTGCTGACAGGTAGAGAGAGGCTTGTTTGTCTCATTTGGTGTATTACAATCCGTTATATTTTAAAGTAATTAGTTTTTGAATAACTGGTCTTTAACATGTGAATCCAAGGGTACAATTGTTGCACATGTGTGACTCCTGGGGGCTGGTAAGGAAAACTTGAATAATAATACCCTGATATGTGAGGATGGATCACCATTTAGACAGATTTAGAAATGCTTGAGTTAGGAGATAATGTTTTCAACTTTACGGGTGTATTGTAAGCTCAATAATAAAACTTCCAGGACCGCCTCCGTGGTCTGGTGGTAGAGCGCCCGCGCGGAGAGCGGAAGGTCTGGCATTCGATCCCCGGGTGTGTCATACCAAAAGATGTTAAAAGATGGTGCTTGTTGTTACCCTGTTTGGCGCAAAATTGAAAGACAGTACAATTTCAATGGCAATATAAAATACAATGCATTAAAGACAGAGATAATAATAACCACCTAGCAGCAACAGTGGTCAAGCTTCCAAAATAGAACTAGGTTGGATATCCAGTTTGTTACTTAAACCATATCGAAAATGAATATCACTTTTTGTTAATTTGTCCACCTTATAGCCATTTTAGGCAAAGTTAAACAATCTAAATGGTACATCTTTCCAAATATTCTGAAGTTTAATACGCCAATGCCGAGCACCAGCAGCAGGGTATCATGAATACACAATGCCTTTTAGAAAGTGGTCAAATGTAACAACTACTATATTTGGGATGATACTTTCTTGGAAAAGTACAAATTCTTGTACTTTTATGGATTGAGTCCCATCCGGGATTCGAACTCACACTCTCAGAGTGAGGCACCTTATTGCCAGCACACAAAGTCAGCGATCTAACTAACTCAGTCATCGAGGCTTCCACAAAATGGAAGTCCGACAACTGGTAGTCTAGATCACGTACATTGTGTACCCCTCTGACAAGTGTAAATTGGCACGACTCGATTGACATGTTACATAACCTTGACAGGTCGTCTCATGGTGTTAAGTTGCCCTTTTTTTATCGTTACCATTGTTTTAATGTTCCCGGTTATGCATTGTAACTTGCATCAAGTGTACATCAATTATATATTTCATTTTTCTGCCATTTCGCTTTTTAGCATCAACCTTTTTGCTTGAAATCACAATGGCCGCCTGTGGTTCTGAGATCGCCAGACGTGAAGTTTGAACATGTTCCCCTGCAATCCAGCCGCTTTGTTTTCTCACCCCTAAGGAGATCTTCTTCGTCGGAAGTAACCCCAACAAATAAGGGGTGGTGGGGTAAGCAAGTGGTTAAAGCGTACGCTCGCCACGTCGAAGGCCCGGGTTCCATTCCCCAATGGGTACGATGTGTGAGGCCAACTTCCGGTGTCCCCCGCTGTGATCCTGCTGGAACATTGCTAAAAGCGGCGTAAAGCCATACTCAATCAATCAAACCAACAAATGATGTCAAGGAACAAAGTTTGCAGGTTTAGACCCGGTTCTCTGATTCAAGTCACGTGGGGAATACCCTGGCCAGAGAGACTAACCCTTGGCGTAAGCCTGGCCTAATCAAATTGATAGTAAACACTGGTTTTATGCACTGCTCCAGCAGGGCATTGATTGATTAATGTCATATTGGCGGAACTAATATCCATATTTCATCGATTTCTTCTCATTATCTGTTTCTTGCATACAATGACATGTTGGGGACGTTTAGTTATGAAGCCGGATCTTGGAGCAATAGTTATAGCGTTTGACTACAGAGGTAACGAACCTCTCAGGATATTCTGGTACATTTCTTTCTACAGGTATAGCAGGACTTGTTAACCCTTTCGCGAACACTTGGTGTCCTTTACGCCCAATGGAATATTATTCGACAGAAAATCGAGACTGATTATTCTCTCGCCTTGAGTTTTTACATATATTGATTTTCTTTCAAAACATAATGAGCGGTTATCAAAGCCCGTCGAAGTGTCCATATCGTCCTACCGGTCCAGGGGACCTCAATATACCGCGACATGATACATTTGATATTCTGATCCAAAACTGAATACATGAACGGAAGAGCAGAAATTTCACACAGAATGCAGTTCTATCTTGTACTGAACAAACACACACACACACACACACACACACACACACACACACACACACACACACACACACACACACACACACACACACACACACACACACACACACACACACACACACACACACACTCCATGATTTATTATTATTTAAATCTACTAGGTTTGTCTAGCGTGTTAATGCGTCTGAAATTGCTGTGCAGAGTTTCGGCCCTTAGTCGAGCCAGGCTCCGTTGCTTGCGGGTCCCTTCAAGGCACGCAGTGCTGTAATGGGGCATGAAGCGACGTTACACCCACTTTCGCTTTCACTCACTAGTATAATCATTTCATCTTTATCTTCATGTCTTAAAGACCTTGCATAATCCACCTTACCTCTTTGAGAGTATTGTAGTATTACACTGTTGTTTGAAACACTCCATTACATTATTGGATTTGATAACGGCAACTTCTTTCTTCAGAATTACCATACCGCAGTCTTAAACATGGAGTAATGTACCACGATTCGGACATACTGTGTTTAAATTACAGAAACCTCACATGGGTGTTTTTATGTCGGTGCAGACTGGAGTTAAAGCGTTCGCTCGTCACGCCTTCTACCCTCTTGGGTACAATGTACAATGGCCATTCTTGACGTTCCCTGACAATGACACACGGATCCAAACTCGAATTGAAATATCTCTGAAAAGACTTACACTATCCAAATGTTCAAAATTAGTCATGACTGTTCACCAGATGGGAATTCACTAGCTTCTATAGGTGTTGACTGCCCTTTTCCTTGAAGACGATTGTCAGACAGTTCTCCTTTTCCACGAAAACATTCAGTGACACTAAACGGTGAAAACATTGTGTGTAGAACTATACTAATGCACAATGCTATACAACGTATTTACAACGGTAAACGGAATTTGTTATGCTAATGATAGTTCAAGGTCCCTGGTTTAATGCCGCAAGGGAGTGACGGCAAAAGCTTCCTTTAATGAACATTTACCTTATTTCAACACAAATGGCGTGATTTGGGCGGGCATTGCTGCGACAAAATATATCCGGCTTGGAAGAAATAGGGAAGAAACATTAGGTACACACATGGGTACAAGAGAAACAGTAGGGAATGTTGCTTGTTGATTCTTTGTGCTTTGAACGGCATTTCAGGGTATCCTCCCATTAGTTAGACGTCCCATTTGTAACACACCTTAAACAACATACGTCATGGCTGAAGGCACTGACTGGTCTACCCTATGTTACATAAGTATTAGTCTGGAGTGATCCAAGAAAAGTAGAAAAGTAATCTCGTACTTTATGTACTTGTACAAAGATATAATATATAATAAATAATAAATATATAAAACTTCTTTATTAGCACTGGTAGTAGCACTGATTAATTAATTGAATTGAATGTCTCTGAATATTCCTTGTTTACCCCAACCTTGCATAGAAGCCTGCAGCATCCAGGAATTTGCTTGAGTTCCTGGCGAAGGTGATCTTTCAATGGAGACTCTCCTGGACGAGTGTCTTTAGCTTGCTGAAGAGTCTCTGGTATGTTAATTCAGATATATTATGTCTGAGGATATCGGCCTATTGCAGATCGTTGACATGTAGCACTTTTCACCTATTGTATTTGACTATTTACAAAAGATCGAGATCGCTAAAACAAAAGAACGACTGCCTCTTTAAAATCCAGAGTTAGCGGACGAAATTACTGATATTATTTACAGCCTTATACTCCATATAAAATGAAATGACGAGACGCTAGACCCCATGGTTGTGCATGCAGCTTGTAGTTGGTTGTAACAGACTGTGTTTATTGGTGATATTAAGGAGTTATACAGTTTTGACGTATCGTTGGTGGTCTTGGGGGAATAAAAATATAAAGAAATCTACATAAGTCAATTTGTGACGCATAGTGACATCAGCTCGTTCAACTCGCATATGTCATTTATCACTTTCCTTAACTGTAAACTTTTCTGTCCTGTTTTCTAATTTCTCCTTTTTGACAGGGACTTCACTTTTCATTTGCGTTTGAGACAATAAAACGTAACTATGATACCCGTCTCAAATACATCAACATCGAATACCCATTTCTTGCTTGTTTAAATTCTTTTTAGCCACCATCACTCATGGTCATCTTACCTCCATGTCAGGATAATGAGATCTGATTGGTTCACGTGATCGTGATAAAATACTATTTATCCCGCCCAGGAAGGAAAGACATATCTGAGCGGAAGAATAAGTTCCTTATACCCCGCCACGAAGAACACAGGCTGCACGCACGCACGCACGTACGCACGCACACACACACACACACACACACACACACACACACAGGTGCGTGAGTGAATGTTGTTTAACGCTGTAACAGCGATGTTCCAGCTATATCACGGCAGTCCCCAAAATGGTATCACCCTGCTCCCATTCGTGACCAACTCGTGTTATTCCGGGACAAGCCATTTTTGCGACCGGGTTCCGTCTTAGCGCAAACGGGCATACCTAAAACAACTGTCAAGTCATTGCGTAATGGTTAACATGTATTTCCCCATATATTATATATATTTCAGATGCAATTTAAAGCACATCGGGACATGCGGAATTATACAGTATGATTGAACACATGTAACTGTGTCTTGTGTATATTTGTAGATGCAAGACATATGTAAAATCAAAAATTATTTCTGAGGGATTCTTTGACGAAGAATTTGAAACCATGCGCGCATTCTGATTGGTTTGTGGTATTTTTGCACATAACATTCATCGACAGGGGGGATGAGTCTTCTTGCAGGTTACGGAAAGAGGCGAGTGGTGACGAATGATTTGCTCCATGAGCAACGACCTTTGCCGTGGGGACACGCTGATGCACAATCAGCGAGGTCACACATTGTAACCATCCGATCCGAATTAGTCAGCTCACGTGACAAGCAAGGGGGTCCGGGAATATCCTGAGATGCACTGTGCACACCATTTACAAAAATACACATATAAAATACACCAATTAAACATGCGCCCAGTGCGTTGTAACGTAAATATAACGTAATCACAGATATAGGTCTACACCCGAGGCCATGAAATTGAGAAGTCTGCTAGCATAACGCCCAAATAAATATGATATCAAAGATAGGTTTAAAATTCTTTATTTTTCAATGAGCAACACTCCGAACATTCTGTTTTTATGATGAACTTAACTATTGTAATATTGCCATGAAACATATATGTACATGTATATCATATTTTTCTGTCTGTCTCGCTCTCCTATTCCTACTCAAATAAGCAGTAGTTACATATGCATATTACAGTGAGTGAGTATGGTTTAACGCCGCAAATATTCCAGCAAAATCACGGCGGGTGACACCAGAAATGGGCTTCAAACATTGTCCCTATGTCGGGGATCGAACCCGGGTCTTCGGCGTGACGAGCGAACGCTTTAAGGTATCTTCCCAAAACGAAGACCTGCCAAAACGCTGACCCGTTAAAACAACACTCGTTATGGCTGGCTGCATCAGTAATTAGCACCCTGTACCCTTGATTAAGTAAAATGGTATCACCCATGTAACAAGCTTAAGAAAGAAAGCTGGGTAGATTTCACAATTTTTTATTATTCCGTCCGTCCGTCCGTCCGTCCGTCCGAAAACTTTGTCCGCGCGATTTCTCTTAAACTATTCAGTGGATTCATCTCAAACTTAGTACATATAATCTGTGTCATATGGAGGGGTGCAGTCAATAGGAAAAAAATGATTTTAATAATTTTCCATTGTTATAATGAATTTTTCAAACCCTAACCAGGGTTTCCCCTGATGCAGAATTCTTGCGTATATGACTCAATTAAGGAAAAATACGTCCAGAATGAAATGACTACATCATGACATATGTCAAAATATCTATGTGGTTGTTTGCCAGCTTTGGAATGAAAATATTACAACTACTCACCTGAACTTAATCTATAAACATTTTTCTAAGAAAATATATGCAAACGTCTTAAAATTTACGTCTAGTTTTTAATTAATCGTCTTTTTTAGAAGTAACATAACTTCGCATAACACCACTGTGAGGTACACGACAAAATATATTTATTCATCAAGGTGAACGTAACTCTCACACTCCGTCTGGCTTCGATGACAGCACGTGATGTAAACAAAGGAAAACTACGTAAATGGACAAGGTTTTTCACGTTTCAGCATATTTTCTCACTAAAAGTTAACCATGACATATGTTTATCTACATGTGTAGACTCGTAAAAAATGAAACGCTTTAACCACTAGGCTACCCGACTGCTCATATGTATAAGACAACCGTATTAACAGTTAAACCAGTAAAGAACAATCGTTGTCTACAAAGAGTAAATATATTTGGCTTCTTTCTCTATGGCGTTTAGTTTGAATGAGAATACAGCCATCCACTTCACCCACTCCCGGCCCTGAGTCATCCAATTATTTTGCCCACCGTCAGGACAATCCCCCCTATCAGGAGCAACACCGCCCCGACAACTGTGAGAGCAAACGACCAGCCTAGATTTGTGTGTTCCCGCTTGTCAGCATAAAGGATCGCCCCAGCGAGGATGAAAATTGCTGAAAATAGAATGAATTATGCTTTAAAACATTTGCTCTGAATATACAACTGAAACTGTATTACATACAAGTTTTCTTGTTTGTTTGTTGTTTAATGCCACAAACAGCAATATGGCAGCGGTCTGTAAATAATCGAGTCTGGACAAGACAATCCAGGGATTGACATCATGAAATCGATCACATACAAGTTTGTTTGTTTGACGTTAAACGCCGTACTCAGCAATATTCCAGCTATATGATGGCGGTCTGTAAAGAATCGAGTCTGGACCAGACAATCCAGTGATTGCCATCATAACCATCGATTCACGCAATTGGGATACGATGACGCGCATCAACCAAGTCAGCGAGCCTGACCATCCGATCCCGTTAGTCGCCTCTTACGAGAAGCAACGTCGCCTCTTACGGCAAGCATGGGTTCCTGAAGACCTATTCTACCCCGGATCTTCACGGGTCCACATCTAAGTAAGTGAAACAAATACAAAGTTAACTTTACTAGAAACAACACTACTTGTTATAACTGTGTTACACGAACTGCAAATCCATGTCGGTCACAGAAATGACTGGAATGAGTGTTAATTTTACATATTATGTATATTAGACATTGTATACTCCTGATGTTGTTTGCCTTCATGTAATTTGCCACATACCCAAACACCTTTTTTCGACATTTCGCCTAAGTGTATGATGAAAACCTACCTGAGAGGAAGGCCAGCACAAGTGCACAGATCTGTAACAACTTCAAGTCGTTCTTCACCAGCAGGTAGATGCACAACACAACCACGCAAGCCAGTCCCAGCAGAAACCCAATTATGGACAGGGCTCTCACTGCGTCGTACCAGTCAGCTGAAAAATATATAACTGCAGCTAATGTTGTTTCAAAATATAAGGCTACTCTATATGTATGTACGAGAGCTGGTCCAAAAGTTCTAAGCCTAGCAAACAAAACCAGCATTTTTTAAAGTGCTTTTAATTTTACTTTCCAACATAACCACCCTGCTTTGCAATACATTTCTCATATCGATAATGAAGCTTTTCAATTCCAATCATGAGTGAGTGAGTATGGTGTTTCGCCGCTTCCAGCAATATTCCAGCAATATCACGGCGGGGGACGCTAGAAATGGGCTTCACACATTGTACCCATGTCGGGAATCGACCCCGGGTCTTCAGCGTGACGAGCGATCACTTTAACCACTAGGCTACCCGACCGCCCCTTCCAGTCAGGAAAAAGTTTTCTGAAGCCACCCTGAAGAACCCATTCACGGCCGTTTTGAGGTCATCGTTGTCGTCCACGAAGGTGTGGAAATCACTTGGTGTCAGGTGTATCGAGTATTGAGGGTGAGGAAGCTCTTGTCGCACAGCAGCCTTTACAAGTCGAGAGGTGTGAGTAGAGGCATTGTCACGAATTAGTAGAACTCCAACAAACAGCATTCCTGGCCGCTTTTCTTTGATAGAGTCTCTCAGGCGATGAAGCGAATCAGCATAGTAGGCACCGGTCATGAATTTCTTGGGGAGTACTTTTCCATGAAGTAAAAAACTGCTCGGTACTCGTTCTTTTCCATTCCTGTTTCCATTTGGACCACAATCACGTTCAACTGGCTGTCACTAATATACAAACGGCCTCAACATATAACATACACTTGCAATGAACTACTACTTTGTACTTTGTTATGGCCCATAGTTGAAAGTTAGTCGGGCTTAGAATTGTTTGACCAGCCGCTGTGTGTGTGTGTGCGTGCGTGCGTGCGTGCGTGCGTGCGTGAGTGCGTGAGTGCGTGTGTGCAGCCTGTGTTCTTCGTGGCGGGGTATAAGGGACTTATTCTCACGCTCAGAAATGTGTTTCCCTCCCAGGCGGGATAAATAGTATTTGATCAAGATTATGTGAACCAATCAAATCTCAACATCCTTACATTGAGGTAAGATGACTATGAGTGATGGTGGCTAAAATGAATTCAAACAAGCAAGAAATGGGTATTCGATGTTGATGTATTTGAGACGGGTATCATAGTTAAGTTTTATTGTCTCAAACGCAAATGAAAAGTGAAGTCCCTGTCAAAAAAGTGAAATTAGAAAACAGGACAGGAAAGTTTACAGTTAAGGAAAGTGATAAATGACAGATGCGACTTAAACGAGCTGATGTCACTATGCGTCACAAATTGACTTATGTAGATTTCTTTATATTTTTATTCCCCCAAGACCACCAACGATACGTCAAAACTGTATAACTCCTTAATATCACCAATACACACAGTCTGTCAAGTTGGGTTTTGGATCACAAGTTTTCGGTTTTTCTTTGACTGTTTTCAGCCGAGTTACGTTGTGATAACGTTTGTAATAGCCATCTCTTGCTTGTTTCATTTTTAGCCACCATCAAACATTGATGTATATTACTTTCTTTTGCAGTTTATTTATAGTAATAAAAAACCTAAAACAATGTAGCAGGTGTATATATATGTATTTGAGCTTTTTTGCAAATAAACCTATTTCAAGTTTTTGTTTTGTTTTTGTTGAATATAATTTAACAGAGGTTTGTTTTTATCCCATTTCTCTATGTCCGGCCCTCTAGTGACCAATCACATCCCAAGCTATCCCTGTGATTGGCCAAATTCAAACTCTACCTTATTGCTCTGACTAACTCCATATTGTCACTTTCACTATGCGTTGCATTGGGAGTATTTGTAGATCACCACTAACGGTTAGTTTACTTTATCTTTACTTCTAAATAGGATTAAATAGTAATCAAAGATAATGCATTATAAATAAGCATCTAAGAAGTACTTATCATATTTACATTAAATTATATATTTTTTATTAAGTTGATGTTTTGAATGAATGCGTTTTAGAGGCTGAACTTTAACCTAAGCAATAGTGTATTTTAATATTATCTTGTATACATGCTAAGTTATATCTACAATTATGTCAGTGCACAAGCTATGCATTTTGTTATTTATTTCATTGTATTAAGTCACTCTAAGTATTTACATATCATGTACATATAATGCGTAAGTAATTTTTCCTGCTGTTTCTTCTGCAGGACATATTATAGACGGTGACATTTGAAGGGTATTACGTTTCACACCCTTGTGCCACACATAGGGTATGCATATACACATGTAGGTGAAACCATTTTACTTAATATGTATTGTAAGACATTTCTACCATATCATCTGATAATACTTAGTTGTAAGTAGGGGCGGTCGGGTAGCCTAGTGGTTAAATCGTTCGCTCGTCACGCCGAAGACCCGGGTTCGATTCCCGACATGGGTACAATGTGTGAAGCTCATTTCTGGTGTCCCCCGCCGTGATATTGCTGTAATATTGCTAAAAGCGGCGTAAAACCGTACTCACTCACTCACTAGTTGTAAGTAATAACAGAAATGATCGTATTGCTTTGATGATTACATGATATATATTATGTTTTAATATGCATATACTATATTATCTGTTGTTTCTTATAACATGGTGTCTATCGTGATTATTCACAAATAAACACAAGCCTCACACCATGTAGCCGTCTTGGTGTCATCTGTATACAATAATGGATAAGGCCATGGAAAACCCGGTTACAACAAATACGATAATCATAGATATATTAGAAATGAAAGTTGAAATAACACTGGTTTGAAGCAGAGGAATACAAATATGTAGGAAACAGTACACGCCGTGCTCTAACTCAAGCACTGTCCACAGTGGCGTTAAGCCATATTCACTCACTCACTCACTCACTAAAAATGCAACTTACGGATGACGCCAGTTATTTGTATACACTGCGATGTAGTGGATGAATAAGCACATGTCTGGAACAATCCAGTTGCAAACGTTACTGATCTTAAAGTGAATGTCGTCCAAAACGGTGATGGGAAGCCAATGAGGTCAAAAATCAGGCCAGCCACACAAAGTCCAAGTCCGATCTTGGACAAGAGAGATGCTTGAGAGAACCCCATCTCATGTGCTGAAGAACCCTGAAAACCGGGCGAGATCGCTTATGTACTTGGCCTCGTATGTCGTGGACTGTATACCCCGTTGGTTTCCAAGCCCCACCTTCAATAACAATGTTCTGATTGGCTGACAAACAGATACACTCCCAAATATGGTCAAGCACATAAAACAGTTCTCGGAAGGTTGGGAGCCCCTGAGGTTTCACACGTACCTGTCTGGAAATCTGACTTAGGTCCCAACGTCCTTCAACTTTAACTACCCACCGATTCTCCACCCGTATCTATTCTAAAGGCTAACAATGAATCTTATTCATGGAATATTCCGGGTAAGCCAACGTTGGCCTTCCAGTTACAGTAGGAATTCTAGGAATTATGCTTTTGCCCTATTAATTTGTTTTGTAAATAACACCTGGCCCGCCATCAGTCATCCTTAGCTTTATTCAGCATGGGTACAGACCACTGACCCATACAGAGCTGCAGTGCAGACAACATGCATTATTTGAGTCTCATTGACACTATTGTTTAATACAGTAAACTACGGTTATAACGAACACAAAGGGACCACTAATTTTCGTTCGTTATAACCATAATTCGTTATAAGCATATATACAGTATAGCTACAGCAAATAGTCGGGGCTAAAAAGTTCGTTCGTTATATCCGTTAGTTCGTTATAAGCGTGTTCGTTATAACCGTAGTTCATTGTAATTGTAATTGCATGAAAACAAACATGGCCAAATGTCTAACAATTTTAATGTCATCAACAGACATTAGTATATTATATTTATGTAATATGGGATGTACTTTTAAAAATATATTTCTTGTGAAGATACATTTGACCCAGATCTACATAAGCCTCACGACAAGCAGCCCATGGTATTCTTCTTACATATCATTAGTTACGTGATTTAAAAACTCTTTCTTTTTCTTGTTTTTTCTAACGAACTTATGGACTCTAATATGCTTTAGATAAGGCTGCACATAAAAGGAATGGTTAATAGGACAGTGTTTAGAACCACCTGTTAATGGGGCATGCCAGTCTTGACATATGTACTTTTTAATCGTTCATGATAAAACTATCATGGTCATGCTTTTAGATCTAGACGGAAGGTGACATTATGTATGGCTTTGCACATGCTCAGACCAGTGAGCTCTTATAGTACCGTCTTGCTGGCGGAAAGAAGCGGTAACTTAATGTTTATTTATGAGTGTACAGCATGGTCCATGTTTTTGTGTCTGTGCTAAACATATGTGAACATGAAATTGTAACTGAAACACTTCATCTCTCTATAGCGAACATGATGGTCAAGCGGGTATTAGTGATTATCAGTATATTAAGAATGACGCATGTGTGTACGTCATCAGTGTTATTGGTCTAATAACAATTATCCGCTTATAAGTATAAGGTATCAGTGACAAAATATCCGTGTTGCTTGTATTGTAATTCAGCGATATTGTTTATTCAGCTTAACCATAGAATGAGTGAACTAACAGAGGGGAGGTGTTTATGGTGAGTGAGTTAAAATTACAGGTCACAGCGGCAACATATCATCCATATTGTGACTAAATTATAATTTAAACTTTCTTTACTATTGATAGACGCATTGTATTTTAATCATTATTAACATGAATGGGTTAGATGATATTTTAGTAAGTGTACATGTATTGCTCTTTATGTTCAAGATGAATCAATACATCAGATGTTTTATGTGTAAAAAGTGCAAAAGTGAGCGTGGCTCACTAATACACCCGACCCGCCTAGTGTGTCAGTAGTTACAAATTAAATATCTATGATAGGGTTACTTAGGGTTTGAAAAATTCATAAAAAATGGAAAATTAATAAAAACATTGTTTTTCTTTTGACTGCTCCCCTCCATATGACACAGATTATATGTACTAAGTTTGAGATGAATCCACTGAATAGTTTAAGAGAAATCGCGCGGACAAATATTTGTTTGTCATTGACTTCTAAACTATGACAATCAAATACCAGATTCAATTCAGAAATTAACTCCAATTCTTCCTTGTAGTATTTCATTTGAAGCTTTGGAGGATATGTTTTTTTGGACAGTGTAGAGACTATTGCTGACAGGTAGAGAGAGGCTTGTTTGTCTCATTTGGTGTATTACAATCCGTTATATTTTAAAGTAATTAGTTTTTGAATAACTGGTCTTTAACATGTGAATCCAAGGGTACAATTGTTGCACATGTGTGACTCCTGGGGGCTGGTAAGGAAAACTTGAATAATAATACCCTGATATGTGAGGATGGATCACCATTTAGACAGATTTAGAAATGCTTGAGTTAGGAGATAATGTTTTCAACTTTACGGGTGTATTGTAAGCTCAATAATAAAACTTCCAGGACCGCCTCCGTGGTCTGGTGGTAGAGCGCCCGCGCGGAGAGCGGAAGGTCTGGCATTCGATCCCCGGGTGTGTCATACCAAAAGATGTTAAAAGATGGTGCTTGTTGTTACCCTGTTTGGCTCAAAATTGAAAGACAGTACAATTTCAATGGCAATATAAAATACAATGCATTAAAGACAGAGATAATAATAACCACCTAGCAGCAACAGTGGTCAAGCTTCCAAAATAGAACTAGGTTGGATATCCAGTTTGTTACTTAAACCATATCGAAAATGAATATCACTTTTTGTTAATTTGTCCACCTTATAGCCATTTTAGGCAAAGTTAAACAATCTAAATGGTACATCTTTCCAAATATTCTGAAGTTTAATACGCCAATGCCGAGCACCAGCAGCAGGGTATCATGAATACACAATGCCTTTTAGAAAGTGGTCAAATGTAACAACTACTATATTTGGGATGATACTTTCTTGGAAAAGTACAAATTCTTGTACTTTTATGGATTGAGTCCCATCCGGGATTCGAACTCACACTCTCAGAGTGAGGCACCTTATTGCCAGCACACAAAGTCAGCGATCTAACTAACTCAGTCATCGAGGCTTCCACAAAATGGAAGTCCGACAACTGGTAGTCTAGATCACGTACATTGTGTACCCCTCTGACAAGTGTAAATTGGCACGACTCGATTGACATGTTACATAACCTTGACAGGTCGTCTCATGGTGTTAAGTTGCCCTTTTTTTTATCGTTACCATTGTTTTAATGTTCCCGGTTATGCATTGTAACTTGCATCAAGTGTACATCAATTATATATTTCATTTTTCTGCCATTTCGCTTTTTAGCATCAACCTTTTTGCTTGAAATCACAATGGCCGCCTGTGGTTCTGAGATCGCCAGACGTGAAGTTTGAACATGTTCCCCTGCAATCCAGCCGCTTTGTTTTCTCACCCCTAAGGAGATCTTCTTCGTCGGAAGTAACCCCAACAAATAAGGGGTGGTGGGGTAAGCAAGTGGTTAAAGCGTACGCTCGCCACGTCGAAGGCCCGGGTTCCATTCCCCAATGGGTACGATGTGTGAGGCCAACTTCCGGTGTCCCCCGCTGTGATCCTGCTGGAACATTGCTAAAAGCTGCGTAAAGCCATACTCAATCAATCAAACCAACAAATGATGTCAAGGAACAAAGTTTGCAGGTTTAGACCCGGTTCTCTGATTCAAGTCAGGTGGGGAATACCCTGGCCAGAGAGACTAACCCTTGGCGTAAGCCTGGCCTAATCAAATTGATAGTAAACACTGGTTTTATGCACTGCTCCAGCAGGGCATTGATTGATTAATGTCATATTGGCGGAACTAATATCCATATTTCATCGATTTCTTCTCATTATCTGTTTCTTGCATACAATGACATGTTGGGGACGTTTAGTTATGAAGCCGGATCTTGGAGCAATAGTTATAGCGTTTGACTACAGAGGTAACGAACCTCTCAGGATATTCTGGTACATTTCTTTCTACAGGTATAGCAGGACTTGTTAACCCTTTCGCGAACACTTGGTGTCCTTTACGCCCAATGGAATATTATTCGACAGAAAATCGAGACTGATTATTCTCTCGCCTTGAGTTTTTACATATATTGATTTTCTTTCAAAACATAATGAGCGGTTATCAAAGCCCGTCGAAGTGTCCATATCGTCCTACCGGTCCAGGGGACCTCAATATACCGCGACATGATACATTTGATATTCTGATCCAAAACTGAATACATGAACGGAAGAGCAGAAATTTCACACAGAATGCAGTTCTATCTTGTACACACACACACACACACACACACACACACACACACACACACACACACACACACACACACACACACACACACACACACACACACACACACACACACACACACACACACACACACACACACACACTCCATGATTTATTATTATTTAAATCTACTAGGTTTGTCTAGCGTGTTAATGCGTCTGAAATTGCTGTGCAGAGTTTCGGCCCTTAGTCGAGCCAGGCTCCGTTGCTTGCGGGTCCCTTCAAGGCACGCAGTGCTGTAATGGGGCATAAAGCGACGTTACACCCACTTTCGCTTTCACTCACTAGTATAATCATTTCATCTTTATCTTCATGTCTTAAAGACCTTGCATAATCCACCTTACCTCTTTGAGAGTATTGTAGTATTACACTGTTGTTTGAAACACTCCATTACATTATTGGATTTGATAACGGCAACTTCTTTCTTCAGAATTACCATACCGCAGTCTTAAACATGGAGTAATGTACCACGATTCGGACATACTGTGTTTAAATTACAGAAACCTCACATGGGTGTTTTTATGTCGGTGCAGACTGGAGTTAAAGCGTTCGCTCGTCACGCCTTCTACCCTCTTGGGTACAATGTACAATGGCCATTCTTGACGTTCCCTGACAATGACACACGGATCCAAACTCGAATTGAAATATCTCTGAAAAGACTTACACTATCCAAATGTTCAAAATTAGTCATGACTGTTCACCAGATGGGAATTCACTAGCTTCTATAGGTGTTGACTACCCTTTTCCTTGAAGACGATTGTCAGACAGTTCTCCTTTTCCACGAAAACATTCAGTGACACTAAACGGTGAAAACATTGTGTGTAGAACTATACTAATGCACAATGCTATACAACGTATTTACAACGGTAAACGGAATTTGTTATGCTAATGATAGTTCAAGGTCCCTGGTTTAATGCCGCAAGGGAGTGACGGCAAAAGCTTCCTTTAATGAACATTTACCTTATTTCAACACAAATGGCGTGATTTGGGCGGGCATTGCTGCGACAAAATATATCCGGCTTGGAAGAAATAGGGAAGAAACATTAGGTACACACATGGGTACAAGAGAAACAGTAGGGAATGTTGCTTGTTGATTCTTTGTGCTTTGAACGGCATTTCAGGGTATCCTCCCATTAGTTAGACGTCCCATTTGTAACACACCTGAAACAACATACGTCATGGCTGAAGGCACTGACTGGTCTACCCTATATTACATAAGTATTAGACTCGAGTGATCCAAGAAAAGTAGAAAAGTAATCTCGTACTTTATGTACTTATACAAAGATATAATATATAATAAATAATAAATATAATTTTTTTCCATATTAGCACTGGTAGTAGCACTGATTAATTAATTGAATTGAATGTCTCTGAATATTCCTTGTTTACCCCAACCTTGCATAGAAGCCTGCAGCATCCAGGAATTTGCTTGAGTTCCTGGCGAAGGTGATCTTTCAATGGAGACTCTCCTGGACGAGTGTCTTTAGCTTGCTGAAGAGTCTCTGGTATGTTAATTCAGATATATTATGTCTGAGGATATCGGCCTATTGCAGATCGTTGACATGTAGCACTTTTCACCTATTGTATTTGACTATTTACAAAAGATCGAGATCGCTAAAACAAAAGAACGACTGCCTCTTTAAAATCCAGAGTTAGCGGACGAAATTACTGATATTATTTACAGCCTTATACTCCATATAAAATGAAATGACGAGACGCTAGACCCCATGGTTGTGCATGCAGCTTGTAGTTGGTTGTAACAGACTGTGTTTATTGGTGATATTAAGGAGTTATACAGTTTTGACGTATCGTTGGTGGTCTTGGGGGAATAAAAATATAAAGAAATCTACATAAGTCCATTTGTGACGCATAGTGACATCAGCTCGTTCAACTCGCATATGTCATTTATCACTTTCCTTAACTGTAAACTTTTCTGTCCTATTTTCTAATTTCTCCTTTTTGACAGGGACTTCACTTTTCATTTGCGTTTGAGACAATAAAACGTAACTATGATACCCGTCTCAAATACATCAACATCGAATACCCATTTCTTGCTTGTTTAAATTCTTTTTAGCCACCATCACTCATGGTCATCTTACCTCCATGTCAGGATAATGAGATCTGATTGGTTCACGTGATCGTGATAAAATACTATTTATCCCGCCCAGGAAGGAAAGACATATCTGAGCGGAAGAATAAGTTCCTTATACCCCGCCACGAAGAACGCAGGCTGCACGCACGCACGCACGTCCGCACGCACACACACACACACACACACACACACACACACACAGGTGCGTGAGTGAATGTTGTTTAACGCTGTAACAGCGATGTTCCAGCTATATCACGGCAGTCCCCAAAATGGTATCACCCTGCTCCCATTCGTGACCAACTCGTGTTATTCCGGGACAAGCCATTTTTGCGACCGGGTTCCGTCTTAGCGCAAACGGGCATACCTAAAACAACTGTCAAGTCATTGCGTAATGGTTAACATGTATTTCCCCATATATTATATATATTTCAGATGCAATTTAAAGCACATCGGGACATGCGGAATTATACAGTATGATTGAACACATGTAACTGTGTCTTGTGTATATTTGTAGATGCAAGACATATGTAAAATCAAAAATTATTTCTGAGGGATTCTTTGACGAAGAATTTGAAACCATGCGCGCATTCTGATTGGTTTGTGGTATTTTTGCACATAACATTCATCGACAGGGGGGATGAGTCTTCTTGCAGGTTACGGAAAGAGGCGAGTGGTGACGAATGATTTGCTCCATGAGCAACGACCTTTGCCGTGGGGACACGCTGATGCACAATCAGCGAGGTCACACATTGTAACCATCCGATCCGAATTAGTCAGCTCACGTGACAAGCAAGGGGGTCCGGGAATATCCTGAGATGCACTGTGCACACCATTTACAAAAATACACATATAAAATACACCAATTAAACATGCGCCCAGTGCGTTGTAACGTAAATATAACGTAATCACAGATATAGGTCTACACCCGAGGCCATGAAATTGAGAAGTCTGCTAGCATAACGCCCAAATAAATATGATATCAAAGATAGGTTTAAAATTCTTTATTTTTCAATGAGCAACACTCCGAACATTCTGTTTTTATGATGAACTTAACTATTGTAATATTGCCATGAAACATATATGTACATGTATATCATATTTTTCTGTCTGTCTCGCTCTCCTATTCCTACTCAAATAAGCAGTAGTTACATATGCGTATTACAGTGAGTGAGTATGGTTTAACGCCGCAAATATTCCAGCAAAATCACGGCGGGTGACACCAGAAATGGGCTTCAAACATTGTCCCTATGTCGGGGATCGAACCCGGGTCTTCGGCGTGACGAGCGAACGCTTTAAGGTATCTTCCCAAAACGAAGACCTACCAAAACGCTGACCCGTTTAAACAACACTCGTTATGGCTGGCTGCATCAGTAATTAGCACCCTGTACCCTTGATTAAGTAAAATGGTATCACCCATGTAACAAGCTTAAGAAAGAAAGCTGGGTAGATTTCACAATTTTTTATTATTCCGTCCGTCCGTCCGTCCGTCCGTCCGTCCGAAAACTTTGTCCGCGCGATTTCTCTTAAACTATTCAGTGGATTCATCTCAAACTTAGTACATATAATCTGTGTCATATGGAGGGGTGCAGTCAATAGGAAAAAAATGATTTTAATAATTTTCCATTGTTATAATGAATTTTTCAAACCCTAACCAGGGTTTCCCCTGATGCAGAATTCTTGCGTATATGACTCAATTAAGGAAAAATACGTCCAGAATGAAATGACTACATCATGACATATGTCAAAACATCTATGTGGTTGTTTGCCAGCTTTGGAATGAAAATATTACAACTACTCACCTGAACTTAATCTATAAACATTTTTCTAAGACAATATATGCAAACGTCTTAAAATTTACGTCTAGTTTTTAATTAATCGTCTTTTTTAGAAGTAACATAACTTCGCATAACACCACTGTGAGGTACACGACAAAATATATTTATTCATCAAGGTGAACGTAACTCTCACACTCCGTGTGGCTTCGATGACAGCACGTGATGTAAACAAAGGAAAACTACGTAAATGGACAAGGTTTTTCACGTTTCAGCATATTTTCTCACTAAAAGTTAACCATGACATATGTTTATCTACATGTGTAGACTCGTAAAAAATGAAACGCTTTAACCACTAGGCTACCCGACTGCTCATATGTATAAGACAACCGTATTAACAGTTATACCAGTAAAGAACAATCGTTGTCTACAAAGAGTAAATATATTTGGCTTCTTTCTCTATGGCGTTTAGTTTGAATGAGAATACAGCCATCCACTTCACCCACTCCCGGCCCTGAGTCATCCAATTATTTTGTCCACCGTCAGGACAATCCCCCCTATCAGGAGCAACACCGCCCCGACAACTGTGAGAGCAAACGACCAGCCTAGATTTGTGTGTTCCTGCTTGTCTGCATAAAGGATCGCCCCAGCAAGGATGAAAATTGCTAAAAATAGAATGAATTATGCATTAAAACATTTGCTCTGAATATACAACTGAAACTGTATTACATACAAGTTTTCTTGTTTGTTTGTTGTTTAATGCCGCAAAGAGCAATATTCCAGCTATATGGCAGCGGTCTGTAAATAATCGAGTCTGGACAAGACAATCCAGGGATTGACATCATGAAATCGATCACATATAAGTTTGTTTGTTTGATGTTAAACGCCGTACTCAGCAATATTCCAGCTATATGATGGCGGTCTGTAAAGAATCGAGTCTGGACCAGACAATCCAGTGATTGACATCATAACCATCGATTCACGCAATTGGGATACGATGACGCCCATCAACCAAGTCAGCGAGCCTGACCACCCGATCCCGTTAGTCGCCTCTTACGAGAAGCAACGTCGCCTCTTACGGCAAGCATGGGTTCCCGAAGACCTATTCTACCCCGGATCTTCACGGGTCCACATTCAAGTAAGTGAAACAAATACAAAGTTAACTTTACTAGAAACAACACTACGTATTATAACTGTGTTACACTAACTGCAAATGCATGTCGGTCACAGAAATGACTGGAATGAGTGTTGATTTTACATAATTATTATGTATATTAGACATTGTATACTCCTGATGTTGTTTGCCTTCATTTAATTTGTCACATACCCAGACACATTATTTCGACATTTCGCCTAAGTGTATGATGAAAACCTACCTGAGAGGAAGGCCAGCACCAGTGCACAGATCTGTAACAACTTCAAGTCGTTCTTCACCAGCACGTAGATGCACAACACAACCACGCAAGCCAGTCCCAGCAGAAACCCAATTATGGACAAGGCTCTCACTGCGTCGTACCAGTCAGCTGAAAAATATATAACTGCAGCTAATGTCGTTTCAAAATATAAGGCTACTTTATATGTATGTACGACAGCTGGTCCAAAAGTGTTTCGCCGCTTTCAGCAATATTCAGCGGGGGACGCTAGAAATGGGCTTCACACATTGTACCCATGTCGGGAATCGACCCCGGGACTTCAGCGTGACGAGCGACCACTTTAACCACTAGGCTACCCGACCGCCCCTTCCAGTCAGGAAAAAGTTTTCTGAAGCCACCCTGAAAAACCCATTCACGGCCGTTTTGAGGTCATCGTTGTCGTCCCCGAAGGTGTTCTTTCAGTTTAGAAAAACAGGTGGAAATCACCTGGTGCCAGGTGTATCGAGTATTGAGGGTGAGGAAGCTCTTGTCGCACAGCAGCCTTTACAAGTCGAGATGTGTGAGTAGAGGCATTGTCACGAATTAGTAGAACTCCAACAGACAGCATTCCTGGCCGCTTTTCTTTGATAGAGTCTCTCAGGCGATGAAGCGAATCAGCATAGTAGGCACCGGTCATGAATTTCTTAGGGAGTACTTTTCCATGAAGTAAAAAACTGCTCGGTACTCGTTCTTTTCCATTCCTGTTTCCATTTGGACCACAATCACGTTCAACTGGCTATCACTAATATACAAACGGCCTCAACATATAAAATACACTTGCAATGAACTACTACTTTGTACTTTGTTATGGCCCATAGTTGAAAGTTAGTCTGGCTTAGAATTTTTTGACCAGCCGCTGTGTGTGTGCGTGCGTGCGTGAGTGCGTGCGTGCGTGCGTGCAGCCTGTGTTCTTCGTGGCGGGGTATAAGGGACTTATTCTCACGCTCAGAAATGTGTTTCCCTCCCAGGCGGGATAAATAATATTTGATCAAGATCATGTGAACCAATCAAATCTCAACATCCTTACATTGAGGTAAGATAACCATGTTTGATTGCGGCTAAAATGAATTCAAACAAGCAAGAAATAGGTATTCGATGTTGATGTATTTGAGACGGGTATCATAGTTACGTTTTATTGTCTCAAACGCAAATGAAAAGTGAAGTCCCTGTCAAAAAAGTGAAATTAGAAAATAGGACAGAAAAGTTTACAGTTAAGGAAAGTGATAAATGACAGATGCGAGTTGAACGAGCTGATGTCACTATGCGTCACAAATTGACTTATGTAGATTTCTTTATATTTGTATTCCCCCAAGACCACCAACGATACGTCAAAACTGTATAACTCCTTAATATCACCAATACACACAGTCTGTCAAGTTCGGTTTTGGATCACAAGTTTTCAGTGTTTCTTTGACTCTTTTCAGCCGAGTTACGTTGTGATAACGTTTGTAATAGCTATCTCTTGCTTGTTTCATTTTTAGCCACCATCAAACATTGATGTATATTACTTTCTTTTGCAGTTAACTTATAGTAATAAAAAACCTAAAACAATGTAGCCGGTGTATATATATGTATTTGAGTTTTTTTTGCAAATTAACCTATTTCAAGTTTTTGTTTTGTTTTTGTTGAATATAATTTAACAGAGGTTTGTTTTTATCCCATCACTCTATGTCCGGCCCTCTAGTGACCAATCACATCCCAAGCTATCCCTGTGATTGGCCAAATTCAAACTCTACCTTCTTGCTCTGACTAACTCCATATTGTCACTTTCACTATGCGCTGCATTGGGAGTATTTGTAGATCACCACTAACGGTTAGTTTCTAAGACTTATCTTTACTCCTAAATAGGATTAAATAGTAATCAAAGATAATGCATTATAAATAAGCATCTAAGAAGTACTTATCATATTTACCTTAAATTATATATTTTTATTAAGTTGATGTTTTGAATGAATGCGTTTTAGAGGCTGAACTTTAACCTAAGCTATAGTGTATTTAATATTATCTTGTATACATACTAAGTTATATCTACAATTATGGCAGTGCACAAGCTATTCATTTTGTTATTTATTTCATTGTATTAAGTCACTCTAAGTATTTACATATCATGTACATATAATGCGTAAGTAATTATTCCTGCTGTTTCTTCTGCAGGACATACCATAGACGGTGACATTTGAAGGGTATTACGTTTCACACCCTTGTGCCACACATAGGGTATGCATTTACACATGTAGGTGAAACCATTTTACTTAATATGTATTGTAAGACATTTCTATCATATCATCTGATAATACTTAGTTACTTAGTTATACTGTCCCCCGCCGTGATATTGCTGGAATATTGCTAAAAGCGGCGTAAAACCGTACTCACTCACTAGTTGTAAGTAAAAATAGAAATGATCGTATTGCTTTGATGATTACATGATATATATTATGTTTTATTATGCATATACTATATTATATGTTGTTTCTTATAACATGGTGTCTATCGTGATTATTCACAAATAAACATAAGCCTCACACCATGTAGCCGTCTTGGTGTCATCTGCATAAAATAAAGGATAGGGCCATGGAAAACCCGGTTACAACAATACGATAATCAGAGAAATATTAGAAATGAAAGTTGAAATAACACTGGTTTGAAGTAGAGGAATACAAATGTGTATGAAACAGTACACGCCGTGCTCTAACTCAAGCACTGTCCACAGCGGCGTTAAGCCATATCCATTCACTCACTCACTAAAAACGCAACTTACGGATGACGCCAGTTATTTGTGCACACTGCGATGAACTGGATGAATAAACACATATCTGGAACAATCCATTTGAATATGTTACTGAATTTAAAGTTAATGTCGTCCAACCCGGTGATGGGAAGCCAATGAGGTCAAAAATCAGGCCAGCCACACAAAGTCCAAGTCCGATCTTGGACAAGAGAGATGCTTGAGAGAACCCCATCTCATGTGCTGAAGAACCCTGAAAACCGGGCGAGATCGCTTATGTACTTGGCCTCGTATGTCGTGGACTGTATACCCCGTTGGTTTCCAAGGCCCCCCTTCAATAACAATGTTCTGATTGGCTGACAAACAGATACACCTCCAAATATGGTCAAGCACATTAAACAGTTCTCGGAAGTTTGCGGGCCCCTGAGGATTCACACGTACCTGTCTGGAAATATGACTTAGGTCTTCAGTGTGGTGAGCCCCTGAGTTAATCACTTGCTTATCGAACGTACCTTACCCCCTTCCCAACGTCCTTCAACTTTAACTCCCCATCGAGTCTCCACCCGTGTCTATTCTAAAGGCTAACAATGAATCTTAGTCATGGAATATTCCGGGAAAGCCAACGTTGGCCTTCCAGCTACAGTAGTGGTAGTTTCAAGTAAATCAATGAAGCCAGTTCTAGGAAATATGCTTTTGCCTTTGTAAATAACACCTGGCCCGCTATCAGTCATCCTTAGCTTTATTCAGCATGGGTACAGACCACTGACCCATACAGAGCTGCAGTGCAGACAACATGCATTATTTGAGTCTCATTGACACTATTGTTTAATAATTGTACTGCATGAAAACAAACATGGTCAAATGTCTAACAATTTTAATGTCATCAACAGACATTAGTATAATATTTATGTAATATAGGGTGTACTTTTAAAAATATATTTCAACAACTACCTTACATCCGTAAGTTGCATAAGCCTCACAGACAAGCAGCCCATGATACTCTTCCTACATATCATTAGTTACTTGATTTTAAAACTCTTTCTTTTTCTTGTTTTTTTTCTAACGAACCTTTGAACTCTAATATGCTTTAGATAAGGCTGCACATAAAAGGAATGGTAAATAGGACAGTGTTTAGAACCACCTGTTAATGGGGCATGCCAGTCTTGACATATGTACTTATAGTACCGTCTTGCTGGCGGAAAGAAGCGGTAACTTGACAAAGAGATTGAAATGTATAATGTTTATTTATGAGTGTACAGCATGGTCCATGTTTTTGTGTCTGCGCTAAACATATGTGAACATTAAATTGTAACTGAAACACTTCATCTCTCTATAGCGAACATGATGGTCAAGCAGGTTTTAGTGATTATCAGTATATTAAGAATGGCGCATGTGTGTACGTCATCAGTGTTATTGGTCTAATAACAATTATACGCTTATAAGTAAAAGGTATCAGTGACAAAATATCCGTGTTGCTTGTATTGTAATTCAGTGATATTGTTTATTCAGCTTAACCATAGAATGAGTGAACTAACAGAGGGGAGGTCATTTATTGTGACTAAGTTATTCAATAATCTTTCCAATTTAAACTTTCTTTACTATTGATAGACGCATTGTATTTTAATTATTATTAACATGAATGGGCTAGATGATATTTTAGTAAGTGTACATGTATTGCTCTTTATGTTCAAGATGAATCAATACATCAGATGTTTTATGTGTAACATGTGCAAAAGTGAGCGTGGCTCACTAATACCCCCGACCCACCTAGTGTGTCAGTAGTTACAAATTAAATAGCTAGGATAGGGTTAGCAACTTAGGGTTTGAAAAATTCATAAAAAATGGAAAATTAATAAAAACATTTTTTTCCTTTTGACTGCTCCCCTCCATATGACACAGATTATATGTACTAAGTTTGAGATGAATCCTCTGAATAGTTTAAGAGAAATCGCGCGGACAAAGTTTTCGGACGGACGGTCGGAATCTTGGTATAATTAAAAACGGTCTCGACTCGGGAACATTGCTGTCCTTTGAACCGTAAATCAGGTCAATATCAAAACAACGCTTCAATATTTCTGCTACCTTGAGATGGCGGACCAAATCCAGCACTTGCTGTTTGCTCAAATTACATGACAACAGTGGGGGCAACCGAGAGGGCTTGTCACCGCATGAAGGGAGGACATATTTTAAAGGTGTGAATTACATTCGAGGAATTGATTTCGTGGGCGAATTCTTTGAATTGCCGTGCGGGATAAACGTGTTGACGCCCAGATACGATCAAAATGTAGTTTGTCACAACAAAGAATCACCTCTCAAACGAGTCTATACTCGTTTTTACTGGCGTGTCTTGTCCAGACTCTATTGTTTACAGGTAGCGTTTTTCGGGAGTATTGCTGGCTGTACAGTTTGACAACGAAAATACACTCACTTTTTTTATGTAAAGTGTGTTAGTGGCGGTTGCTACCGTTAGGGCAGGACATACAGACATATATTTTATTTTGGCAGGCTTAACCTTTTCTCGAACGTCTAGTGTAATCACTGGTTTTCAGAGCTCCATTCATGTGGCCATAATGATATAATAATATCATTTTTATCACTGTTTTTCAGTGCTCCATCCATGTGGTCATAATGATATAATAATATCATTTTTATCACTGGTTTTCAGTGCTCCATCCATGTGGTCATAATGATATGATAATATCATTTTTATCACTGTTTTTCAGTGCTCCATCCATGTAGTTATAGTGATATAATAATAACATTTTTTTCACTGGTTTTCAGTGCTCCATCCATGTAGTTGTAATGATATAATAATATCATTTTTAACACTGGTTTTCAGAGCTCCATTCATATAGTTATAATCTTATAATAATGTCATTTTTATCACTGGTTTTCAGTGCTCCATGCATGTAGTTATAATCTTATAATAATATCATTTTTATCACTGGTTTTCAGTGCTCCATCCATGTAGTTATAGTGATATAATAATATCATTTTTATCACTGGTTTTCAGTGCTCCATCCATGTAGTTAAAATGATATAATACTATCATTTTTATCACTGGTTTTCAGTGCTCCATCCATGTAGCTATAATGATATAATAATATCATTTTTATCACTGGTTTTCAGAGCTCCATTCATATAGTTATAATGACATAATATCATTTTTATCACTGGTTTTCAGAGCTCCATTCATATAGTTATAATGACATAATATCATTTTTATCATTGGTTTTCTGTGCTCCACCCATGTAGTTATAATGATATAATAATATCATTTTCATCACTGGTTTGCCAATTACTTCCAACGGAATCTGTTTTGGTAGATTGGGTAGACTGGTTTGACGTTGTGAATTTGCACACGCCCATACTTTCCTTAAGGTGAATGATAAGATACACATTTATCTCCATACATCTTTAACAAGGCTGCACAAGTGGTATCTCTCACTTTATTCAGTACTTTAAGGACACGGGCCTTTTTGTAAAAACGAAATACAATTTAGTACAACACATCTCTTTATTTTTTTAACAAAAGCAGTTTTAACAATTGCTTATTATCAAAGTTGGATTATTTGTGAAGGGAGGACATATTTTAAAGGTGTGAATTACATTCGAGGAATTGATTTCGTGGGCGAATTCTTTGAATTGCCGTGCGGGATAAACGTGTTGACGCCCAGATACGATCAAAATGTAGTTTGTCACAACAAAGAATCACCTCTCAAACGAGTCTATACTCGTTTTTACTGGCGTGTCTTGTCCAGACTCTATTGTTTACAGGTAGCGTTTTTCGGGAGTATTGCTGGCTGTACAGTTTGACAACGAAAATACACTCACTTTTTTTATGTAAAGTGTGTTAGTGGCGGTTGCTACCGTTAGGGCAGGACATACAGACATATATTTTATTTTGGCAGGCTTAACCTTTTCTCGAACGTCTAGTGTAATCACTGGTTTTCAGAGCTCCATTCATGTGGCCATAATGATATAATAATATCATTTTTATCACTGTTTTTCAGTGCTCCATCCATGTGGTCATAATGATATAATAATATCATTTTTATCACTGGTTTTCAGTGCTCCATCCATGTGGTCATAATGATATAATAATATCATTTTTATCACTGTTTTTCAGTGCTCCATCCATGTAGTTATAGTGATATAATAATAACATTTTTTTCACTGGTTTTCAGTGCTCCATCCATGTAGTTATAATGATATAATAATATCATTTTTAACACTGCTTTTCAGAGCTCCATTCATATAGTTATAATCTTATAATAATGTCATTTTTGTCACTGGTTTTCAGTGCTCCATGCATGTAGTTATAATCTTATAATAATATCATTTTTATCACTGGTTTTCAGTGCTCCATCCATGTAGTTATAGTGATATAATAATATCATTTTTATCACTGGTTTTCAGTGCTCCATCCATGTAGTTAAAATGATATAATAATATCATTTTTATCACTGGTTTTCAGTGCTCCATCCATGTAGCTATAATGATATAATAATATCATTTTTATCACTGGTTTTCAGAGCTCCATTCATATAGTTATAATGACATAATATCATTTTTATCACTGGTTTTCAGAGCTCCATTCATATAGTTATAATGACATAATATCATTTTTATCACTGGTTTTCAGAGCTCCATTCATATAGTTATAATGACATAATATCATTTTTATCATTGGTTTTCTGTGCTCCACCCATGTAGTTATAATGATATAATAATATCATTTTCATCACTGGTTTGCCAATTACTTCCAACGGAATATGTTTTGGTAGATTGGGTAGACTGGTTTGACGTTGTGAATTTGCACACGCCCATACTTTCCTTAAGGTGAATGATAAGATACACATTTATCTCCATACATCTTTAACAAGGCTGCACAAGTGGTATCTCTCACTTTATTCAGTACTTTAAGGACACGGGCCTTTTTGTAAAAACGAAATAAAATTTAGTACAACACATTTCTTTATTTTTTTAACAAAAGCAGTTTTAACAATTGCTTATTATCAAAGTTGGATTATTTGTGTTCTTAAAGCTTTGGCCTAAGACAAGTACTTTGCTGTATTCATATTGATAATAGAGTCTTGCATCAGTAGTGTATTAAACTTCAGAATATATGGAAAGATGTACCATTTAGATTGTTTAACTTTGCCTAAAATGGCTATAAGGTGGACAAATTAACAAAAAGTGACATTCATTTTCGATATGGTTTAGAAACAAACTTCACATTTTCTAATTTTCAAATATTAAAATGTCACCCACCTTCAATTTCACGAGTGTTATATGGCAGTGTCATGTATTGTGAAGCAATGTTGTAATTATATAATATTATTTCTGTTAAGATTCAGTAGAAGCTCATAACATTGTTTTAACAATAATTAGTAGCCAGTAATGTATTACAATCTAATGTCAGCAGTGGTGTTGAAATTACCATATTTTGATGCTGTTGGGGTCAAGGGTAATCTAGAATCTTCTAGAACAGCATGCTACTCGTATGGAACTTTCTAGAAGGTCGTTGAACTATATAAGTGGGCAAGTGCATGCATCACTCTCATCTCACATTACATCAAGACCAGCGGTTGTGTGAAGATCATCTTTAACCCTGGATATCCAACCTAGTTCTATTTTGGAAGCTTGACCACTGTTGCTGCTAGGTGGATATTATTATCTCTGACTTTAATGCTATTACCAATGCCACTGTATTTTATATTGCCATTGAAATTGGATTGTTTGAATTTTGCACCAAACAGGGTTACAACAAGTACCATATTTTAACATCATTTGGTATGACAAATCCGGGGATCGAACGCCAGACCTTCCACTCTCCGTGCGGACGCTCTACCACCAGACTACAGAGGCGGTTTATTATTGAACTTACATAATGTTTATCTCCTAACTCAAACATTTCTAAATCTGTCTAAATCATGGGCAACTTTGGTCAACCGAAGTTCAAAACCTACCCCAGTGTCCCTGATTACACAAATAGGTAAAATGTGTGAAGACCATGTTCAGTGTCCCCCCACCCCATGATAGGCCTGCTATGTAGGCCCAAAGCACTCTAACTCATGCTCACTCACACAAAATACCGCTGAAAACATACAAAATCATATTGAAATTGTTTATTTTTGTCCAATCACTGCAGGCAGCTGTAAGATATACATACATCGGACATCAATGACATGGAGTTTCATTAATACAAACCGGTGATCTCAACAGTCAATTGAGACATAGAAGTACTTCGATGTCTGTCCCATACCAAGGAATACCATTCTCAAATCACAACACAGTTGAACACTTTACGCAATCACAAACACAAAGTATGTATGTAATAAATACATATACCAGGAATATGTACATCATTATAATGAAGCACATGGTGGTGATCCATCCTCACATATCAGGGTATTATTATTCAAGTTTTCCTTACCAGCCCCCAGGAGTCACACATGTGCAACAATTGTACCCTTGGATTCACATGTTAAAGACCAGTTATTCAAAAACTAATTACTTTAAAATATAACGGATTGTGATACACCAAATGAGACAAACAAGCCTCTCTCTACCTGTCAGCAATAGTCTCTACACTGTCCAATCAACATATCATTCAAAGCTTCAAATGAAATACTACAAGGAAGAATTGGAGTTAATTTCTGAATTGAATCTGGTATTTCATTGTCATAGTTTAGAAGTCAATAACAAACAAATATTTTTGGACAAAAGCCAGAGTGATCTTGAGTGATAATGAACATGATGTTTAACAGTTCAATAGTTTTCCTTAAACACTTTACCACTGCTGTGAACTTAAAAACTCTGTCTAATAGAAATGTCCTCCGTTAACATCGCAAGTCAATCAAATTCCACTGATATGACTAATGATGACAAATCAAAGTCGACACAAAATTTCATGTTACACTTCCAACGAAACTACAAACTGAACATCGGTGGTAAGATCCCAAGTATCTAATGACAAATCAAAGTCGACACAAAATTTCATGTTACACTTCCAACGAAACTACAAACTGAACATCGGTGGATCCCTAGTATCCCAAGTGAGGATTCCATAGAACAAGTCCTCAGTACCCATTGCTCGTAGTAAGAGTGAGTGAGTTGGGTTTGAACAGTTTTCCAGGGCATGTTAGGGTAGAGTAGGAGGAACGGCTGAAGTGATGCAGGTCTGAGACGTTTACCACTTTGGTGAAACCCACAAGCACGGGTATGGTGTTGACAACCCTAGAATTATAATTGGGGCAAACTAGGAATCGAACCCTCAATCATAGGTTTCTGGCGTGGTTTGTGGTAAGAAATAAGGATTGGTTGGCAACAATGTGTGACCTGGGCAGTTTCCATCCTACCCCAACAGTGTGGATCTTTTAACATGATTATTTACATGTCAACCATCACATGGCAGCGACATTGCTGACAGAGGCAGGCATTAGACAACATCGTAACATTCACTCACAGTCGTGAGAACATTTGCTGGATACATCCATGTGTGACTTTTACAGAATAAATGCAGTCACCTCCTCATTCTCTTTGTGTCAGCATACAGCATATTCATAAAAAAACAAACAAATTTCAGTGAAACACAAAACTTTGTCATGTCATGTTATCAGAACACATTTTATCACCTCCATTCCGTTAACAAGAACACAGCCAAAGGCTCTGGTCCATTGCAGGTTGTACATCTGGGTCACAATTACCTCCTCCATAATTGTCCTCTTACCAATGCACCAATACAGCAGTGCTGCTTGAGCTGTACGTACTAAAGTATTACACAGGCCAAGAAGCTTGTGGGCCTTGAGAGGTAAAGGATTTGTTTGTTTGTTTGTTTGTAGTTTAACGCCGCAGTCAGCACTATTCCAGCTATAAGACAGAGGTCTTTAAACAATCGAGTCTGGACCAGACAATCCAGTGATTGACTTCATAAGCATCGATCCACACAATTCAATTGGGAAACGATGACATGCATCAACAAAGTCAGCGAGCCTGACCAGTCTATCCCATTAGTCGCCTCTTACACCAAGCATATAGGTTAAGGAAAAACTGTTTTGAAGTATTTGGCTGTGCTCAAAGACAGAGGACATGGGACAGTACTGTGTCAGGATAAAAGGAATATTTTGTTCTGGCAACTACGTTCATGTCCCAGTCCTCTCAATCATCATTTATTACAAGAAAAGCTCAGGTTCCACATTGCATTCCACACACATTTATATCCATTGCTATCACCTCCAGACAGGTGACACAGAGACCTTAGCTGACTGTCCTGTATGCATTGCTTTAATTGCCTTATCACTGATAAAAACTAACAAAAATCCACTAGTCCTTATATAAATGAAAACAAATAGTAAAAGCCTTATAAGGGAAAATTTCTACTGGTCCTTATAATAACTATTGGGCAGTTTGGCAAGGACTATAGGACTAGTGCCAATTTCTAACGTTGCTTATACATACAAGAGGCACATTGCTCCCCCAGTTCGCCTTGGAGGTGATCCACTTGATAAAGGATAGCTCCCTTGCTGTCATCCAGGTGGCACTGTGATCTAAGCTGACTGTTCAACCTCTAATACATACAAGAGGCACATTGCTCCCCCAGTTAGCTTTAAAGGTGATCCACTTGATAAAGGAGGTATAGTACATAGGAACATGATGATGTATATATATATTTGTGCCAGCAAATATAATGAAGATAAAGAAGGATACATTGTTATGCAAATTGGATGGTATCATCATCCTAATATTCCTCAGGAATATATCATGCCTCTGAGGTATTTAAGTCATAGCGTCTACCTGACAATTCCAACATTCCAACAAGTAAGATACCCATGTATCCACAATAACATTTTGATGTCCTTTTTGCACACTGTAAATATCTTGCATGGTAATGAACCATACCAATATATATCCACTTGAGACCTTCCTATGTCCCATGTTTTGGAGTCCAAGGTGAACTCCATTCACTGAGCAAATCAAAAGTCTTCTCACAATGATTCACAGTAAACTGTATTGTTCCGACATGCTCCGACTGAACCAGCTCCATGTCCCCTGTGCACTCAGTCCAGACTTCAGTGTTACAATGGAGTCAGGCACATACATGTCTTCACAGCAGCTGTGTCCATACCACCTGACATCATGGGGGCCAGTTCCAGGAAGATAGCCATGTCCTTTAATGCATCCCAAAGGCATTATCTTCATTTGTCATTTCCACTTGAAAAGCTTCTCTTTTGCCCTTAGTCAGCACTTTTTTCTTTTGACTTAGTTTCTTAAGGCAACACTTTCTCTCACTTGCTTTCTTCCTTGGCTTCCTCAGCCATTTCCTGCCATTTGGATAAGTTTGCTCTGGGAAGGGAATGTTAAATGTTAGATCTATCATGTAATATTTATAACAAATATTTCGTTCATTCAAAGCAAGATGCACCAAATAAGGTTAAGATATATGGATGAAGAACTTATTATTACAATCAGGAGCTACGTCTCAGTGTAGGTTCTAACACTGTTATCAAGCAAATAAGGATAAGATATATGGATGAAATAGGGGCGGTCGGGTAGCCTGGTGGTTAAAGGGCTCGCTCGTCACGCCGAAGACCCGGGTTCGATTCCCGACATGGGTACAATGTGTGAAGCCCATTTGTGGTGTCCCCCGCCTTGATATTGCTGGAATATTGCTAAAAGCGGTGTAAAACCATATTCACTCACTCACTCACTCAGGACAAATAAATAAAAAAATATAATGATTACATTATTAAATAGGGGCGGTCGGGTAGCCTGGTGGTTAAAGGGCTCGCTCGTCATGCCGAAAACCCGGGTTCGATTCCCGACATGGGTACAATGTGTGAAGCCCATTTGTGGTGTCCCCCGCCCTGATATTGCTGGAATATTGCTAAAAGCGGTGTAAAACCATATTCACTCACTCACTCACTCAGGACAAATAAGTGTCAAATAAAAAAAATAAATATAATGATTACATTATTATTAGCAAACTATTGCTACAGTTTTTTTTAAAAACCCAAGAGTCTCACCTTATTCCTTCGACCATTGGTGTAGTCGCAGGAAGAATCTGGGCCAGCAACTCATAACAGGGCAGACATATGCCAACAATGAAGCCCACCTAGAAGTAAAAGGTCATGTACTCAGATTAGATCTGGATATGATGTAAGAGTATGTTAATTCAAAATGTCAGAGCCAGAGAATAATCAGTCTCAATTTTCTGCAGAAACAGATTCCATAGGGCATAAAAGGCAAAATATTGATGAAAATTATAAGAATGGGTCACTGAAAGAAATGATGACACCAGGTGTCTAAAAAAGGGTAAATCATGTTCTGTCCTAGTGGTAGCACCAGCCACTCACACAAAAGTCGAACAGAATATATTCTCTCAATATTCAAATCTTGGTGCACTAACTAGCAACAAAGTACCTCTCATCTGTTTGACTAACACATATCAATAGTCCTCAGGTAGTGTTGCACAACCAAAGAATTTCTTATAAAGCATTATATTTCTGACCCTGGTAGACCATCCTCCTTCAACAAGAGTTTAAATACCATGTCACAATAAGGCCAAAATATTGCTGACATGGCCATAAATTTGAACTCAATCTCTTCCTGTCACATTAAGGCCAAAATATTGCTGACATGGCCATAAATTTGAACTCACTCTCCTCCTGACACACTAATGCTGAAATATTGCTGACATGGCCATAAATTTTAACCCACTCTTCTCCTGTCAAAATATGGCTGACATATTACTGACATGGCCATAAATTTTAACCCACTCTTCTCCTGCTACACAATATGGCTGAAATATTGCTGTCATGGCTACAAATTTGAACTCACCTCCAGCTGTGGTAGTTCATGTTTCTTGTCCCGATCCATCATTGCCATGGGGGTCATGCCCTGTTCCTTCTCCTCATCTCCCTACAAGGTCAAGGTCAATGTTACTATATTCAAAGACCAGGACACTCTGCCTCACCTGCATAAGTGTTACTAATAATAATTTCTGATAACATTTTAAGATATTTCATCACTTGAAAAATATGAGGAGTGAATGTAATAACTATTAGTTTCTGTAATAGAATGTACAACACTTTTCTTTATATTAAGTTATCTGAGACACAAATAATTAAATGACATTAACCAATACAGAATCTTACAATAACTGTTACTAGAAAGTTTATACTAGTTATTCAAGTGTAAGCATATGTTTTAGGCATTAAATTGTTCATTTATACAATGAATATCTACCTACATATCCAGCATTTATCCAGGACAACTTGGAAAATGTTCTGTGACAGTATTAACACATAAATATGGTCCTACTGTAGGAATGATGACAAAGAGGACACCCAGAAGATGAAAGAGAGATAGAGAGAAATTATTAGAAAACATCAAAGAAAGAAATCCAAGAAAATAGAAGGCAATAACTGGTCAGAAGTGACCATATTCAAACAAGATACCATATTAAACAATTCCCCTTGACTAAATGACTAGATTGAAGGATGGTGGATCTCTGCTTGCACTGAAAATTGGATGTGATGATTCATTGAACTATTGATGCATTGCATTGTCTCATTGATGCATTCTCTATGGGCCGATGACAATTTAACTATGACAAGTTGTAATATTAATATTAAAGATACCAATAGATGAACAAAATAATTACTTTAATATCATTCATTCTTCTACAAAATACACATTGTTTTAAGAGCCGTGTAGGTATCTATTCAGAATTCATTCACAACTTTACATTAAATATTTAGCTACTTCTGTAACAACTTCTAGTACATTCTACATGATTGTATGGAATCTACATTGTGCCAACTGTTGCAGTACTATCACAGCAATATTTGTAAGTATATTACAAAATATACAATGTCCCCAAAGGTTAGCCATACTGAAAATAATGGATAAATAATGAATATATTTTTGGAATTAGAAAAGTGTTTGAATCACATGCAAATGCCGAAGCCTACCCAACCCCATACCGAATGCTCTCAAACTTTCTCATCAGAAACATGCATCATGAACCATGTTGACTCGGCCAACCTCTCACAATGCAGTAGAACTTTGAACAGAAACTCCAACTACTCTAGCAACATTAATAACAAAGTTACGAGCCCTTCCTGTTTAATAGCATTACTTCCACTTCGTGAAAACACATCTCCCATCGCCATTGCAGTACCATGTTGAAACAGAAACTCCCATGAATCTAGCTACCTTAATAACAAGTTACAAGCGCTTGTACAGGTCATTGATGAGGATATGACCTTCAAACTGACCTCAAAATTTGAACACAGCCATGAAATATGACAAGTATTGAGTTAATTATTGGGAGTCAATGATAAGTCATTGGAAAATGCTTTGATTTCCCATGAATTAATCTGAAACATCATGAAATTTGAACAATGTTCCATAATTTGACATATGTGACCTTGACCGTACAGGGGTGACCCAAGACCAAACTAGAGTTTCATCAAATTCCATAACAAAATTAAGGTTATCACCTACATAATCTTTTGACTCCTATTTTGTAGGAACATTTGTAACATATTCTCCAAGGGTATTGTTGTTTCTCATGGGAGTACAGGACTGTCCCCAGTAGGCCAAGTTGTCATGTGAGTGCACCACCTTGCCCATTAGGGGCCATTAGATCTCCTCAGTAAGTCTGTTTCTCATGGGAGCATACGATGTCCTCAGTAAGTCTGTTTCACAAGGGAGCGTAAGACCTCCTCAGTAAGTCTGTTTCTCATGGATGAGTAAGACCTCCTCAGTAAGTCTGTTTCTCATGGGAGAGTAAGACCTCATTAGTAAGTCTGTTTCTGAAGGGAGAGTAAGACCTCCTCAGTAAGTCTGTTTCACAAGGGAGCGTAAGACCTCCTCAGTAAGTCTGTTTCCGAAGGAAGTGTAAGACCTTCTCAGTAAGTCTGTTTCTGAAGGGAGAGTAGGACCTCCTCAGTAAGTCTGTTTCACAAGGGAGCGTAAGACCTCCTCAGTAAGTCTGTTTCACAAGGGAGCGTAAGACCTCCTCAGTAAGTCTGTTTCCGAAGGAAGTGTACGACCTTCTCAGTAAGTCTGTTTCTGAAGGGAGAGTAAGACCTCCTCAGTAAGTCTGTTTCACAAGGGAGCGTAAGACCTCCTCAGTAAGTCTGTTTCTGAAGGAAGTGTAAGACCTCCTCAGTAAGTGTGTTTCTCATGGATGAGTAAGACCTCCTCAGTAAGTCTGTTTCTCATGGGAGAGTAAGACCTCATTAGTAAGTCTGTTTTCTCATGGGAGCGTAAGACCTCAGTAAGTCTGTTTGTGAAGGGAGAGTAAGAACTCCTCAGTAAGTCTGTTTCTCAAGGGAGCGTAAGACCTCCACAGTAAGTCTGTTTCACAAGGGAGTGTAAGACCTCCTCAGTAAGTCTGTTTCTGAAGGGAGCGTAAGACCTCCTCAGTAAGTCTGTTTCTCAAGGGAGAGTAAGACCTCCTCAGTAAGTCTTTTTCTCATGGAAGAGTAAGACCTCCTCAGTAAGTCTGTTTCTCATGGGAGAGTAAGACCTTATTAGTAAGTCTGTTTCTCATGGGAGCGTAAGACCTCCTCAGTAAGTCTGTTTCTCAAGGGAGAGTAAGACCTCCTCAGTAAGTCTGTTTCTGAAGGGAGCGTAAGACCTCCTCAGTAAGTCTGTTTCTCAAGGGAGAGTAAGACCTCCTCAGTAAGTCTGTTTCACAAGGGAGCGTAAGACCTCCTCAGTAAGTCTGTTTCTCAAGGGAGCGTAAGAACTCCTCAGTAAGTCTGTTTCTCAAGGGAAAGTAAGACCTCCTCAGTAAGTCTGTTTCACAAGGGAGCGTAAGACCTCCTCAGTAAGTCTGTTTCTCATGGGAGTTCAGGACCCCCCTAGAAAGTTTGTTTATGATGGGAGTGATGTCTGGAATGGAGAGTGCGAGTCACATGGGCTGTTAGGATGTTAGTGCTGGTTTAGTAGAACTAATATATCGACTAATTCCAGTATAAGGATTCCTACCTGCTGCCAAAACTCTTCCATAATGACATAAACGAGGTTAAGCTGCGTGTCCCAGGGCTTATACATGGCACAAAGGTCACATGCGGTCATGGAAACAGTCATTAGCATATGTCTGCAGATTGAGAGAGATGTCCACATAATCACACTAGCCACAAAGTAAGCACTAAAATAACAGACTTGTCTCTACATACCTTACTCTGTACTGATTCAGTGACATACAACCTTACTCCAAGGCCTTGTTTCCACCAGTAATACAAATCAAAAGGTTTCCAGATAAATTTGCTGGAAAACATAGGCATAATTATACCTACCTAACAGCAATTTTATCATTTTATTTTTGAAGCATTTTAATCATTTTCATAAAATGTGAAGAGTATGTAGTGACAAGTCTGAGTGTTAACAATAGCATATCTGAAAAAAAAGTTGAATTAAGGCTTTGCACCATACTTATTCCAATAGAAAAGAGGCATTATAAAACAATCATCAACAGGTAGGTGTACACTGCATTCACCTATCAACAGGATATACATTGTACTAATATATGCATAGCAGTTGTGTAGTGTTAATTTTCAGTAATTCCAGAAATATAGAAAGGGTCCTACTCCATAAATGACTTTGAGGCACTGTGTAGTGAGCGAGTATGGTTTTACATCGCTTTTAGCAATATTCCAGCAATATCATGGCGTGACGAGTGAACGCTTTAACAAGTAGGCTACCCAACCGGCCCGAAGCACTGTGTAGAGGAAATGCCACAATATTGCTGTTTTTCCGATATAAGCTGAGCGTTCATTGGTCTGATCAAATCTGCCAATGAACTCGCTGCTGTATGTATTCATTGGTGATGTCAGAACATAGTGTACACAAACCCTTGAAATAATGATGATTGCATAAATATCTCATTAAGATCATAATTATGTTAGCAAAGAAATATTTAAAAATCATTGATTCATTTTTCATATTTTTTACAAAATTATTTTCATTGGAATAAATCTGATGTCCCAGACACAGTACAATCCTCCATTGCTTACAACTAAGTCAGACAGTTTTATTTCATCTACAGAAGAACTCACAATAACAGGCAAACACAGGTGATGAAAAATAATTGGCAAAACCTCATGAATGTCATTGAAGCAAACCCCAGAAAAAGATTGGGATTCATCCAAAGAACATTAAACACTTCTAAAAGTAATGAAGTAAAATAAACACTAATAGGTGGGTCAAAATATGTTGGAAAGAAAATTTAGAAAATAAAATTAACATTAAATAAACATAAAAATACACGTGTGGATACACGTACTTAAAGAAAAATGGTGTGCATATGCCATCATCAAGTTCATAAATATTTTGAAATGTTGATTTTCAATGTAATTAGAAAAAGTCATAAAAACACTACCCAAAGAAGAAATATATAAATAACTAGCAAATCCAGAAATGCAGTGATAAAAGAATCAAAACAAAGTGCACAATACAATAAACTAAAGCAAAAACTCATGCACAAATACTCCTTATAACAGTTTTTACAGGACTGCCGGTAAGCTATGCTAATGTATCTGCCATGCATACATAGGCCGATTACATTCAGCTGAAACAGGCAAGACAGCCTCACACTCTGTAGAAGTCACCTGTGCATAAAACTCCTCATAAATGACCTTGACCGTTTCCGCCTGCACGTCCCATGGCTTTGTCATTGCACAAAGGTCACACGATGTCATGGCAATGTCACGTAACACCCGCCTAGCATGTCAGGGAAAATTGAAAATTATAATTGAACAGATGTCTTTGAATGTCATTAACAACAAGTGACTCTGGAAAACGAATACCTTTGTCGTATTAAATTGTTTTTCTTAAATGTGAAATTTATATAACATACTGCTTTCTGATTGAATCATATTCCAGTCAAATGACCATGAAAGTGACATTCACAAGCATCTGATTGACCTATTTTGACTTTCATATGCTCATTAAGAGGTACGATTCCTCAAATGAAAGCCACTGGGCTACTGCAACATTCCAGCCGAAACTCCAGGGAACTAACTGATGCAATTAACTGCAGAAACACTGTGTATATTGTTAAGAGATTGTATCCTTGACATAAGCGTCTTTGAAAAAGGTGAAGAAGAAATGATTTATGATCACATATTCTGTAATGAAACTTCTGCACCATGATCTAACCTACAGTGAACGAAATGAGTGAGTAAGTGAGTGAGTTCGGTTTTGATGCCGCTTTGAACAGTATTCCAGTTATATCATGGCATATCAGCTAAATGTACAAGGAAAGCCCAAAGTAATGCAGGTCTCAGAGGTTTCCCACTTTGGAGAAACCCACAATCTTGTTTATGGTGCTGACATACCTAGAAACATAATTGGGGCAAACCAGGAATCGAACCCATAATCATGAGAACAACAGACATCATTGTTTATAATTCTAAGAATACTACCTCTATTACATCCTTGCCATAAATCCTGTATTTCGGCTGCAATCACTGAAAACTAATCTTTAGAATTTTCAACAGAACACTGTCAACCACACATAACTAGTTGTCAAGACAATAGGACCGCCCATCGTCTAGCTCTCTGGCTTGTCAAGGCAGGAAAACCTCACCTCTTTCCCAAAGGCTTATCATCGTAGAGACAGAAGATTGGGGAGGAGGGTGGGAGTACTTCTGAACTAATAGAGGTAGTTGCCTTAGAATTATAAACAATGATGTCTATTGTTCATATAATTCTTGCGAATCCTCTTCCTCTATTACAACCAATGAAGTTCAGGAATGGAATAGGTCTTCAGCAACCCATGCTTGCTTGGCGACTAACGGTATCGGGGGGCCAGGCTCAATGACTTGGTTTGTGCATGTCATCGTATTCCAATTGCGTGGATCGATGCTCATAATATCAATCACTGGATTGTCTGGTCCAGACTCAATTATTGAAAGACTGCAATCTTGTAGCTGGAATATTGCTGAGTGCAGCATTAAACAACAAACAACCAAACAACGCTCTATCACATCATTGCCAGAATATACCAGAGAGATAGGCGGGTTCTGGCTCTGGTGTGCTCCCAGTGTAGCGGATAGTGGTATAATATTCTTGTGATTTCATCCCCTAATAGTTGTTTCCAATCCTGAAGGTGAAAAACCAACTATCAAATCACTTCATGTGCAAAACACAAATATGTAGTATCTTCACTAGAACTACCAACTATTTGTTATTATGCAATCATAGATGTTCTAAACCTATCTCTCATACATATTATCTTTTCTAATTTTGTGACGTCACTTTCGGTCTATTATACTTCCGGGTGTGACGTCACTTCCAGGTATTGTTGCTATATGTTGTTATTTCTGGTTCTGACATTCCTTATTTCCCTTCAAATTGTGATGTCAATTCCGGTTTTAAGTGTTCTTTCTGGTTTTGTGACGCCTTTTCCGGCTAACTCTGGTCCAGGACGTCACTTCCGGTTATGATGACACTTCATTGTGACGCTTCTCCCGAGAGCATAGAATATTGCCTTAATTTCTAGGCAGTTTATGTTAAGGTTCTTTTCGGAAGTGTTCCAAAGACCTTGAATCCTGATATTGTCCATATTAGGCTCCTGAAAAGAGACATATACCAACAGAGTGGTCGTATGGGACGAGATGGTACTGTGAGCAACATCTTCAAGGTCTTTGCTTAATGATACTGCAGGGGGGTAAGACATCAAAGATGTAGCATGGATCTGGCCCTATGTGTACACTAATAATGTCTGGTGATGGTCTCTGACTTCGTTGGATATACCACCAAACCCAGATAAGTTGGCCAGGAAGATCCTGTTGTAACTGTGACCTGTCTTGATTCGGTGCCCCCAAACCGTCTAGGTAGACATGAAGATGGACTAGTTGCAGACGAAACCGTGAGTCTGGTGAATATCCAAGGTACTATAGATATCCCGAATGGAAGAACCTGAAATTCATATCTCCTTCCATTGACGGCAAAACATGGAGATATGCTCATGAACCTCACTGTCTGCCTTTCCCAGAGTTGAAAGCCACTTCTGTATTGATTCCATCTGGAACTGGCGTGGCGGTGCTAGAAAAGACTTGCTCAGGATCTTGCCTGCTATTATCATTCTCATGTCTGGGGAATTCTTCTCTGGTGCAAGAAATGTAAAATCATCTGTGATGTAGCAGGGCATAGAGTCATCCCACAGATGACATCACTGCCATGACAGTTTGCTCAAGGGGTTAACCTCTTTGGTCATGTGGACAAGGTGTCTAGAAAAACCTCAATGACAATGTTTGCAGTTTATAGCTTGGCTCATTCCAGATGGAATCTTTGGCCTTCTGGCAGGATTACAAATAGAGGATAGTGGTGGAAGTAAAGCTTGTACCATTTTGATACAACGTTCAGGATCTAGCCATTGGACTTGATCTGCTTCCAGTTCTAGGTGCATGACAAGAGATGTCCCCCAAGTTGGCGTTATGTTGACAGTCGGCAGTCTTAAATCGTGGTCCATAGTTAATGCCAGGTCGATAGGATGTAGAGATTGTTGAAAAGAATCATTCCTGATGGGTCTTGTTGTGTCTGCTGAAATTTCTTCAAAGGATTCCGGTAGCGTGGTGACGTGTCAGATACTGGTCACAAACCAAATCATCCAAATCTTTAAACCTAGCTGAAGGTAGGTCAAATCTTGAGTTTGGAGACTCTCATCCAAAACTTGAGAATCTGGTAGAGGTACAGTCATGTGTCTGATATTGTTTCTTCTTCAGCGACGTAAAGGGGAGATGATAATCGTGTCTCAGCCTCCATAAATTCTCTGACGCAAGGTCAATGATCTTGTGAGCATAGCTTGGCCATTGAAGAGAATGATGTACTCTAAGAGGTGAATGGGGTCTGAGATCCAGTATACTCTGGTATTTGAGGGAAGTCAAATTCCTCCAACTTCGGATGTATCAAAGGTATTAATGATACAGCTGTCCAATCTGCTCCGAGGTAGAGAAATGAGGATCAAAATCTCCCGACAGAGAATAATCAGATCCATCAAAATTATCTTCAACTTCCTCTTAGTCTGTGGGGTCAGATAGAATCTTTGGGGGTGACCTGGCGTATGGCGGCCAGATCAATCAAAGGAACCATGTGATTTTCACACGTGTCAAGGTCCGAAAGGGACCACAATGATTTAGGCCCGTGGAGAGTGAGTGAGTGAGTGAGTGAGTGAGTGAGTGAGTGAGTGAGTGAGTGAGTGAGTGAGTGAGTGAGTATGGTTTTACGCCGCTTTTAGCAATATTCCAGCTATATCACAGTGGGGGACACCAGAAATGGGCTTCACAGATTGTACCCATGCCGGGAATCGAACCCGGGTCTTCGGAATGTGGAGCGAACGCTTTAACCACTAGGCTACCCGACCCGCCCTGTGGAGTGTGAGACTCTAATCCATATGAAACAGTTCTCAAACAGTCTGCTTGGTTTCATTGTCTTCTCTACAGTCTTTATCCTGGGTGTTCAGGATAGCCAAATCTGAATGCTTCTGAGATGTCCAAGAGGCTTGGCTTCAGAAGAACCTCTAGGGTAACCGTGTGGTGATCGTGACGATCTGGTAACGGACGATGACTTGGCGCCTGTCGGGTCTGTGCAGGTACCGTACTGAGACTGTGACGACCAGGTAAGGGCTGGTGGATTGACTCCTGTACTGGAACTGTGCTCTGCAGAGACGGTGTTTGTCTGGTCCATGTGGTAGGTGGATAATTGGCTGGTAGATTGGCTTCCCTCGCGACAGTCCTGATTACCGTGCGGTGAACGTGCCAGCTATGTATTCTTGGTGAAATATAGCTGAATGGCATCTAGCTCTCTGGTCAGTTAGTGACAAGCTGGGCGCTCCCTCAGAAGGTCGTACGGCCATGGTAGTAGACAGGAGATGTTTATCCAGCGGCTGTCCACCTTGCGGCATCTTGGCCAGGGACTTCTTGGCTTGATCGCAGGAGCCTTAGGCGTTCCCGATCCTGATCCATCTTGAGTAGCAGTTGAGGGTGAGGAAATAACATCGGCGATGGCATCCATATTTAATATTTAATGAAATACCATGACCAATGTTAAGTGACAATAGTGAATGAGTAGAGAAAATTATCAATGACAACAGAACATCTAATATCTGTCTAATAAAAGCTGTGAAAGAAGTATTGGGAAGGCAAAAGTTAACGATCAATATGCATTGTTAAAAAAACAAGAAAAGAAAATGGTCTAATCATCACAGTATTTCGTGATTTTATTTCACGTGGCGAGGACAATAGCGATGTCATTTGATTGCGATGTCATGGTAACCAATGATGTCACAAAGGGTTGCAAAGCATTGCAATGCAATATCTTTGTAGCGTTATCTCCTACATTATACGCCAATGGAAGCCAGTTTTGCTAATTTCTTTCTTTACCATCACTAAAAAAATATGGATTTCCATCAAATTAACTATTTATGAAACAAATTATCCTTCTGGCTTCCATTTGTCCATTGCCATTGCTATAACCTATCATTTGCTCATTGCCCATTGCCAGTCATTGATAATTTAAGTCCTGGCTTCCAATTGTCCATCGCTATCAACTATTCATTAACTAACTGTCGTGTGTTGGCTTCCATTTGTCCATTGCAAATCTTCTATCAGCAGCAATGAACTGATGGCTTCCCTTGTTAAGTTCCTCCCTTTGTTATTTCATTACTTTTGTTGTTCTAGCTTACAGGAACATATATATGTCCTCTGCCTCATAGCATTCATTCACCTGATGAAGGAGCAAGTATACACTCTGAAACGTTGTGTTCCTCATAATAGAGAAGTTAACATCAATAATTTTTCTTCCTTATGTGTATCACTTCTAAATGCCATTCAAAGACTATTTGTAAAACACTAATGTAAAATCAGCTACTCTTGCAGTAGTTGCCTTACATTGATGATCTTTACTCTAGAGTGGACATTTTTATCAGAAAATACATAAAAACATAGCATTAGCACACACAGATTTCATCTAGAGATAGTACATATTTCACAATATTCCACTGTTAGACTTTGAGGCTAAACAAAACTTTGCTCAAAATAATCTAATGTCAGTGCCAGACATGATCTGAATCAGTCAGTACATACATTACGTAATAAACACATTTTTTATGTTAAGCAAACAATGGAGAGACTGCACAACAACATATTAAATATCTCAAATAAAGAAGTTAAAAAACAAATTCAAACACAATTCAATGCACATGAGAATGACCTAAACATGAATATAGAGACAACTAAGAATATCCTTGTGACTCAAACAATCATTACCAGTATATCATTATGTGCATGAGATTATAAGTTAGTGAGTGAGTTTGGGTTAACACCGCTTTTAACAGTATTCCAGTTATATCTCGGCGTGTCAGCTTAATGTGGGAGGAAAGCCCAAAGTGATGCAGTTCTCAGACGTTTACCACTTCGATGAAACCAACGAGCACGGGTATGGTGCTGACAAACCTAGAAACATAATCGGAGTGAACCGGGATTTGAACCCACAATCATTGGTATCTGGCATGCCCAAGGGACGCAACTCTGCACAGCGAATCGCAGCGCCTTAGACGACTGGGCCACCCGTGACCCAATGAGATTAAAAGAAAGAATTATTGAAAAACATTGAATCATAATCTTTGTCCATGGTTTGCTGTCCAAATCATTGGCTATCACACATGACTGTGTGTGAGTTTACCTGTGTTCCTGTATGTCCCATGAAAAGTCATTCCTGTCTGCAATGTCCTTTAACTTGGCTCTGTTCCCAAAGAACAGTGCCAGGTCTGTAGCCAGAATGCAGTGCCGGATGTCACCCAGAACCTGCAATGACAGTAGCTATATACAGGAACAATGGCTGCTATCTGGATTCAAGGAGTGTTGATTATGCCTACCTCAAGTATCAATACATACATTCTAAATTCTCCATGTTCAACATGGCCCAGTTAAATTTCTAAATCCACCATGTGCAACGCAGCCCAGCTCAATTACTAAATTCTCCATGTTTCATGTTGTCCCGCTAAATTACAAAATCCTCCATGCTCAACCCATCCTAGCTCAATTACAAAATCCTCCATGTTCAACTCAGCCCAACTAAATTACTAAATTCTCCATATTCCACGCGGCCCAGCTCAATTACAAAATCCTCCATGTTCCACGTGACAAAGCTACCTTACTAAATTCTTTATGTTCCATACAGCCCAGCGGAATTATTAAAATCTACTTTCTTGTAAGATATAGAGTCTATTCCCCATCTGTAGTGCATAGATATACATGTAACTTCTCAGAGACCACCTTACCTTTTTGTATTCTTCTGAACACAGGTGCTTGAAGATATTGTGACCTTCATGCTGCAACAATCAAATTCCAGTATTACAATCACATGCAAACTGACACCACTGAAACATTACCATACAGGCTGATATATATGTATCTGGTCTACAACATAACATAAGATATTACTGTGTTTTATCTATATATTTGATCTGTACCTCAGAGCCAGGTCTACATCATAAGTTGTCCACCGGTCTCGAGGGGTATATGGTGTGATGTATGAATGAATGTTGGTAATCCCGACAAGCGATCCCTCAGGGAATAATATGAGTTGTCGCAGGATCATGAGGGGTACATGGGGTTTTATGCATCCTGGATTAGATTTTATACCATGAACCAAAGAGTGGTATAAAATCTAATGAGGGACGCATAAAACACAGTGATCCCCTTGTGATCCTGCTACAACAAATTCATCTTACCAACATGCTTTAATGTGACATTGTTATAGAATTAACACACATTCAAAATTGATAGAAAACAGCGATTTGATTGAGCTGAGGTTAACTTGTGCAATGTCATGTGACTTATGCGTGATAAGCAAGTTACCTAGATGTTTCCGTATATATTTCCCGGGCTACAAGGAAAATTATTTCCCTCTCCATAACCAATCAAAACCTGTGTGCGAAATATGCATGTCGGAAAGCACACGTAAAACCTCCAATCATCTCTCTCTCTCAACAAATGTTATATTGTGGATAACATCTTGTTAGTAAAGTACAGATTCTAGTACTTTTTTGGGTTGAGTCCCATCCGGGATTCGAACCCACACTGCCAGAGTGATGCACCTAATCGACAGCACACAAAGTCAGCAATCTAACCCACTCAGCCACACTAAGATAATGAAGCCTGCACCATGTGACCCACGACATGCTACTGTGGGGCCCAGCATGCTACCTGCAGTATCGCGACTGTCTGGTTGAAGTGATGATGTTCCATGGTGGAGGTGGAGTAGATGGCTGCCAAGGGGGAGGCACTCTTCACCATGAAGGCGTTGGTCTTCCCGCGATGATCCAAGTCATGACACAGGCATGCCACAAACAGTGCCAGGCTCTGAAACAGATGAACAACATTGGAATTCAACTTCCATGTGATCTGACGAGGACATTAGTTGACACCGGAGTAAAACAAATGTACCACGAATTACCCCATTTAGATGTTTCAGAATACTTGTGCCTTCACTGATATTAATACATGAAACTGGGGACATTTGGCACACCATGGCACAGTGTGATCACCAAAAGTCATACTGAGGTTAGCTCACTGGTGTCCTGCCCTACTAGCATTACAGTTATTATACACAGCCTATTAGGGGAATATGTAACTGACTGACCTCAGTTGTTTGATAGGCATTTCTTAGAAGTTGATGGAGGGCAAAGTAGACACAATTTATTGTCAAGTGATCCCTCGGGGAATATTATATGTTATTGCAGGATCATGAGGGGTACATGGGGTTTTATGCATCCTGGATTAGGTTTTATACCATGATCCGGAGAGTGGTATAAAATCTAACGAGGGACGCATAAAACCCAGTAATCCCCTTGTGATCCTGCTACAACAAATTTATCTTACCAACATACTTTAATGTGACATTGTTATAGAATTAACACACATTCAAAATTGATAGAAAACAGCGGTTCGATTGAGCTGAGGTTATCTTGTGCAATGTCACGTGACTTATGCGTGATAAGTTACCTAGATGTTTCCATATTGATCCGTATGGATAACAACTTCTTTATTTTACTGCAAAGGCAACGTTTCGGTATAGACCCTTATAAGTTGTCAAAAAGGAGTAAACAAGAGTCATGACTGACCTCAAGTGGAGTAAACAGTAGTCATGACAGACCTCAAGTGGAGTAAACAGGAGTCATGACTGACCTCAAGTGGAGTAAACAGGTGCCATGACTGACTCAAGTGGAGTTAACAGGAGCCATGACTGACCTCAAGTGGAGTAAACAGGAGACATGACTGACCTCAAGTGGAGTAAACAGGAGCCATGACTGACATCTAGTGGAGTAAACAGGAGCCATGACTGACCTCTAGTGGAGTAAACAGGAGTCATGACTGACCTCTAGTGGAGTAAACAGGAGCCATGACTGACCTCTAGTGGAGTAAACAGGAGCCATGACTAACCTCTAGTGGAGTAAACAGGAGCCATGACTGACCTCAAGTGGAGTAAACAGGAGCCATGACTGACCTCAAGTGGAGTAAACAGGAGCCATGACTGACCTCAAGTGGAGTAAACAGGAGCCATGACTGACCTCAAGTGGAGTAAACAGGAGCCATGACTGACCTCTAGTGGAGTAAACAGGAGCCATGACTGACCTCAAGTGGAGTAAACAGGAGCCATGAGTAACCTCTAGTGGAGTAAACAGGAGCCATGACTGACATCTAGTGGAGTAAACAGGAGCCATGAGTAACCTCTAGTGGAGTAAACAGGAGCCATGACTGACATCTAGTGGAGTAAACAGGAGCCATGACTGACCTCTAGTGGAGTAAACAGGAGCCATGACTGACCTCAAGTGGAGTAAACAGGAGCCATGACTAACCTCTAGTGGAGTAAACAGGAGCCATGACTGACCTCAAGTGGAGTAAACAGGAGCCATGACTGACCTCAAGTGGAGTAAACAGGAGCCATGACTGACCTCAAGTGGAGTAAACAGGAGTCATGACTGACCTCAAGTGGAGTGAACTGGTGGGCTGCCCGCTTGATGACTGTGTACATGGAGTGCGCCACTGAAAACGCATGAACCCAGTTGTGGTAGGGCACATTGCGGTAGTTCTTCCGCACAGTCAGCGTGAACCGAATCAAAGCATCCGTGTCAAACCTGAAAATTTGAATTATTTGATAAATGTCCATTTCGTAATAATTTACGACAAACTTACATACCAACAATATATTAATGGATCTGACACTTACAGCGCAAGAACCAAATACGTTTCCCTGTTCTGTTTCTTATTTTATATTATATTTTTCAGAATTATGTAGACTCCAACAACACTGAGCTACCAGTAGACATAAATATTGGCAGGTGCACTCTTTCTGTAAGACACACATCGATCAATGGAATCAGTATTGTTGACATATACATTATGATCAAATACAAAGATTGATTTAAGATACTAGGATTGGTTTTAAGAAAGTGCTACAATGCTGTGACCTTGTTTCCTCAGTATTGCATTTTGAGTGCAATCTTAAATTCACAAGTCCAGAAAATATGTTTTCCTGGGGCAACTGAAGTGACTTCACGTCTTGCAAGAAACAGAACTAAGAGCATGTGATGTAAAATAACTTGTGGTGAAAAGTGAGAAATGAGAATCAACAACTATTTGGAACCAAATACAACAGAGCAACTTTCAGTGGTCAAGTTTATCAATCTCCAAAATTGTATTTAATGTCGGTCCACACTCAAGTAGGTTTACAATTATTTTCTTCTTCTTAAGAACAATTATTCTGATTGAAAGAATGTTTTCATATAAGGCATTTTTAATACTTGGTGAATAAATGTGACAACCTTCAATTTCACAAATGTGGAATCAAATTTAAAAAACCAAACCAAAAAAACATGTCTTTCCTTCCTGTCAAAAAGTTGTTAACTTCTTTCAGCAATCAAATAAAAACTTCAATAGAGGTCAACATAAGTAAGGAAGGATATTTCAATACACTTTTCATGTTTTGTTTTCAATTTAATTTAAGTTTCTTAAGGTGAATACCATCAAAGATCTGAAAGCCAACTGATACAGATGAGGTCTACTGATGACCATTTCATATTCTGTGTGTAAGAGGGGGGAATGGAGGGTTGGGGTCAGGATGGATTTGTTTTACAAAAACAATTTGTTCAATGAAAAATACTAGAAAAATAATCTTGCCTCAGATTTTGCTGGGTGTCAAGACTAACAAAGAAGTTGGTTAAAAAAAAAAAAAATGAAAAGCAAAAGATTGTATGTCATGAAAATGTCTGGGATGTCTCCATAATCCCCCAACCCTCCAAGAATATTAAATGGTCAGTCTCCAAATATCTCTTATACTAAGGAGATAGTTCTAGCTCTAACAACATTAGTTCTATAAGCTTTAAGCCAATACAGGACATACCGTCATCACAACTCTATCAACTCAGTATTTACTTAAAGGAATTTTTTCACATCTTTTATCTTTTCAGATTTATAGTTTCGTTTGCTAAAAACAAGATAGCAAAGAAGGATTCACAAAAGGCTGAAATACTTTTGAATGGAATTTGTAAAACTTAGCTTGATAGTGTACATGATGAGTGTATATATATATATATATACTACTCAAAAGAAGTTAAGGATCACCCGATTCTTTCATATTGGTAATGTTAATCTGTCATGGCATGAGAGATTAACTATTGTAATATGAAAGAATCAGGTGATCCTTAATTTCTTTAGAGTAGTATATATATATGCGTGTGTGTGTGAACTTGCAGTGCATCAGACTTCTACAAATACAGAATCATTGTAAATAACGTGATACTTCATTTCAATGATGTAAAAAATATCAGTTACATGTGAACAGATTTTGAAATTACAAATACTGAATGAAAATAACGGTTGAAGTAAACCTGTAAATCCTTACATACAGTAGTCATGTCAATCAATGTATACTGAGCAAAAATAATTAAGAATCATGAATATTTTTTTGGATATTTTTTTGGAATATTGTGTGCTCTGTCTCCACTACGAAGCAAATATCACAAAAAATATTCATGACCCCTTAATGTTTTTATTCAGTATCTGTTCGTTTTGCAAACAATTCACTTCCATGGTTCCATGAATACTTGAATCCATGACACTTCAGGGAAGTATATAGGCTTGCGAATATTCTGTACTATATCCATAGCAAATGTCTGTTTAGGTTTAATCGTAGGAAAAGATTTGTTTGTTTGCCACACTCAGCAATATTCCATCTATATGACAGCAGTCTGTAGGTAATCAAGTCTGAACCAGACAGTCCAGTGATTGATATCATGAGCATTGATCTACGCAATTGGGATACAATGACATGTATCCACCAAGTCAGCGAGCCTGACCATCCGATCCCATTAGTCGCCTCTTACGATAAGCATGGGTTGCGGAAGACCTATTCTAAACCGGATCTTCAGGGGTCTGCAGGAAAAGAAAATTCCTTTATCTGTTTATTTTAAAACTCGAATTTCAACTTTGTAAAGGTGATTTGTTTCTCACTGATATCTGGGCCCATAAATTGAAAAGGGCTTTATACATAGCTTTGTGATATTGCAAGAAGAATGTTTAAATACTTTAGTGTCTAATATACCTACCATTGGCACATATTATATAATCATAGCTGAGGGTGGCGTTAAACAACAAACAAACATTTTAAAATCCTAGATAAATCCCTGAATATGCATTGAAACTGGAGCATACGTATCTTGATGATACTTCATCACAGTTAACGTTAACAAATATCCTAACCTGGACCAAGCATCGGTGTTATCTAACCATGACACAGAATAAAAACATACTATACACTATGGCACGTGTCAGTATAAACTTAATGTTACAAGAAATCATCTAACCATACTGCTAGACATATCTATCATAAGGCACCAAGCATGAAGGTAAAAAACAGGTGTCATATCTATATGCACAGGAGAAGAAATTCCAGAAAGAAGGCTGGGCAAAAAAACAACCAAAACAATTCAAACATTAATTACAATAGATTGGTATCAATTTCTTGTTTATCACTGTTGCACATTTTGGTGAACCATCACTATCCAAAGAATCCAACACCTCTAACACAGATACCGGAAAACCAACTTCCACACCCTTCCTTTTATGTTATACTTGCTCAATCACCACAAACCTCTCATCCAGTCACCCACCATCCCTCCCAACTTCCACACCACCCTTCCTTTTAGCTTATACTTGCTCCATCACCACAAACCTCTCATCCAGTCACCCACCGTGCCACCATCCCTCCCAACTTCCACACCACCCTTCCTTTTAGCTTATACTTGCTCCATCACCACAAACCTCTCATCCAGTCACCCACCGTGCCACCATCCCTCCCAACTTCCACACCACCCTTCCTTTTAGCTTATACTTGCTCCATCACCACAAACCTCTCATCAAGCCACCCATCGTGCCACCATCCCTCCCAACTTCCACACCAGCCTTCCTTTTATCTTATACTTGCTCCCATTATTTCTGAATTATTGTAAAAAGTTATTAAAATTTTATTGACATTGACCAGCCTTTGTTTCTGGAACTTCCTATTATATTAGGGCAAGAAGCAGCTGAAAGGTTCGGCTGAAATAAAATTAAATACAAACTTATGACTATCATGTAAATTTCTAATTCACTTGGTATTAAGTGTATTTCAAAACCATACTTCAATAAAAGCAAGGTAAGCTAGCTAATGAGAAAAAAGAATTCAGAGACTACAAAATGATTCCACATAAATTCTGAAATGAATGATCAAATGCATGTGTTTTCTAACACACCGGTAGATTTAGCTGTGGACCAACTTTCAATACAATGAAGGATTTTGAAAATATGAAGAAAATTTAGTTAATCAAATTGTTCTTAATAACAGAAACACATAAATTTCATTCATATAAATAAAACTTTGGAATGTAACAAGTCATAAACCTATTTGCAACCTTAATACAGGGGAGGTAATCCAAACATAAAAGGGAGACTACTCATAACCACTGCTTCAAGCCCTTTTGTTAGTTGATATAGTTGATAGATATCAGCATCCCCAAAACCCAGGTGTATGTGTTCCACAATCCATTCCACTCCTACTCCGGGACAACGATGAGGGTAACCTTCTGTCACTATATAACTCAACAATGAGGGTAACCTTCTGTCACTATATCTCAACAATGAGGGTCACCTCCTGTCACTATATAACTCAACAATGAGGGTAACCTTCTGTCACTATATAACTCAACAATGAGGGTAACCTTCTGTCACTATATAACTCAACAATGAGGGTCACCTTCTGTCACTATATAACTCAACAATGAGGGTCACCTTCTGTCACTATATAACTCAACAATGAGGGTAACCTTCTGTCACTATATAACTCAACAATGAGGGTCACCTTCTGTCACTTTATAACTCAACAATGAGGGTAACCTTCTGTCACTATATAACTCAACAATGAGGGTAACCTTCTGTCACTATATAACTCAACAATGAGGGTAACCTTCTGTCACTATATAACTCAACAATGAGGGTAACCTTCTGTCACTATATAACTTAACAATGAGGGTCACCTTCTGTCACTATATAACTCAACAATGAGGGTAACCTTCTGTCACTATATAACTCAACAATGAGGGTCACCTTCTGTCACTATATAACTCAACAATGAGGGTAACCTTCTGTCACTATATAACTCCTACAACACTCACTGAATCAGACATTTACAGATGGAACAGGCAAGGGGAATAACTCCTGTGACCTTCCATATCTTGACAGTCACATGATCACAAGGAGAAGGGAACATAAACTACCTCAGAAGAAAGTATTTCAAGTTCACTACTAAAAATAGTCGCTTCAAACATGTGTCAACAGCCAGCTTTTCCTTTTGAACCTGCTCTGAACTATTTAAAGTCAAGACATTTCCAAATGATTTGAGGTAAATGTGCATATTGCGATTTATATTGTATCGTGACCCATTTATCATTTCATCACTATCTTAACTGCACAGGGGAAATGTGTAAATCATGCACAGTCTCTCTTCAAGCCCCTGTATAGAAGTGGATGAAAGTTGAATTAAGAATGCCAACAGATGTCACTTTGTTAACGGGACACTCATGAAAAGAAGTACTCAGTAATTCCCAAGCTTACTGGCACCCCAAATTAATAGTAAATTAGATCTATTGTCAGTGTCTGAAGGTCACACAGGGTAATCCGCGAAGTGGACATGAAGCAAATTACGGATCATCTACACCTGAGTTTCAAGGATGAGCCAACGGATAAAATTTGCGAAAAGCCTAGATGTGGCAAAAAAACCAAACATATTTTCTTTAATTCTAAAGTGAAAGTAATAATAATAAGTGAAAAGACTTAAAAAGGTATGATATATATCATATTGAGACTTGATTATATTGTATACCTTGGATCACTGACAGAACTGAAAGACAAAGGTGGTGTTTATGTTGAAAATATATCAAGGAGTAAAACCGTATATATCTATAACCATCCTCCATGGTCTAGTGGATAGAGAATGTGCCCAGAGAGTGGAAGGTCGGTGGTTCAATCCCCAGCCATGTCAAGATGGTACTTGTTGTTACCCTGCCTGGCACTCAGCATCAAAGGGATAAAACAAGGACTTATCGGCTCAGAGTCAGTATACTGTGTCTGGGTGGGGTATCTATGTTAAACTGTGGCATGGTATCTCAACTGGCTAGCACTATAAATCCGGTTTATGTCCAGACCTATACATGTAGCCACAACCACACATAACTATATAAGTGCAATAATCTTGAATGCGATATTAATCCCCATTTCACGTTACCTCACAAATATCCATCACATAATAATCAGTGAGCAAAACAATTAATTGATATAGTTTAACATCATATCTGCAATATTCTAGCCATACAACATTAGGCATTGAGTGAAACAAATCAGGACACATGACACTGACCGAAGAAACTGACAAACACACTTTTAGTATAAAATGAATAGCAACCATATATCATGCAGTGAAATGATTTAATTTTATCATCCATGCCATCTTTGACAATTACATTGTGCTATCCATTTCCTAACTTGTATTTCACAACTGGGTGAATAGATTGTTGGTTTTGCCAATCTGTTCTTTTCACTGAGCCATTTATATTATTTTTCATCACTATTTTGCCTTTTTATGTCCAATGGAATGTGTCTGGGCAGATAATAAAGAAAGTGCTCTGGTATTTAATATTTACACAATAAATCCCTGGAGTTCTTATATTGATTCCCATATTTTCATGTGTACATTTTGCACTTGAGTATAATGCACACTTCCAATTCTTGGGTATAAATTTCGGGATAAAATGTTATTCCATACAAAGTGTGAGGTAAAAAACTACATCGTATTGCTTCAGCCTGAATAACTACTGAATGTATTTGTGCTCTTGGATAATGGTCTAATTTCCCTATTTTTCACAAGCTCTTTGATGTGCTGAATTTTCCGCTCCCTCCAGCATACTACAGTTTGCACCTTTACAATGAAGTTAATCATGGCAGAGAGTGTTTAGTCAACAACGATCAGTTCCACATGGAATAAGTCAACTATTGCCAGTGTAACTGTGTCATGGATAATGTTCCTTGTGAAAACTGTTCTATGGAATAATTCCCCAAGACAATACAGTTCAAAGGAACAATGTCACTACAGACAGACAGATTTAGTTTGTATAGATCTATGTGGCCATGAGGCCAATAGTACAATGACATTTTGTTGTAGGAAAATTCGTCATGGAGCACTACTTGTTTGTTGTAGCTGAACAGATGTACACAGTTTTATTTATATTCAATGTCATCCTTCTTTCAAATATCTTATAAACAAAAACTGCAAGTCTGAGAAGAATATGGCTATTTTTGCTGTTCATTAACTGTACAAATTTTCTTTGTGATGGATACGTATTATAATAGATAGGCAGGTATTTGATTCTTATATCTTCATATACTGGACATATTAATAAAACATGGTATTCGTTTTCTTGGTAATATTTGCAGTAAGGACACATCGATGTTAAAACATCATTATCTTTGGAATGTCTGTATAACTGTAGATTGAGGGTAGACATTAGGGCTGTTACGATTCACTCGCATATTCGGGGAATCGAACCGTATCCATTTATGAATTGAATTCGCTATTTGTGGCAACTAGAATCGAATATTTAAGAATATGCAATCATGTGCATTTACATACCCTGTACCTAAAAATACCCATTAGAACATATTATATGCATAGATTTCTTCAAAGACAACACTCTTATGATATTTGATTTGACAGTATTGTGGTCATGGGTCATTGTCGCATTTGTGAAGATACCTACCAGGATAAGTGCAGTATATAAATGTATAATATATTAATAATTAACAAACCATGTAAAATAATTTATGTTGTTACTTTTTCACTGAATATAAAATACTGAATCGTTTTCCCCTCGAAGTGTATTCGTTGCAGCCCTAGTAAACATCGTTGTTTAAACATTGTTAAGAACATAATTTTCATTTTATGACAATGGCACTACAGGCATTTAGTGATACACCAAACCTACAAAAGGAAGAGTTTTGCAAGGACTAGTTTTACAAGTCTAACAATTAGATCAATCAGCTAAGAAAGGCTCACACACTCCTAACTATTCTCACACAGTCAGCTGAGTCTTGTGTAGAAGGACCTTAAAGTCCATGTGCTTACCTCATTGTGCCAAACAGGTCCTTGAACATGTAGAGAACATAGAGTGGCTTTTCGTCATTGTCAATACCCCAAGGGGAATAGGCATAACTGAAACACAAAACTTGTTTGTCATAAATAATGCTTGTAAGATTTATGCCATAGTGGCTGCACTCAATATTGATAAATTATTAGGAATATATATTTCAATAGTGTTTGTCATTAAAGATGTTTGTGGTATGATTAGTTGTTGTGATTCTTTACCATCTTTTAACAGACAATATGGAACAAATCCCAGTTTTCATCCCAATGGGCCCCTGTCTACACCAGAATGTACCCCAGTCTCCATCCCAATGTACCCAGTCTCTGTCACAATGTGTCCCCGTTTCCCCTTTCGGTCAGTATAATTCTCATACATACGTGTTAAATTACGACTGGCATAGCTCAGGTCATTTGGTAGAATGTTTGTTTGTCGTTTAACGCCGCACTCAGCAATATTCCAGCTATATGAAGACGGTCTGTAAATAATCAAGTCTGGACCAGACAATCCAGTGATTGACATCATGAACATCGATCCACGCAATTGGGATCGATGACATACATCAACCAGGTCAGTAAGCCACTGATCCCGTTAGTCACCTCTTACAACAAGCATAGTCGCTTTTTACAGCAAGCATGGGTTGCTGAAGACCTATTCTTCCCCTGATCTTCACATTCGATAGAAATAGGCCCTGATTGTTCTTCAAAAGCACATGATTAAGGGATAACAAACTGGTGTGGTTCTAGCCTCTGAGTTCACCTTGTGATTGCATGCATGTCATGAGGTACTGGGCTGGAGCGCAGTGACATCATCTCCTCCTCAGAACACTGACTGTGGTAGGACAACACCTCCAGTGCCACCTTGTACTTCTGTTCTGACCGCCGAATCTTCTCATACAGCTGTGAATAAGAACATCAACTGATCTTAGTACGAGTGGAGCAGTTGAATGCGATAACTCCCAGGGTGCTGTTGTACAAAACAACCTTAGCGTCAAGATTGCCGTAAGTCTATGTTAAGGTATGGGAGTTACGATCACCTTTGCTCTAAGATCGCTTTGTACAACGGCACCCTGATCAACACAAATCACTTTGGATTTTGTTCTGTTATGTTAAGAAAACATATTTTTTTATATAAATATAAAGACTTCAAGTATTCCATTTGTATTCAGGATGAAGATGCATTATAAGTCAAGTCAGGGGAAAAATAACATGTTCAAACTTCCATCACCACTGACATCAAATTGAAAATATCAACATCAAGCCTTCCTTCACTCCTCCCTTCACTTTCCCAGTCCTTCCGTCACTCTTTTCCAAGTCCTTTTACATTTACCCAGTTCTTCCTTCACTTGCTCACTCCTCAACTTCTCAAGTTACCAACACTGTACTTTTGTTAAGTTTGCTAATGCCCTAATTCCGTTTCATTCACTGATTCCCTTCGTCTGTCATCCTTCACTCAATCACACTCCCTTCCGCTGCTCAGCCTCCCACGTCAACCATTACCTTTGCGTGATGCAGTGCCAGGCCACAGTAGATAGCAAAGGTCTCAAAGGCTTCCTCATCTGCCCTAGTGAATGGTCCACTCATCTTGTTGACCATCTGAACCACTCCGATGATGCTGAAACACCCACCATGCATCACTCAACTGGGGTGGATTAACCAGGTAACCTGACACTCAATATACAGGCGACAGCTATCTCGGACATACTGAACACCAAAAAGGTTTTGAGTATTTTGATAGATCGTATATTGTTTCAAATTTTTATGTCGATGTCAAAAACACCATCAGTCATAAAGAGTGAGAGAAACATTCCAGCTTAATCGCAACAACCTGTTAACAATTATGTCTGGGGCAGACAAACCAATGGTTGATTGCATGAGCCCCGATCAATATCATCTGGGTATGTTGAGACACAATCAGCAATAGCAACACACTGTAAACACCTGATTCTCATTAAAGTTGGTTCTTACAACAAGCATGGGGTACTGGTGAACTATTGACCAATAACTCTTAGCTCAGTTGGTACATTTGGTTAAACATATCTTGATACACAGTTCTACAGATTACACAGAATCGATCTGATTAGTTAGAGAAAAAATAAGTTATAACTACAAGTAATGTTTTCATGTCCGTCAGCAAAATAGACCGTCTCGGAAGTGGGTATTTTAAAAACTGACATTGCATTGATGAAAAGAACAGAATTCAATACCTGTAACAAGATATTTCAGTTGATAGAGACAATAGGATTCAAAGAAAGATGGTTTGGGGTACCCTCCTTTCTGTGGTACTGATTTGAAGGGACTTACTTCCCCCTGATGTAGATGGGCATACACAGTATGCTCTTGGTCCTGTAGCCAGTCTGTAGGTCTACGTCGCGGTTAAACCGGATGTCCCCATAGGCATCCTGGATGTTGAGAACCTCCCCAGTGGTGGCGACGTGGCCAGCCACGCCTTTGCCCATGGGGAATCTACATGCAGTAATATAGATCAGGTGTAAGAAAATGTACACCTCAGAAAGATTATATTTGAGACAAGCATTTTACTTGAAAACGATGAAAGACTAGAGATATTCAGTTTTTAAGAAATTTATCAAATCCATGAACAAGGCTTTAGTACCTTACTGACAGACCAAGGTTCATGACTGGGGCTATTTGGAGCTTCAATCTCATGATCATTGGATGCATAAAGTGCATGTGAAAAAGATCTGACTAAACCGTCCACTCACAAAATCAATCTTTGAACACACTCAATACCTCTGAGGTTTACTTACCATACTAGATCTCTAATCCCTGTGTCATGTGTAATCTGTCATACTTTCTTGGGCTTAACATCATCAACTTATGGGTGGTAATTCAAGCAAATGTGCACATGTTCCTGTTACACTTGACAGCAATGCGTCATTAACATACGTGACACTATCAGCAGCAGACCAGCCCATGTTTCAACTTTGATATATTTATGGGACCTGGGGGGGCATGGGTGGCCCAGTCGCCTAAGGCGGTGCGATTCGCTGTGCAGAGTTGCATCCCTTGGGCACTCAAGAAACCTATGATTGTGGGTTCAAATCACGATTCTCCCCGATTATGTTTCTAGGTTTGTCAGCACCATATCTGTGCTCACGGGTTTCACCGAAGTGGTAAATGTCTGAGACCTGCATCACTTTGAGCTTTCCTCCCACATTAAGCTGACACGCCGCGATATAACTGGAATACTTTTTAAAGCGGTGTTAAACCAAACTCATTAACTCACTCACTTATGGGACCTGGGTGCAACCTGGTTTTGTTTGGTCCAACTTGGTTTTCATGTCAACATGCATGTGGTGCAAGTTAAATCAAGTTCCTTAAATCGACCCTGCATATATTTGCAAATTTGAACATACTTGCATTGCAAGAACTGAACGAGAATGGCCTGGCATATTACCATATGATGCATACCCATCCCATGTCGGTGCTGCAGGGTCATTCACTATACATGTTCACAGCAGTCAAATTCACCCATTTCCTTTTCCAGTGGGTTTAAGGCTCCTATTTTAGCCATGTCCTGGCATGGATAAGCTTACTGAGAGAGGAGAGGCCACTTGAGACATTTTACAGGCATACATCCTGAATCAGACACAACTGATTTGGGGGATTTCTGCCTCCATTTTAACTTCGCAGTATAAGCAGACACATGAGAAAACATTACATGGGGACATTTGATGGATGTTGGAACCTGATTTAGTTCCTCTGTGTTCAGTAATGCAGCTAATATTATGATAATTTCAGTAAAGATCCAACCTTATTTCTTTCTGTGGTACATTTTCTTCACACTTTCCAGTATCAAATATTCGGGAGAAGAGTTCCTTGGTGCGGGAGTCGAGCATAAATAATGATGCCCGATCGGCATGCACAAGAGTTTTTGCAAAATTCTGCCAGAGGAAAAAGTTACCAAAACTTAAGTTATTTGACTTGAAATTGATGGAAATAACTAAATTCAAAAGTAGGCTAGAGACAACTGAACATAATCAGAGGAGGTAGCAAATAAGTTAAGGGCAAGACAACAAGCACACTAGACTATGGTTACCACAAACACTGGTGCAAACTCTTGTACAGGGAGTAGGCCTAGGGTTTCTGAAGATACAGTACAAGCTATGGATTGACTAAGGACAGCGCCATCTGGCTTGACTAAGGACAGCGCCATCTGGCTTGACTAAGGACAGCGCCATCTACCACAATCATCCACACGCCAAGGCTACAAGCATGTTCAGTATCTAAAGCATGGGTTACTGGGTTTGTCAAACATAAATGCACACAAATTAAGCTGATATCATTTGCACAAATGATATAATGAGTATGAAATATTTATATGGAAAAATATCTCAATGTAGTTTCAGAATCAAGAGCATGAGGATATACTTTAGTCATTTGATCAAATTCATTTTAATTTTTGAAAGGCAGAAAAGATTTGTGCCAATGAATCCTGTCAGTGGAGCTCTGGGACTTTAATGTCTTTGTTGAGATTCAGTCGAAGCACCAAATGGTAGAACTTGGCTTACATATAAACAAGATAACAGCACAAATGTAAGGACAAAATGGATTATTATCACTACAAAAAGACAATCAAATACTGATCACAAAAGAGGCTTTTTAAAAAAACAACATATGTCAAAGCAGCTGTAGGAACAAATGTTAACAGCAATATGACATACAGCTGTAAGTTTTGGAAGTTAGGTCAGACCGTTTAAAAGTCATTGTTTTACAATCAACCTCAGTACTTTGATACATGTTACTTTTGTAATATGGAGGGCATATTTATCTGTAAATCAAGAAAGAAACTGTCCTTCATTTCAAAAGATGGAATCGTACTACAAGATGTTGAAGTGCCAGATGTCCACTGATGCACTGGGCTGACCCAGTCACTCTAACCTGATTTCTTTCTGCTGACTACTTTCAGGTGAAGGAACACCCATAGTGCTCCCGACGTCAAAAATACGTGCAAATAACTCCTGCCGGTGGTGATCCAATAGGAACAGTGAAGCTCGATCCGCATTCACCAACTTTTGTGCAAAATTCTGTCACAACGGAACAAAATTGGGAATACTACAGGGTAAGAAAATAAAGCAAACCAACAAGGGGTGATTGATAAGTTCTCAGCCTCACATAGAAAGAATTATTCACAATCCATAGTCCTCTTCTACATTGATACACTTTTGCCCATGATGTTGGAGTTTCACAGACGTCCTTTGGCTGTCCAAAAAGCTATAGAGTCAAAATGGGTTCCGGATAGAGCTTTCTTCATGTTTGGGAACAGATTGAAGTCTGATGGAGCCAGATCAGGAGAATGAGTTGGGTGCTGAAGGAGTTTAAAGCAACACTCGTGAATTGTACCCACTGGCTTGTGCACTTGCCCATTGTCCTGGGGGAAGAGCACACGATTTCTCAGTTTTCCATGTTTCTTAGTCTCAATTTCATCCCATAATTGCCTCATAAGTCCAGCATAATATGCTCCATTTATTGTCTGGCCCTTTGGAAGATCCACCATGAAGACACCTTTGAACACAGGAGGCCATCTTTCCTGGTCATGAGACAGTCTTTGCCTTCTTTGGTGGTGGTGATGTCAAATCCTGCCACTATTTAGAATCTTGTTAGAACCGAGGGATCATTGATTGTCACAAATCGTTGAAAGAACCTTTCTGGTCAGCTTCAAACATAGCTAAATCACCACAAGACATGGTGTGAATGGTTGCATATTTGATCAGTTGACGCAAGTTATTCTAGATATACCCCTCTGACATCATGTCGCTTAGACATTTGTCCACAAGAAACGATTTCCCCATTGTTCAAATCCTTCTATGTGAGGCTCAGAGCTTATCAGTCAACCCTTGTATAAGCATGAGTGTCTAACATCCTAGAGTTGTGATTGTACCACAAAATAATCATTTGATTCAATAAGCCTTGGTAATTGAGGAAATGGGACTAAGGACATGAATATCATGTTCAGAGTTTGCTGAATTGATTTCTGTCAGCTGTATCTCAGGCTTAATGTCTTGCAGCTGTACTGCTATGACGCTGTAGCTCACCTGCTGACATTTACTTAAAGTCATGTGAACATCTTTAATGATAAACAAGTCACATACGCTAAATATTTAAAAACGAATGTGCTATTATTAACGTTTCATAAAAAGTAACAAATTTAACCTGCTCATCAAGTTTCAATCCCAATGGCAGCAGAAATACCAAAATTTGAATCATCGTCAAAGTAAAGATGCAATCAAAGTGAAACAATATTTCAAATGACTGACTGCATGGTACTCAGATGTCAAATCTAATTTACTTTACTTCAATGATGGTAACTGAATAGTCAAAGGGTTTTTAATATAACTGCCATTTTGAATACTTTATGAAAAACACCTGATCCAATTCAGGTACTATCCTTTGAATGAGTATTGTTTCACACTCTCCTTAGAAGTGTTCCAGCAATATCATGGTGGAGAAAAACCAGAAAGGAGCTACACACATCTAACCATGTGGGACATCGAGCCCAGGCATTTGGTGTGATCAGTGATTGCATTAAACCACTAGGTTATCTTATCGCCCATCCAATTGCCCTAAATGAAGCAGGTCTTGATTTTCAGGTTCTGAATCTCCCATCTCATATCTGAGTGTTTCTATCAACTTTATATTTTTTCAGAGACAAAGAGTTAGACTATTTCTGTGGGGGCCTGCTCTCATTATCTTTTGTTTGTTTGTTTGTTGTTTAACACCTCACTCGGCAATATTCCAGCTATATGACGGCGGTCTGTAAATAATTGAGTCTGGACCAGACAATCCAGTGATTGACATCATGAACATCGATGCACGCAACTGGGATCGATGACATGCATCAACCAAGTCAGCGAGCCTGACCACCCGATCCCTTTAGACGCTTCTTACGACAAGCATAGTCGCCTTTAACAGCAAGTATAGGTTGCTGAAGACCTATTCTACCCCAGATCTTCATGGGTCTCTCATTTCCCCTGGAATTATCTGAAGCTCTAGTGAATACCTTATTATGTTTAACATGCCAAAGATATGCTATACTCTACCTTTAAACATTAGAGGTCTTAGGAAAATGTATTATGATACAGTGAAACCTATCTAATCCATATGGTAATCCAGAAATCATCTGGATTAACAAATTTCCAGATTGACGAATCACTGATACAGTCCCTTAAAGAACATACAGATGTTCCTAATAGTAATCTTCTCGAGGACATGGTTTCCAGATTAACAGGTTCCAGACAAACAGGGTTTCATTGCATTCATTTGTTCATAGCCATCATCAATCTCCAAACGGTGACCACATCTTGTGATGAGGTGATGAATAGAGACACTGTAATCATTTGGGTACAAACACAAGTGATGAAAAGCAAAATGGTAAACTATTTGGTGAATAAAAGCCAGCTTCTACTCCGAAGTCTAACAATTGGGTAAACTAAAGATGGGGTAAACTTTCTACGTGACATAACATGACGAGTCAGGACATTGCAATGCAAAAAAAAGCTACTCATCTCTACAAGGATTTATGTTATGAAGCAAGCCAACAGAAAGATAATTATATATACTACTTTCAAAAGACACTGAAATCTACATAAGAAATAAGGTTTCCTGAAGGGCTCAAACATCAGTAAAACATAATCCAACAAAAAGAACAATATGTTTCATATATATCAATGAATGTCTCAGGAACCACAAGGCTCTGGAGCTCACCTTTCATGATAGAATGCATATGTTAACTGTCTTATATCAACTTTTCAGGCATTATTTTTAACAGCTGTACATGACTTATCCTAAGGTATACCAACTCTTTCATTTACTGACAATAATGTGCCTATGGTTTCTCATTTTACAAAAAGGATACTGTTAAACATTTTAATGTCTTTAGATATAAGGAGTTAACGAGTGCTTTTAGCAACATTTCAGCAATATCAGGGACACCAGAAAAGGGCTACACACTTTGCACCCATGTGGAGACTTGAACCCGGGTCTTAGGCGAGATGAGCGAACACCTTAACCACAAGGCTACCCAACCACCTTACCACAAAGTTATTACAAGTATTGTGATGAAATATTGAATGGTGCTTAAGTTGTAAACACCAAGGTAAGTTGAACATACACCCTGATTGATTCCATGAAAATCCCCCAAATAAGATTGAGAAAACGTAGTGCTTCATAACTAGTTTCACAACTAGTATGTGTGCAAAATTTGTAATAACGTACAATCTTTTTAAAATCAAATCTTTTACCCCGATCTAACAATACCACAATAGAATTTCAAGTCAGGTGAGGATTTTCCCACTTTAGCAAGCTAAGGAGTTGGATGCTGATTTGGGGTACTATTATGTACTATTATGTACTAGTTGTGTGAAGTTGACAGTAACACTTCTGTTGAAAATCTGAAGATTAGTTTTGGTGTGATTGCAGCCAAAATACAGGATTAATGGCAATGATGTAATAGAGGTAGAGTATTTGCAAGAATTACACCTTTTTTGGTCTAAATGGCAAGGCACTCAGAACCAACAGAATGTAGAAGATATCCACAACAATACAACAGTGCAGAGTTATGTTTAGGCATGTTGGAAATCATGATTATATTAGTTTTTGAGACACAGAAATCATATATGCTTGTGCCGAGAATTTAGTAGCCCCTATGCTGATTGGTGCATCAGCAAGTTCACTTGACGCCACCTCCTTATATGGAGGTGTCCTAAGATCTTCATATCAGGAAGAAAACGTATTAGAGTAATAGATCTGATTTTAATGAAATTGTGATAAAATTTCCATGGTCTTTGAGTTATGACTGATACAGATATTCTCATTGCTAGATTGCTAGATCCCAGGACTAAATGACAATTAATCACGCTATATGCACACCAAGACCTTAGGTCAAGGGGAGTTTCTCAACCAATCAGAAAATCCCTTCAGTTTCAATCACTGTGACAATGACACTTTTGAATTCATGTAAAGAATATTCATACTTTATCAATATTGTCATTTATAATATTCCTGAGACAACCAGGAATTACCAGTATCAAGAAATAAACACAAACATATTAGAAGTGACAACCTACCATTATTTTCATGATGACAGTATCCATGCTGATGATGTCTTGAAAAACGGACCTGTAGAAATCAGCATCGTCTTTTTACATATTTCAACATTACCACAGCATCGTCTTTTTACATATTTCAACATTACCAATCTTAAAGGTTATCTTCAACTCACAAAATACAGTGAGTGAGTGAGTGAGTGAGTGAGTGAGTGAGTGAGTGAGTGAGCGAGCATGTTTGGCTTAATGAACACTTGAAAAGTACTCATGACACAGGCACAAAAAATCCAAGGGCAGGGCTGTTGGGGCTGACAAATAAAGAATCATGTTTGGGCTGAAAGTTTGATTCAAACCCAATCTGCAGATCCTGGAATTGGTGAGGGACACACAGGAAATTGAGACAATTATACCTCTGGGCCTGGTGGGTCAGTGGGGACAGACAGTGAGTATATGTTAATGTTGGACCTATGTTTGGAGGTTTAGTGTAGACAGACAGTGAGTATATGCTGTTGTTGGACTTGTGTTTGGAGCTTTAGTGGGAACAGTGAGTATATGGCATTGTTGAAGTTATGTTTGGAGACTTAGTGTTGACAGACAGTGAGTATATGCTGTTGTTGGACTTGTGTTTGGAGGTTTAGTGGGAACAGTGAGTGTATGGCATTGTTGAACTTATGTTTGGAGGTTTAGTGTGGACAGACAGTGAGTATATGCTGTTGTTGGACTTACTTTGTGACTGTTAATAAAAACTCATTGAGTTTTCTTTGTTTTAACATACTGCTATGAACCTGCAAGAAAAAATATATAATTGATACATACATACCAGCAGCAGAAGGAAAAGGCATTCATGGTATTAATTATTAACTGCTGAACAAATGTTTACTTTCGTCATAGGTGTCTTCTAGATAAAGGCTTTAAATGATCCTTGATGTTAACATTCTTTCATAATAAGTTCATAAAACATATTACCATATTAAATTAAAATGTCCTATGTCATGGTCCTATAGTTGAATACTGTGATATGAAAACAATTCTCGGAAAGGAATACATTACTGTACAATTGTTAGTAAAAATGAAAATCACAAAAAAGATGTTAGAAGCATCTAACAGTACAACACAAATAGAGGTCTGTTAGCAAATGAACAGCAAGATACTTAATGCTAAAACAGAGATGACCAGTCATTACCATTATGGTCTAAAGCATTACCTGCCGTAGCACAATAAGGGGAGATAATCACATGAAGTACACAAAAGCATATCACACAATCACATCTTTGTTTACACAAATAGAAATATTTGTAAAATTTAATAAAAGAGTTTGCACAACAAACATTTAACAAACCATACTGTAAATTCAAAGTGTACAATACTCTTGTACATTCAAGGTCAATGCGGATCATGTTGCCATAGTTACAGGTTTAGTCAACAGAATTTCAAAACAATTTCCTAATCTGAAGTTTGTAAAAACAAACAATGACACACAAGTAGCTTATAAACACAAGTGGCAATAACACACAGTGGAATGTTTCGGCAGATAGTCAAGACTGAATATTCTCTGGCACTGTCATTTAATATTTTTCTGAAGACCTTTTCTAAACATATAATCTTAATAAACAAAAAAGTGAAAAACTGATTGTTTATACATTAAGTAGGTAAAATAATAATGAGCAAACAATGAATCAGCATTGGCCTCTGGTTGATGTGAATTCACAAAGACATGCACAGATACAACTACTCTGTTTGGGATACCTCTGTATAAAACAAAACCAGTCCACCCCAAGCTAGTATTCTCTCAGCACCCTGTAGGAACAGACACAGGTGAGGCTATAATGTCAGGCACAGACAAGAAGGAGGGGGAGGAGGAGGCAGAGGGACTTATCACAAACTCCCAGAGGCGGAGCCTAGGATTTTGAAAAAGGGTTTGGGCATGTAATACCAAAGTCAACGAAATGGCTTGGCCGAGGGTGCAGTTAACATGTAAAGTGTCTGGAAAAAGAGGGTGGAGGTGCGCAGCCCCTGCACCGCAACAATGCCAGTTAACTACAAACTCCATCATGGACAAAATTCAACATTAACACTGGGTGTCATTTCCAAATTTCCGAAACATTGTCTGACATTTCAAAAAAATATTTGTAACATTAACTTTTACTTCAATATGTAACTGAATTCATCATGCTGATATGGGTTGTTGTGATCTGAATGAAATCTGGAATTTAGCATTCAGCAGCAGCTGATGACGTCAGTCAAGGAAATGTGTTTAGTGGTTTAAAATTCAAAAAGGCACACTAGCAACATTACAGCCATATTGTGTGGAATTGGTTTAAACAGACTGTACATATCTTTGGTGAAGTAAGGATTGGGGCCTACGGACTACAGATCATAATCAGGGAGAATCTAGGATTTGGAACCCGCCACCAACAAATCCTGGTATAACTAAGGGAGGCAACTATTTATCCCCCTTAACAGGAGAAAATATTTTCTGATGATTGTGGTTAAAATTACCAACAGGTATTTGTCCTATTCCAAATTCAATTTTATAATGACATTACTAATTAGTATATAATAATTAATAAGCACACATAATACACACACCTTCAAAATTATAAAATATTTTATGGTCACTAAACCGTGTTCTGACTGTGTCAAACTAGGAACACTGTCCTCTACAGAACAAGTCTAGCTAGAGAGTAGATAAAATGATAAGCTTGTCAGGCCTCTACCTGTGACACTACGGTAAGATATATAAAAATCTGTTAAAGCTGAGGGGTGGAAGGGGAACAGGGTGGCGTTAGCAGGCTGCAAGTGTTAGTCAGGAGTCTACATTTTCAGACCATCCCTTAGCCGATATGCTTCAGACCCAGCAACAACAAATACCTTAGATCCTTCAAACATATTTGTGACTATTATTTGCACCTTTTGTTTTAGTAATGAAAGACTACATGAATAAATCATAAAAATATTGCAAAATAGATTCAAAAGTTCTGACTGATTTCTTTTATGATCACAAAATCTGTATAACTAAGTTTCTGTGATTATTATCCATATAGCTAAATTTTTTATGAAATATGACTTGAGTTGAAGATTTAGCCATCCAATCTCATAAACTTCTCTTTTACATCAGATTCCCATCCTCTCTCCATCAACTCCGGACAAACCAGTAAATAAGAGGTCATTACAGGTGAAGTTTCTAGTCTGGCAAGCAGATCGGAAGCTACAAAACTCTCAGTACAAATAAGCAAACCATTTGGAATGTGAACAAATGAACATAATTGGGCAGTTCTGGATGGAGAAAATAATGACCCAATGTTGTTGATATTTTCATCCTATAGTTTCAGTCTTGTATTTTTAATCAGCTTCATTAGAAGTTCTTTTTGCTGTGGTTTCATTTCTCTTTTACCCAACTTTGATCAAATTGCAAATTGCTGTCCCACGATACCAAAGTGTTTGAAAACCCTGGCCTGTAGGACCTGTGTCACCAAATTTTCACATGAGAATTTTGCTCAACACCTCCACCTGTTGTCCAACATCTACATACATACAGAGTAGACCTGTGAAGATCCAGGGTAGAATAGGTCTTCAGCAACCCATGCTTGATTATTCGCCATCATATAGCTGGAATATTGCTGAGTGTGGCGTCAAACAACAATAAACAAGCATACAGAGTAGCTGTGAAACTGAATTTTAAATCAATATAATCTTAGATCCATATGTTTTGATTAATAATATGTTTTTGTCTTGCGTGAAGATTCTGAATCAGTGCCATTGATAACATGGGACAACCTATGGGCTTCAAAACACCAGGGGGGACGGGTCAATGTTTGCTCAGGGCTGATGATCTCCTGTCAAGGGTTTGTCAGATCAGGATGGAGAGAGGTACAGAATCAAGTGTTTTATATACATATATATTTAACAAGACTGAGCTGTGGCAAGGAATTTGACTGAGAAAGTACTACAGAATGTTGGTAGGTCTGATTGCTAGGGTGAGATGAAGGCAAAGATGGTAATATGTAAGCCTGGTTTAGGATCTGGATTATATGGTTTACCTCAACATAATCTACTAGCATATCTGCCCACATTAGAAGAAGGATTGACACCTACAAAATGAACATTGTCACATGACAGTAAATGTGTGCCTCAGTATTTCAACTTTTCACAGAAGTCATTAACTTACAGATCTCGTGGATCATATACATCTGACTGCAAGTCATTGAGTGCCAAGTGTAGGCAAACATACAAGTGGCATGAAGAATGCTCTCCACAGGCAGGGATGATAATAACACAAATGCTAACTACACGATCTCATTTCAATCAGCTTTTACTCAAACATTGGGCAAAGGGGACCTCACTGGGTCAACATCTAGACTTATTCTAAAGAATGATATCATAGGGCAACAAAATCAAAACAGCAGATATTTAAAATGTGAATTTCAATGAGACTTAAGATGCACTTAATTGAATTCATAAATTTAACAATTTCAACCATTTTTCAGTATCAAACGGACAAAATTCATGCCCTACAAAACTAATATCTTACCTCTTCTTCTTCTTCTGTAAATGACGTATATTTAAAGTTTCTGTAAAATTCTACTACACCTGAAACCAAGTTATTTCATGTTACTTTGCTTGCTAAACTAAATGAGGACAATGACAATGAGGATTTAAAGACAAAGGAGTATTTGTAATTTTGATGTTACTCTCATTCAAAGTAGTCCAGGTTAAACAAGTTTTTCTCAAACTAATGAAACAAGTATCATAAACAATGTCATATATTGTAATCACTGTCATGGTGGGTCCCTGGAGTGAACTATCCACTGAGTGAGTGAGTGGTTTTATGCTGCTTTTGTCAATATTCCAGCAGTGGTGATGATACAGGTTAAGGATGTCTTGGACCTTACAAAGGTCAATCAGCTCCCTCAGATGCATCTTCCTGAGGCAAGGGAATTAACTGACTGTAAAAGTCCAGTTTCCACCCTTGCAAAGCTACCTCCCTTGTCTCGGTAAAATGCCTCAGATGTTACAATTCACTCTTCAGAGTGCATCCCTCAGTCATACAAGGTTCTGCTGATCACTGGTTTGAATACAAGATTCACTCTGATTATGATCCTTGGTCAGATCCATTTCAGTGAATAGGGCTTTTAAAAAATGGTAAATGCCTGTGTCCCAATTGTCTCTAACACATTGGACTTTCCATGACAAGCTGTGATACAATTAAAATACTGTTCAAAGCAGGTCTAAACAAAACTCACATCAATATGCAAAACAGTTATCATAAAGTATTTATTATAACAGTTAGATAGTTTAAATCCACTATAAACAAAACTGTGAGTATTTAATAAGTAGTATCTGATCTTCAATCTCAGACTCTGTGGGGCAGTGGACAGCCTTGTGGTCATATTGCTGGAATATTTGCTAAAAGCGGTGTAAAACCCAACATTAGTGAATGAAGCACCCTTTAAATATCTATTCAATCTCTTGTTATACGTTGTTATACAGTCATCATACATTACATCAAGTAATACAAAAAGTATACTAGAATGAATAAAAAGTACGAGAACATTTTTAAAGGAAGAATTTATTTGCCACAATAAATAAATAAATTCAAAGTTTTTAGATGATTCATGCAACTTCATGATTTGAAAATTTAGTCCTTAAATTCTTTCCAAAGTCACAAATTCTAGATGTTGACTGAAGCAACGAGATACTGATTGAACGGTAGTGATTAAACAACAGACAAGGCCTCTTATTACCTAATAAGGACCCCCTGCCATCCTGCAGTGGCAGGGCTAGCACTGAATGAACCTTGATATTGCCGTGTCCCAAACCCTCAGGGAACCGACCGTCCTGAAACATAGTGACACAACATATATCTTATTACAACACTCTAAAACCAATATAAACATCATAGCATTTGGAAAATAGTCACTTTGTAGTCCGGAGTCCACTGTAATGTAAGTTATGTCGATCATGGTGACCTGATAGAATCGAGTCTGGACCAGGCAAACCAGAAATTGAAAGCATGAGCAGTGAACTGCATCATCAGGGCTAAAATTTGCAACAGTAAATCAGCAGTGGCTGAGTCCTACCACCCTATCCAACTTCGTCACCTAATACGACAACCTGTAGTGCTTGGGATCCATTTTAACCCTGGGGCCCATTATGTTACAGAGACAAAAAACAGATATATAATCTGAACCATCTGCCCACTACAATGTCAACTGCCTCATCACGTAGAGAGTTATCTGCCCACTTAAATGTCCACTGTCTCATAGGAAGAGATTTATCTGCCCACTAAAACATATGATGTCTCATCAGGTAGAGAGTTATCTGCCCACTAATTTATCCAGTGCCTCATAGGAAGAGAGTTATCTGCCCACTAAAACATATGATGTCCCATCAGGTAGAGAGTTATCTGCCCACTAAAATGTCCACTGCATCATCACAAACAGAGTTGTCTGCCCACTAAATCATTCGCTTTATAGTGTAAAAAGAACTTCAACTCGCAGTCCAGTGTCACTTTGTACATCCATGACCTGTTTTCAATGTGAGAATTTGTTTGAAGCACCCCACAAATATCAGAACCATTTACTTCTTCATCAACAGTTATGCTTCCTTTGATTATCAATGAAAACACATTATCTGGAGTAATTAGTCTTCCAACTGTCTGGGTTTTTACAAGATGGTGACTTGCCACATAGCATGATTTTCTGATGAGTATGATCAATCATCTAACTCAATATACCAACTAAATGAAGTTAAAGTTTAACAAAGATGTTTCACTTTGTGGCATATTAAATATTAGACCAGACCAATTTTTTTCGTGTATTACAGATCTGCTGAATGGATGTTTTGCCTGATTTAAAAAACAAATCGCTGAAAATTATTAAAAAATATAACTGCCGACAACACTAACATATTCTCAATGGAAGGGAAGCAACTCTTACGCAATTTTCACTTGCCATCAGCACAAGTGTAAATAATATCATTTGATGACTGCTGCAACATACAGCCATACAAATTTCATTTTGGCACCAGACACGTAAAAACAAAATAAAACACTTCCATGTCTCATTACAGTGATATTTCCCAATGAGCTACTGGCCCAGCACAGTGTACTTACCCCATGCGGATCCTTTAACCTGACTGTTTCCTGTGTGTGTGCTACATGTGCTGCTACTGTCGTCCCCAGACAGATCCGGTCGCCATTACTCGGACCACTACTGGACATCGGCTTACTACTGCAGTAACACATACCATTGGTAGAGAAGTCATATGGCGAAAAAAACATTTGTTTCTTTTGTTTGTAGCTTAAAACTGCATTCAGCAATATTTCAGCTGCATGAATGGCGGTCTGTACGTAATCAAGTCTGACCAGACAATTCTGTGATTCACATCATGAACATCGATTGATGCACAATGGGATACGACGACATGCAAATTACAGAGCCTGACCACCAGATTCATTTCGCCATATCTTATGACAAGTATAGGTTGCTAATATTCTTACCCAGAATCACCACAGGTAACAAAAAGCCATACTACTATATGTGACCTTGATATAACATCAGATTAGTACATGTTCTATCATCTTAATGTTTTGTGTTACTTTGGCACTACAACTTTCTATGTAACTCATAGGAAATATGACAACCATATCACCATAAAATAAACTTACCTGGCACTGAATTTTGAACACATCAGAAATGAAATTTTTAGCAACACGTCACATTAAAATATAATACAATCATTTCTAAATTCTACATAATCATTGCAACGAGTTTGTTTCTAATAGCAAGAATGACAACTCACCATAATGTGAGTATAATAAATAAATTATTTTTTTACATAATTTTCTGACAAAAGATCATTTAAGCTTTTCTCACCTGTTAACATTTGGCACGTACATCACTTCCTGCAACAGAAAACTGAATGTGATGCGGACTGTGAACACAGGACTCAAACATATGTTGGTGAAATTCTAACCAGAATCATTTTCTTATTTGTGCTGAGCAGGACTTCATAATGTGATCTCATGATGATACATCGTGAGCGGCTAATGAGACTGTGAAATCAATTAATTAACATGTATGCCCTTGTGTGTGTGTGCATGATTATCTGAGTGAGTGAGTGAGTGAGTGAGTGAGAGTGAGTGAGTGAGTGAGCCTGGTTTTATGCTGCTTTTAGCAATATTCCAGCAATATCACGGCGGGGGACATGTGTATGGGTGTGTGTCTGTCTGTTAGAATGTACTACTCACCTCGACAACCATGTTTTAATGTTTTACACACAGGTTTGTATGTGCCATTGTAAAAAAGAGGCATTTCTATTGTCATGAATACCTAAATGAATTTTTGTTGTTGTTGTTTTATCAGCAACTCATTAACTATCTGTTTTTTTTATTTGACTAAAATGCTTTTTTTGTTTTTTACCCTACTGCCTCAAAGAACTTAATGCTAAACTATTCAAAAACATACTGAGTCATATACAAATATCTTTTTGACTATTGAAGCTAACTGGTCACAATAGAAAAATAAAACTGCTGCTGGGACAATGATTAAATTTTGTTGGGAAAAATTTGCAACAAGCTGAACGTCTGAATCCTAAAATGAAGAGACCTTTCCCTGCACATATCTGCATGAACATGTATGTAAACAGTGTGTCTCCAGATTACAACAAAATGCACAGTGGGAAAGTACATGGTAAGATTAGAGCACCGCATGTGATTGTCTCACACAGATACCACCCCTACGTGATGACCGACATAGTCCATAGTGAGATTAAACATCAACATTATCACAAGATCCTGAGAATGTGGGCATACGCTACAACATGTACAATAGTTATCTCTAGACCACACCGATCTATGGAAGCACACACTAGCCATTTGTAACTCACGACTCGGCTTGTGGGTTATTAGGTTTGTTGACAAGGATGTCGGTTATTTGACAAATAAACCATTAGTTGGAGTTGCTTATCGTACAATAAAACACTGCTGGGAGAATAAACCATTAGTTGGAGTTGCTTATCGTACAATAAAACACTGCTGGGAGAATAAACCACGAGGGGCGCACCTCAGAGTGGTTTATTCTCCCTGCAGTGTCATTTATTTCTTATATGAGATTTCAACATTATATTCAGCCTCTTTAAGGATGATGATAAAATGCACAAGCTTAAAAAATATTTACCTGTTTTTTAATAATGATGACTCCCTCAATAGAATCCGATTTCGGCAATTTTGGACAAGTCCATTTTATGCACAGGTGAATATTTCCCGCATATTCTCACAATCTGCACCCTCATGGTTTATTTTCCCTGCAGTGTTTTATGGTATGATACACAACTCCAACTTGTTTTTTTTTCCTTAACTGAAGGGGATTTAATCAAATACTTATAAATGCAGCTACTAGTGAGGTTTTCTGGCAGTTGATGAGTTAATCCAGCAATATCATGGAGAGACACAAGGAGTCAGATCCACACTGTGTTCCCATGTAGGGAATCGCACATGAATTTTTTTCGTGATGAGCGAACACTTTAACGACTAGGCTACCTCATTTTTAACAAAAATTAAATATTGAATTTCTATAGCACACTTTCCAATTTATAACTGGTCAAATGCAGTTAGACTATGAGAGACTACATTATTATCCCAGTCAATGGTTCGTGTGCACTCGATTTTCATTCTCAGCTCCCTAGGGAGTATACAATCCAAGCAGCCTATCAACAGGCTTAACAGTCACATTATCATGTCATCCTACCAGGTACCCATTCACTGCTGGGTGAACAGAGGCATATATTACATTTGCCTAAAGATACTTCACACGTGCTACATGAAAGAGTCAAGCTAATCAACATGATCACTGATCCAACCATCTCTTGTCATGTCCAGCAGAACAAAGTCTGCAATGTTCAATCCCACATGAAGTTCTAGCTGCTACCGACTTTATAGCCATTGCCAACTTTAGACCAATGATTCTGGGGTTCTGATTCAATATCCACCAAAGAACCTGAATGACTTGTTTGTTTGTTGTTTAACGTTGAAATCAGCAATATTCCAGCTATATGATGGCAGTCTGTATATCATTGAGTCTGAACGAGACAATCCAGTGATTGACATCATGAGTATCAATCCACGCAATTGGGAAGTGATGACATGCATCAACCAAGTCAGCAAGCCTGACCACCCAATCCCGTTAGTCGCCTCTTACGACAAGTATGGGTTGCTTAAGGCCAATTCTAACCCGGAATCTTTACGGGACTGAACCTGAGTGAAGAGTCATTAAATAAACATTTTGTGTCACTGGTTCTCTGGGTTAAACAAGTTCGCAATAGGTGGTCCCCTGAACACACCTGAGTAGACGGAACAGTTGAGTCATACCTGGATTAAATCGTGACATACAATTGAATGTGACATTATATTCACAGTGAAGCATGAGCACACAGAGCAGGTGCCATCCTCACCTTTCCCCCCAAAACTGACAGGTCGACCTGAAAGATACCCCATGATCACTCAGTTATGAACATCTGGTGATGTTACTGTCAGTGCTGAGGAATTCAGTTGCGGTCCTTAATGGGCTTTATTTGTAAACTGTCATTCAAGGTATGACACACACTGCTCAAAACAAGTTAAAGAACACCAGATTTGGAAGGTTGTGAGGTGCAATACCCACCAGAGATGATAGATTAACTGTAGTCATATGTAAAAATGTCATTCCTGACTGGTGTAGTGAGTGAGTAAGTAGCTTTTAACTGTATTCCACTTGTATGGCGGCGTGTCAGCTTAATGTGGGAGGAAAGCTTGAAGTGATGCAAGTCTCAGACGTTTACCACTTCGGTGAAACCCACGAGCACAGGTATGGTGCTGACAAACCTAGAAACATAATCGTGGGATTCAAACCCACAATCATAGGTTTCTGGCATGCCCAAGGGATGGAACTCTGCACAGCGAATCGTGGTGCCTTAGACGACTGGACCACCTGTGCCCCCTTACCTGGTGTAAAGTTTGGTCACAAATGTCAAATGATCCACCTGACCAGGTTCTCACTCTGGTCACCAGTATTCCTCCTAAAGCCGACAGCGCCTCTGTGGTCCAGTGGTAGATCATTCGCCCTTTTTCGTATCAAAATTGCCCATGATTTAGAAAGATTTAGAAGTGCTTAGTTAGGAGATAAAGATAATGTGTATTCAACTTTTCAGGTTTATTGTATGTTCAATATTAAAACTTCTGCCTCTGTAGCCTGGTGGTAGAGTGTCTGCCGGGAGAGCGGAAGGTCTGGGGTTCAATCCCCGGATGTGTCATACCTAAAGATGTTAAAAGATGGTATTTGTTACCCTGCCTGGCAATCGGCATCAAGGGGCTAAAACAAGGACTGGTCGGCTTGGAGTCAGTATGCTGTGTCTGTGTGAGGTATTCATGTTAAACTGCAGCATGGTATCTCAGTGGTCAGGCACCATAGAATTGGCATAAGACTGGACTAGTACAAGCAACCACATACACAAATGCATGCACATCGCTAAAAAAGTGCAATAACCGTGAAAGCCATGTTAAACGCCATTTCACCTCAACCACATCCTATTTAAGCCTGATGCCAGAACATAAATGTTTCAACCTTATTGGAGTTAAATGGATCTCATCAAAGCCTACTGCTGAACAGGCTTACGAAAACTCACGACCTGACAACTGAACCTGCAGATCTTGCATAATCTGTTCTGTCAATAACAGCAGCAGGGGTGGGAGGATTTCACATGGACCAGTCTGTTGTGTGTTTGCTACCTCACATGATTGAGAAACCCATTTTCTTAATTCAGTATTTGACGTTTCTGTTACTTACTAGGATGGTGTTCTGTGCGACAAACAAACGGTTCCAACAAAATCTATAACTAATATCTAAGCAGTTGAAGACATTTAATCCCTTACAATAAATTAAGTAATATGAACAGCTACAGTGACTGAAGAGTCAAAGCTGCACATTGAGAATACATGTGGAGCATCGACTCCTCGTGCACCTTGTCACTGCCCACCTCGGGGCTGTTGGGTAGCCTAGTGGTTAAAGCGTTTCCTTATCACGCTGAAGACACAGGATCGATTCCTTACACGGGTACAACGTGTGAAGCCCATTTCTGGTGTCCCCGCCGTGATATTACTGGAATATTCAACAGTTAAAAGCGGCATATTTAAACCATACTCACCTCAGACCCCTGCTCAGTGGAACTTAATTTTTCCATTATTGTACAATTCCATATTGTATTAAGTACAAAATATCATTCAGTATGCAGGTTAAGGATAAATCACGACTCTGAGGTTTTGGTTGAAAATGTAAAACCACAAGCAAGGGAAAAGCCAAAGCCACGAGCTCGAGATTTTACCTATGTGGTAATCGGGCCTTCAGTGTGACGAGTAAACACTTTAACCACTAGGCTACCTAACCGCGCCATAGCGTAAGCAATCTAAGTGTTCGCACACAGTTTAAAAAATAAAACATTTCATTCCTGAAAAAAGTTCCTTATCTCAAATATAATTATTTTGCACCTGGAATGAAGAGGTCATGAAATGAGTACTGCAATCTTCTTACCCTTTTGTTTTCATCCACAATATAAAGATTATATCCATCTGCATTGATCGCTGAAATAAAAAAACGAAACATTATAACACAAACAACACACAGTTCACACAGGAGAACATTGTAATTCCAATTAAGGCTGAGCATATACAAACACAATTTCAGGAAAGTTTTCTGGTTATTGATCTAAGTATTTTACCCATAGAAACAGACACTAGTATGTTTTGATTATGGTCATGGTCTAAGTATGTTTCCTTGGTCATGGTCTAATCATGTTTCCTAGGTCATGATCCAAGTATGTTTCCTTGGTCATGGTCTAATCATGTTTCCTTGTTCATGGTCTAGGTATGTTTCCTTGTTCATGGTCTTAGTATGTTTCCTTGTTCATGGTCTAATCATGCTTCCTTATTCATGATCTAAGTATGTTTCCTTGTTCATGATCTAAACATGTTTCCTTGGTCATGGTCTAAACATGTTTCCTTGGTCATGGTCTAAGTATGTTTCCTTGGTCATGGTCTAAGTATGTTTCCTTGGTCATGGTCTAAGTATGTTTCCTTGGTCATGGTCTAAACATGTTTCCTTGGTCATGGTCTAAGTATGTTTCCTTGTTCATGGTCTAAACATGTTTTCTTATTCATGGTCTAAGTATGTTCTCAAGGAAATGGTCTTAGTATGCTTTCACGATAATGGTCTAAGTATGTTCTCAAGGTAATGGTCTATGTAAGTTTTTCACGACAATGGCCTGAGTATGTTCTCAAGGTAATGGTCTAAGTAAGTTTTTCACGACAATGGCCTGAGTATGTTTTCAAGGAAATGGTCTAAGTATGCTTTCACGATAATGGTCTAAGAATGTTCTAAAGGTAATGGTCTAAGAATGTTTCTGTGCAATATTTGCTGCCTACCGTACCTGAACACACACAGCCAGCCAGCTCGTGCAGGATAATGGCTTTCCCATTGGGCTGGTAAACCTCCCTGGCTAACTCCTGTAGCACTCGACCACGGCTCGACTGAATTCGGGACTGAAGTGAAATTCATTCACATTGAATTAAATCATACAGTCAGCTTGACATGCTTCTATTATCACAAGTTACTTATGAATATGGAAAGCGTCTTGTCGCTTTCTTTTTTCCAAATGTTCAAACATTATTATCATCCTGACATGCTTTGACTGACACTGTTTGTTGTTTAACTCACTTTAACACATACTCATCAATGTTCCATCTATATTATGTAAATAATAATCAGGTTTGAACCAGACATCATGAGCATCAATTACTCAATTTGGATATGATGACATGCATCAACCAAGTCAGTGAGTCCGACCACCTGATCCCGTTAGTCGCCTCTTATGACAAGCGTAAGTTGCTGAAGATCAATTCTAACCCAGATCTAACTGACATTACAAAACACCTATTTGGTATTTATGAATGACTATAAGAGTGAAACCCTACTGTCAGTTGTGACGCCATCATCGCTGAATACATTTGTTTGTTCGTTGTTTGACGGCACTCTCTGCAATTTCCATCTATATGAGGATGGTCTGTCAATAAGTAAGTCTGGACCAGACAATCCAATGATTGGAATTGTCAGCAACCCATCAAATCTAATGAAATTAATAAGCACAGAAGATATCTTCCAAACACAGATGTTTCTAATGCTATATTAATAGTTAATTTCCTACCTTCCACTTTGAAAGACTTGATTTATTATCACCATGGTTTTCACCTGAAAGAAAATATCAGGAATAAAGTTCAGGTTATGAAAAATACACCAAAAAAGAGTCATACTACACATTTAGGACTGATATTCTTTGTTCTCCGGCACAGTGAGTTTTTTTCCACATCAGTCACCACCAACAAGGCACTTTGTAACAAGCTGTTTGTGTTGGTCAGTTTTGTGGAAAAAATAAAGGCTAAGTCCTTTTAGTTTACAGCAATACATTGATGTAAACAAACATATGTCAGAAAAGGCTTGGTTATCTTGTTTACAGTGAACAGAAGCTATGCACCCTGGGGTACAATCCATTTCATCAATCACTTTCTACAAAATTAACATTTACTTTTATGGTGGTCAGACAAATAATTAATATTTTCAGATCCTGAATTTTGAACCTGTTCCCAAACCATCTCCTCCTTCAACCAAAGACACCCCCACCGCCTTCCGCCATCCTTCCCCGAAAGACACAACCCAACTTCCTTCCCCCCCCCCCCCCGACACACACACACACATCTCCCATTTGAAACAAAATCGCCCATAATGATGTATCAATACTCCAGAGCTTTCCTTTCGTTTCATGAAGCACACAATAAGCTAATGGAGCTCAATCTAAACAGAATGGGAGTGCCCAGTCACTGTTGTCACACAATATGTCACAGATGACACACGCTAATGATGATTGTTTGTTTGTTTGCTTATTGTTTAAAGCTGCACTGAGCAATATTACAGCTAAGATGACGTCGGTCAGTAAATAATGGACCAGACAATCCAGGAATTGACATCATGAGAATCTATCCAAGCAATTGGGATCGATGACATGCACCAACCAAGTCAGCGAGTCTGACCACCCGATCCTGTTAGTTGCCTCTTACTACAAGCTGTTGGAAAGCAGAATGATGGATCTGAGGGAGTTCAAGCAAATACGTAATGAGGCCTGAATCCAAATTCCATACTTAATTATGTAAAAATTGACTTTAATATTTTTTGTTTGTGTTTTATGAGGTACAAATGTAAAAAAACTTTGCATACTGTGTATATATGTGTCATACCTAAATATGTTAAAAGATGGAAATTGTTGTTACCCTGCCTGGCATTTGTCATTAATGGGATAAAACTGGTCAGCTCAGAGTGAGTGTACTGTGTATGAATGGGGTGTCCATGTTCATCTGTGACATGGTATCTCAATAGGTTGAAACTAAGCACTATAAAACTGACATGAGTCTGGATGGGTACAAACAGCCACACGCACGTTGCCATACAGTGTGCAATAATCTTGAATGCAACATCAAACCCAATTTTCACAAACAACACCAACAAGGCTTCTCACCACAATGGATGAGAACATAATCTCTCCATAAGGTCATGTACACATTGTTATTCATGGTTTATAGATTCTTTTCTGATTATTTTTATCAGAGAAGGTTTTGTTCTCTTTATAGGTGCTCCTCAGTGGACAGATATGGCATATATACAAGGGGTGGATGTTCTGAGCCCAACAATGATGGACTGTGTTGATGGATCGAGTTGGTTGCCAGTATCTTTTCAACATAATCCCATCTGAGGTCCATACACTTCTACCATCAATGCTGGAGTGCCTGGACTCCATTGGTGGAGAAGGTTCCTCCTGGTGGTGTTAAGTCCTCTACAGCAGAAATGACATCACCATTTGCATAATGCTTGCCAGACATTGCTACCTTCATGTTTGGGAAGAGGTGGAAATCTGACCAAGCCAGATATGGCGAATACAGACTTGTGCACAGGTGCAACAATTTTAATGAATTTTCCCATGCAATTAACTGTTTCTGATCATGAGTCAGAAGCCTTGGAACCCAGTGTGCTGAAACCTTTGTCATGCCATTTATGCCTCAGAACGCTCTTCACTCTCTCATGAGAGATGCCCACTGTATTGGCTGTCAGTGGTCGATTATCCATAATCATATCATGTCTTTGTCAACACTTTCCTCAGTGGAAGCAGTCGAAGGTCTTCCAGATCTTGGACCATCTTCAAGCCTCACTCTACCCTTCTTGAACTCTGCTGCCCACCTCCTAACAGAAGCAAAGGAAGGAGCATCATTCATGATGTCCGGCGCATCAACATGCATGGATGCTTAAGAAGTCAGCCCTTTCAGTTGGAGATACTTGATGACAGTGCTCAGGAGCCAATTTTGTCCATTTTCATCAACAAGGAGTGAGTGAGTGAATATGGTTTTACGCCACTTTTAGCAATATTCCAGCAATATCATGGCTGGGGACACCAGAAATGGGCTTCACACATTGTACCCATGTGGCATATTGAACCCGGGTCTTCTGCATGACTTGCGAGCGCTTTAACCACTAGGCTACCCGACCGCCCTATTAACACGGAACTCAGGTCACATTAATGCTTGCGGAAATAGGCTGCCTGGTTGTGTGTTGGGTTCAAATGCAGGATGTAAACATGGAAGTGTTGTACTCAGTACTTACTACATGCAACTGTTAAGGGAGCACTTTACATCCTGTGTGACCTATGAAAATTCCAGGGTAGAATAAGTCTTCAGCAGCCCATGCTTGTCGTAAAAAGCGACTAACAGGATCGGGTTGTCAGGCTCGCTGACTTGGTTGATGCATGTCATCGATCCCAATTGCGTGGATCAATGCTCATTATATTAATCACTGGATTTTTCTGGTCCAGACTTGATTATTTACAGACTGCCGTCATATAGCTGGAATATTGCTGAGTGCGGCGTTAAACAACAAACCAACCAACCAACAACATCCTGTGTAGTTCACAACTATTCACCAACCTGCGTACAGTGTATTTTGACAAGTTTCACCTGAAGGGTTAACAATTATACTTTCTTTTCTATTTTTTCAGCTGAATATTTTTACTATTTTTGGTTGGGCAAAAACAAATAAACAGTAATAAAAATTTTTTGTGTGTGATTTTTATCTCCTGTCGAAACAATAAACAAAACTCCCATGTGTTGTCATGTGACAAGCTGGGCATGTCATGTGACTAGTTTGGCACGACAAGCTGTATAGGAGCATGGTTTTACATTGCTGATAGCATTAATCCATATGATAGTGCGTGCGTGCGAGAGAGAGAGAGAGAGAGAGAGAGAGAGAGAGAAGGGATAGTGCAGTGAGATAGTGATTAAGTGTGTGTGCATGACAGTGTGCGTGTTAGTGTGGGTGTGTATGTGTGAATGCATATGTGTGTGGGTGTGGAATCAAACCTGAGTTGTTGGCATGACGAAGCAAGGCTTTAACCACTCACCCACCCCACCGCCTCTTAGATGAATATGAAACATGGGACATTCTCCAAGCTTGCTCACCTGGAACATACTTATATCAAGCACCTGCATGACAAACTCAGTACAGTAGAAAGTGAGCAAATCAAATTATTGGCTCACAATTTCCTTATCAACTGGAGTGTGCAAACTCATGTAGCCAGGGGCTAATACAGTCATACAGGCTGACGAGATCTGACAGCTAACTAGGTGCCCTTTAATCAGACAGACAGGCTGGATAGACTCATAGGGGGTAGGGAGTGAGGGGTGCGGCACCTCAGTCATATTTGTGATACTTAGTGTAGAATGTATGTCTATTTGTGAGCTGGGGTGGGGCACAGTCAGGTCATGTATTGGCACATGTTGCACAGATAGTCTGGACTACCCTGTGCTCAATAGGTTACATGATGAACAGACAATGAAATTATAACATACAGACAGTGGACAGACAATACAGTGATGATATACAGACAGTGGACAGACAATACAGTGATAACATACAGACAGTGGACAGACAATACAGTGATAACATACAGACAGTGGACAGACAATACAGTGATGATATACAGACAGTGGACAGACAATACAGTGATGATATACAGACAGTGGACAGACAATACAGTGATGATATACAGACAGTGGACAGACAATACAGTGATGATATACAGACAATGGACAGACAATACAGTGATAACATACAGATAGTGGACAGACAATACAGTGATAATATACAGACAGTGGACAGACAATACAGTGATAATATACAGACTGTGGACAGACAATACAGTGATAACATACAGATAGTGGACAGACAATACAGTGATAATATACAGACAGTGGACAGACAATACAGTGATAACATACAGACAGTGGACAGACAATACAGTGATGATATACAGACAGTGGACAGACAATACAGTGATAACATACAGACAGTGGACAGACAATACAGCGATAATATACAGACAGTGGACAGACAATACAGTGATGATATACAGACAGTGGACAGACAATACAGTGATGATATACAGACAGTGGACAGACAATACAGTGATGATATACAGACAGTGGACAGACAATGAAGTTATAATATACAGACAGTGGACAGACAATACAGTGATAACATACAGACAGTGGACAGACAATACAGTGATAACATACAGACAGTGGACAGACAATACAGTGATAACATACAGACAGTGGACAGACAATACAGTGATGATATACAGGCAGTGGACAGACAATACAGTGATAATATACAGACAGTGGACAGACAATACAGTGATGATATACAGACAGTGGACAGACAATACAGTGATGATATACAGGCAGTGGACAGACAATACAGTGATAATATACAGACAGTGGACAGACAATACAGTGATGATATACAGACAGTGGACAGACAATACAGTGATGATATACAGACAATACAGTGATAACATACAGATAGTGGACAGGCAATACAGTGATAATATACAGACAGTGGACAGACAATACAGTGATAATATACAGACAGTGGACAGACAATACAGTGATGATATACAGACAGTGGACAGACAATGCAGTGATGATATACAGACAGTGGACAGACAATACAGTGATAACATACAGACAGTGGACAGACAATACAGTGATGATATACAGACAGTGGACAGACAATACAGTGATAATATACAGACAGTGGACAGACAATACAGTGATGATATACAGACAGTGGACAGACAATGCAGTGATGATATACAGACAGTGGACAGACAATACAGTGATAACATACAGACAGTGGACAGACAATACAGTGATGATATACAGACAGTGGACAGACAATACAGTGATAATATACAGACAGTGGACAGACAATACAGTGATGATATACAGACAGTGGACAGACAATACAGTGATAACATACAGACAGTGAACAGACAATACAGTGATGATATACAGACAGTGGACAGACAATACAGTGATAATATACAGACAGTGGACAGACGATACAGTGATGATATACAGACAGTGGACAGACAATACAGTGATGATATACAGACAGTGGACAGACAATACAGTGATAACATACAGACAGTGGACAGACAATACAGTGATGATATACAGACAGTGGATACAATACAGTGATGATATACAGACAGTGGACAGACAATACAGTGATTATGTACAGACAGTGGACAGACAATACAGTGATAATATACAGACAGTGGACAGACAATACAGTGATGATATACAGACAGTGGACAGACAATACAGTGATAACATACAGACAGTGGACAGACAATACAGTGATAACATACAGACAGTGGACAGACAATACAGTGATAACATACAGACAGTGGACAGACAATTACAGTGATAACATACAGACAGTGGACAGACAATACAGTGATAACATACAGACAGTGGACAGACAATACAGTGATAATATACAGACAGTGGACAGACAATACAGTGATAATATACAGACAGTGGACAGACAATACAGTGATGATATACAGACAGTGGACAGACAATACAGTGATAACATACAGACAGTGGACAGACAATACAGTGATGATATACAGACAGTGGATACAATACAGTGATAATATACAGACAGTGGACAGACAATATAGTGATAATATACAGACAATGAACAGACGATACAGTGATAATATACAGACAGTGGACAGACGATACAGTGATTATGTACAGACAGTGGACAGACAATACAGTGATAACATACAGACAGTGGACAGACAATACAGTGATAATATACAGACAGTGGACAGACAATACAGTGATGATATACAGACAGTGGACAGACAATACAGTGATGATATACAGACAGTGGACAGACAATACAGTGATGATATACAGACAGTGGACAGACAATACAGTGATGATATACAGACAGTGGACAGACAATACAGTGATAATATACAGACAGTGGACAGACAATACAGTGATGATATACAGACAGTGGACAGACAATACAGTGATGATATACAGACAGTGGACAGACAATACAGTGATGATATACAGACAGTGGACAGACGATACAGTGATTATGTACAGACAGTGGACAGACAATACAGTGATGATATACAGACAGTGGACAGACAATACAGTGATGATATACAGACAGTGGACAGACAATACAGTGATGATATACAGACAGTGGACAGACAATACAGTGATGATATACAGACAGTGGACAGACAATACAGTGATGATATACAGACAGTGGACAGACAATACAGTGATGATATACAGACAGTGGACAGACGATACAGTGATTATGTACAGACAGTGGACAGACAATACAGTGATGATATACAGACAGTGGACAGACAATACAGTGATGATATACAGACAGTGGACAGACAATACAGTGATGATATACAGACAGTGGACAGACAATACAGTGATGATATACAGACAGTGGACAGACAATTACAGTGATAACATACAGACAGTGAACAGACAATACAGTGATAATATACAGACAGTGGACAGACAATACAGTGATAATATACAGACAGTGGACAGACAATACAGTGATGATGTACAGACAGTGGACAGACAATACAGTGATAACATACAGACAGTGGACAGACAATACAGTGATGATATACAGACAGTGGACAGACAATTACAGTGATAACATACAGACAGTGAACAGACAATAC